>NC_139976.1:2317618-2917618 GCF_963993115.1 Abramis brama
TACTCCAATACAGTAAAATATAAATAAGTGTTAATGTGGCAAATGTGTGTAATTATAATGAAAATAATATCACAATACAAAAATCTTTATCAATTACTATATTATTAATTGTATGACAGTATTGATTTACTTTAAAACAGTAACATATAAATAAATGTTAATGAGTTTGTGTGTTTGATTGTGTTTAATAATGTCAAAATGCAAAAAAATAAATAAATTGTCCAAAAAGCTTAATTTTCTTTATGCAAAACTTAAAAAATAAAATAAAATAAAATAAAATAAAATAAAATAAAATAAAAATTCAATTCAATTCAATTCAATTCAATTCAATTTTAATAAAATTTTCATTGTATAAAAATTGGTTTATTTTAAAACAGTAAAATATAAATGATTAATAATGGGGCAAATGTGTTTCATTGTGTTTAATGTAAAACAAACAGTGTCAAATATAAAAATTATATAATGTCAAAATGCAAAAAGGCTTAACTTTCTATATTCAAAACTTTAACAAATTAAATAAACTTAAAATAATTATTAAATTAACCATTATTATTATATTATTATTATAATTATTAAATTAAAAGGTATTTAAAACAACTATTGTCTTTAATTTTTTTTTTAATTTAATTATATTTAATATATTTAATTTTGGGGTGAATTTCTTGTTCTATTAATATTCCAGTCTTCAGGACTAAGGCATGTTGATGATTATAGTTATCAGGTCACTCAGAAGCGGATCTGTTTGAGCTCAACTCACCTGCAGTGTTTGTGTCCACCCAGTTCCACACATTCCCTCCCACTCTTTGATTTGGACACGGGACCTCTGTAGTGGAGACCGATCCCGTCAGAGCAGGACATGGACTCGTCTACCAGAAAACATCATTAGCTGAAGAACTTAAAGGGATAGTTCACCCAAAAAATAACAACAATTAGCCCATGATTTACTCACCCTCAAGCCATCCTGTATATGACATTCTTCTTTCAGATGAATACAATCAGAGTTATGATGGACAGATGCACTTTTATGATGGATAGATGCACTTTTATGATGGATAGGTGCACTTTTATCATGGATATGCACTTTATGATGGATAGATGCACTTTTATGATGGATAGATGCGGATAGATGCACTTTTATGATGGATAGATGCACTTTTATGATGGATAGATGCACTTTTATGATGGATAGACGCACTTTTATGATGGACAGATGCACTTTTATGATGAATAGATGTACTTTTATGATGGATAGATGCACTTTTATGATGGATAGATGCACTTTTATGATGGATAGATGCACTTTTATGATGGATAGACGCACTTTTATGATGAATAGATGCACTTTTATGATGGATAGACGCACTTTTATGATGGATGGATGCACTTTTATGATGGATAGATGCACTTTTATGATGAATAGATGCACTTTTATGATGGATAGATGCACTTTTATGATGGATAGACGCACTTTTATGATGGATAGATGCACTTTTATGATGGATAGATGCACTTTTATGATGGATAGATGCACTTTGATGGACTTCAAAACAGAAACAGCCATTCACTGCCATTATAAAGTTTGGAAGAGCCAGGACATTTTTTAATATAACTCTGATTGTATTCGTCTGAAAGAAGAATGTCATATACACATAGATGGCTTCAGGGTGAGTAAATCATGGGCTTATTAAATTTTTTGGGTGAACTATCACTTTAACAGAGAGGATGAACATTTACATATGCAAAGACCTAATAATAAACACACACACACACACACACACACACCTGTTTCACAGCTGGAGCCGCTGAAGCCGTCAGGACAGAGACAGAGCAAGTGACGTCCCGACAGAGAGGAGAGAGACGTCCCACCATTCAGACACAAAACACCTGCAAGAACACACACACACACACGCACAGCAAGCGTGAGATCAAACTGCGGGACTTCTATGCAATATTAATGTGAACATGAAAAATAAAAGATAAAGCATCTGCACCTGGTTTGTCCTGTGAAGCGCTGGGAAAGAGTCTGCGCTGGGCTCTCTGGAGGCCAAAGCAAAGAAACGAGGAGTTCAGTCTAGAAACTACACAATTAAAAGCAGTCTCTAAATGTGTGTGAGTGAAGTGTGTAGTTATGAAGCACACTTACACAAACTGTGAGCGCTGCTAAAGCTAGAGTTAAACTCAGACTGCAGAACACAGACATTTCTCCTTCGGCCTTCAGACGCTGAAACACAGATCATGTCATTAAGCAGTCAAGGAAAGTTTTTTTTTTTTTTTAAATTCACAACGGAGAAATTTCCTGGAAAAAATCATTATAAAATTAATTTCCTATAACAGCCCAGGTCAGACAGAGCAGGCCTGGAGCGGAGAAGGAGATTAAAGCTCAGAGATCCGCACAGATGAGATGTGTGTGTGTGTGTGTGTGTAATAAATCTCGTAGACAGCGATGAGAGATTGGCTGGTTCTCAGAAAAAGACCCCAGTAATCTCAACAAGGTCTCGAGATGCCAAACGTCTGCAATCCAAAGTTAGAGATCTCAGATATAAACTCAAACATGTCTCATTAAAATGTTTCCATTCAACATAATACAACTTATCAAAATAAAATAAAATAAAATAAAATAAAAATCTTCCCAGAGCAAGTGATCTAAAACTATCAACATAATACAACATATCAAAATAAAATTCAATTAAATAAAACAATAAAAAAAAGGTCCTCCCATTCAACATAATCCAATTTATCAAAATAAAATAAAATAAAATAATAAAATAAAAGTCCTCCCATCCAACATAATCCAATTTATAAAAATAAAATAAAATACAAATCTTCCCAGAGCAAATGATCTGAAACTATCAACATAATGGAACATATCCAAATAAAATAAAATAAATAAATAAAAACAAAATAAAAATCTTCCCAGAGCAAATGATCTAAAACTATCAACATATGCAAATAAAATAAAATAAAATAAATAAAAACAAAATAAAAATCTTCCCAGAGCAAATGATCTGAAACTAGCATAATACAACATGTCAAAAATAATAAAATAAACAGTAGAATTAATTGAAAAATAAAAGTAACAATAAAAAATCCATCCCAGAGTAAATGATCTGAAACTATGCAACTATGCAAATAATAAAATGAAATATTAAACAAAATAAATCCAGCAGACTGACAAGTATACATTTCAGTATAAATGTTCTGTGTTGCTTCTCAAGGTTCATTAAAAACAGCATGTAATAATACAATAATTAGAAAACTTGTTAAAAACAATTTTATAAAGCACACTATGTTATATTATTGTCCTCATATCTTCTAGCAGCATTCACAGAGTTAGTAGAGCACAGATCATCCCGTCACTATATGAATATTGTGCATCTGGATTATTTCTAAAGCAGTTTAATGTCTCAGTCATGCATGAACTCGTGTATCAGCAGAATAACTCAACTCACCGGTTATCAGATCAGCAGGACGAGTGTTTGTGTGTGTTCCTCTGATGGATTTACACACTCCCTATAGAGGAGCGTTCGCTCTGATTGGCTGCAGGAACAGAAGAGTGTGTGGGAGTTTGTCAAACACACACTGAAACCAGATCAAAGATGATTCAAACTGACTTCAGTTCTTTCTTTCCTTTCTCAAACTCTGTCTGAACTGGTCTGTAAATCTACAGTATTATTAATACACAACATTTCTAAGGCCTCTAAAATGATCAAAACTTTACTGATAAACCTGATCACACACAATCTACTTCATGCCTGTCTCTGACTGATAGTTTAGACTGCTTTTAAGTCTTTTTGTGTAATTGCACAAACATTCACCATCAGCTTGTGCTTCACATGTCAGATCTGCACTGATTTTAATACAGTAAACATAAGAATAACTTCATAAATTCAAGATGACCACGTACTGGACTGAAGCTTTACTGGATTATCCAAACATCATTTTATAGAGAAATCATGAGTATAAAATATGATCATCAGACTCTTGAGGAAGGTTTATTAGTTCATCTCTCAATCATTATTGAATTGCATTGAATCATGTTTTAAAAGAGCTTTGATCATAAAACTGAGCATTCAAATATCATCTTATTAAGACGTAATATTGGTAGATATTGATATTTATATGCATTTTAAGTTATAAAGATCTCATTGTTTTCATCTTACTTTTTGGCCATATATCAGCATATGCAACAAATTGCATATTTTTGGGCCTCTGAATAAAATTGAACTGTTTATTCTCATAAGCCTGACGTATCAATGATACTACTCGATAGAAATGTTATTGAATAAACTGTTCCAGTTAAACTCTGACACAAAATGACAATACAAGACAATCGTGGGTGTTTTTCCCAGTAATCGGAGCAGAAAGCGGGATCACTGAGCCGTTCCGGGCATCTTCTCCAAAACCCCGACACTGACACTGATCCGCTGAGAAACAAGTGGGCAAACAGTGAAATCAGTTTCACGCTTCCACATCCAGAAACATCTGTGCACACACACACACACACACACTCTCCGTGCCTCATTCGGCATGCATTCCCTGGTGCGTTCCTCTCCTCTCCTCTGGGATGAAGAATATTCAGTGAGTAATTCCTGTGGGTGTTGGTCGATAGCTCATTGTTTTGGGGAATGTACAGTTATGATTCAGTGTTTGTCTGACACACTGATTCAGCTCGTACTGTTGTGTTCAGACTCTGAGCTGATTTTAGCTCAGTGATTAAAGCTTTTGAAAAGGTGATTGTTAAATACAGAGCTCCACACCTCGACTGACTGAGCGGATGTTCATCATCCCTGACAGACTCTAAACTAACAAGATGTAGGTCAAACTACACAACGCATTTGAAGATTTTTGCATGACAAAAATATTGTGTTTTGATCGCAGTTATGGAACATTGCTCTCCACAGCTGTGTGAACTTAAAGAGACCTGAACATCTGTTAATAAACACGATAAGAGCTGGAGTCGTTCTGCACGAAAACAACAAACTCCAGTGTTATAAACGGAGACCAAAACCGATGCAGACATTTGGACTGCGACTGTGTAATAATATGTATTTCAATTATTAAAGTAAAAAATTTAAATATATAATAATGAAAGATTAAAATAAATTATTAACAAGTAAAAATATTTATATAATAATAATAATAATCTAATAATAAACTATATATATATATATACATACACACACACACACACTTTATATACATATAAAATGTATTAAAAAGAAAAGAATAAAAATATATAATAAACAATATTTAAAAAAAGTCATTAAAAATATATATTTTAATTATTAAAAGGTAATAATGTTTTTATTAAAAAAATAATAAACAAGATTTTAAAACTAATTCTATATATATATATATATATATATAAATATTATTTAAAAGTAAAAAAATAATGAAAATAAACTAAAACAAATATATATATATATATATATATATATATATATATATATATATATATATATATATTTAGAAAGTACAAATATATATTTTAATTATTTAAGGGAAAAGATAAAATATATAATAATGAAATTAATAATCATAAGCAAGACTTGTAAAGTAATTATATATATAATTAAAATGTACATGTAAAAGTAAACAATTTTTACAGCAGAGGTTTCAGGAGTGAATTCTATTTATTTATTGCAGTTAAATCCCCAAAAAACATTTACATAAATACATTTATACAAAAAAACAAAACAAGCACAAACGAACAGTGACGTTGCAGTTGAGTAGTGTGTGATGAAGCAGAGGGGAAAGTGCATGTTCGTCTCCAGTGGAAACCAGAGACTCCGTTGCTATGGTGACGGAGTGGGCGTGGCCTAGGCCGAAGTGTCAAAGAGCTTGTCAATCATTTCTTCCACCTGCTCCGGCGCGTACCGGTGATATTTCTCTGGATTTTTGGTGAATGAAATGTTTGCACATCTGTAAAAACAAAGATTAGCATATGAACAAACACGTGCCGAATACATCTGTATATGACACATGAGATATGAGCTGATGCATCACACACACACACCGCTGAAGGAAGGCTTTATAAGCGTCTGAAACCACTCTCTTCTGAGCCTGTCTGATGGCGTCACGCTGTTCTTTATCAGGAACCGCCCAGCCCTTCTGGATCTTACACAGCTCCTCCAGACCCTCGTTAAAACCCTGCAAACACACACAGCACAAGACAGACCCTTCATCCCTGGAAACACTGACATATCAAATAATCATAGTTTTATTTACTTTAGGCAAAATATAAAAGACTGCAAATGTGTTTTTGATGAGTATCATATTTGATGCATCAGGCTTTTATGGCTCATATAGTCTGAATATGGAGGAAAAACACTTCAGTTTTATTCAGAGACTCAAACGGAGCAAAAATATGCAATTTGGTGCAGATGCTGATATTAATATGGACAAAACATAAGATGAACTTCTGATGCTTGTAATGTCAATCAGTGAGATCTTTATAGCAGAACAACAGATACTTACATAAAATGCATATAAACATCAATATATGCCAATAATATGTCTTAGTAAGATGATATTTGAATGCTCAGTTTTATGATCAAAGCTCTGTAGTTTTAAAACATGATTCAATGCAATACAATGACTGAGAGATGAACTAATAAACCTTCCTCAAAAGCCTGATGATTATATCTGATACTCATGATTTTTCTATAAAATGATGTTTGGATAATCCAGTAAAGCTGCTTCAGTCCAGTAAGTGTTCATCTTGAAATATTACTAATAATATCAATGCTATTCTCATGTTTACTTTATTAAAATCAGTGCAGATTTGACAGCAGAAAGACACGTGAAGCACGAGCTGATGGACGTTCAATCACACTAACAGACCTGTACTTGATAAAACAGTCTAAATTATTAATCAGAGACAGAAGGACTGTGAGTAGATTGTGTGCGACAGGTTTATCAGCAAAGGTTTGATCATTCAGAGGCCTTAGAAATGAATGCATCAGATATGATACAGTAGGACTGAGGAAGATGCATGAATCTCTCTCACCTTGAACTTGTCCTTGATGATCTGTCGCTCCTTGTCTTTCAGCTGCTCATGCAAAAACATCAGTGAAGGTTAAACTGAGATCATTCAATGACGAACCAAATAAAAACACTTTTAACAGAAGCTCAAAACATAAACTGTGCAGAAGTTCCAAACTGCATATAATAAAGCATTACAGAGGCCATATTACGCCCTTTTACAAAGTCTTGATGTTGTTTTCAGGCTCTACTAGAACAGCTTTTCCAGCTTGAATGTTGATTATTCTCCTCATATTCTCCATTGTTGCGGCTCCTCTCTTCCCAGTCTGTCAGTAACGCTCTGTTTACTTCCTGTCTCTATGAAGCCCCTCCTTCTGAAAGCACACTGTGCTCTGATTGGTCGGCTGGAGCAGTGTGTTGTGATTGGTCGAGCGCTTCATGTGTGCTTGGGAAATGTCCCGCCCCTTACCATAACCACCAGTTTAACACACTACTAACTAACTCAACCAGGCCCCGCCCCTTTATTCTGCGTATGAATTATTATAATGAGGAATATTGTGACGTGTTCCCGGAAGAAACTCAAGACTACAATGGAGGCGTTTCAGGAGTTCAGAAACACTGACTCTGATATAGAGAAGAACTCCTGAAACCTTTCTCATGCTCAAACAGCAACATTACACACTGAAGAAAGATGAACATGGAGAAAAATCAGAATAGAATCGTTATTGGTGTGTGTGTGTGTGTGTGATCTTCTCACTTTGGTTCCAGGCTGGAACGCTGGCATGTTTCGCTCGGTCAGATGCTCTGTGACCTTCAGCCAGCTGTAGGTGAGTGAAGGTCAGAAGGTCATTCATTGAATCGTGACAGGACAGTTTCTGGCATGTGGACTGTGATGTTTTACCTGCGCTGATAATTCTGGATCTCCTGCTCGATCAGTTCTCTGTATGAACTCTCCACCTTCTTATGCGTCACAGCGACCAGCTGAATCAACTCAGACCTGCGCAGCGGAGAACACCATTCACATAACATTCAGTAATGTGACTTATTGTAGGAACCACTAAATATTAAAGGGCTGGTATAATGCCCTTTTCACAAGATGAAAAATAAGTCTCTGATGACCCCAGAGTGTGTGTGTGAAGTTTTAGCTCAAATACCCCACAGATATTTTTATATAACATATTAAAATTGTCAGTTTTTGAGGGTGAGCAAAAACACACCGTTTTTGTGTCTGTCCCTTTAAATGCAAATGAGCTGCTGCTCCCGGCACAGAGGGCGGAGCTTCAAGAGCTTGTGTGTGTGTGTGTGTGTGTGTTAGCAGCTTCGATTACCTCACACAGACACGCACAGAAAATTTCAAAAACTTTTAGCCTTTTATGTTCAAACCGGAGTCAGACAATGATGGAGAGACTCAAGAAGAAGTGACAACATGTAGAAGCAACAGGACATTTCTGAATGGTTAGTTGATGAATTTATGTAGCTTATGTGTAGTTATCTTAGTCATTGATTAGCATATTCTGTCATGATAATCTATAAATGCTTTCACGGGGGCGGAGTTTATGTAAATTTTAGGGTTTGTGATGTCACTAACCGGGAGGAATGTGGTGTAGTCTCTACCAGCCGTTTGTTGTAGTCCTTAAAAAGCAATTTCTTTAAAAGCAAAAAATCTCCCTTTGCTTTGAACTTTGAGCGTTGTAACTTTGCAGATGTTGTTTATGATCAAACAGCAACATTACACACTAACTAAAGCTAGAATAGTGAAATCATAATCAACCACCCCTTTAAATGAGGAAGAAAACGTCATTTTAACTGTCGCCTGATTGGCTAGTAGTGAGTGTGTTCCAGTGTCTGATTGGTCAGTGAACTGAACCTGTCTGTATACTCACTTCTCCAGGGATTTCAGGATGTAGTTGTAGTTGTTGTGAAGGAAGACGGCTCGCAGCGCCGGATCTTCATACACTTTAGCTTTGTTTGACAGATTCAGCTGCAGGTTACCGAGGACTTTATCTACAGAGAAACACAAAAACACCTATTTATCTAATATAATTTATTCCAAACACAAACAGTGTTATTTTACTATATTTTATATAGTATTATCGGATTTATTAATATTTTAAATTACATTTTTTATTGAATTAACATTTATTTAATATAAGTTCAATTTAAATTGTACTCAATTTAAAGTAATTTAATATTTAAATATTTTTATTTAGCTTTAATTTATTTTTACTTCAGTTTTAGTAAGTCCAGGGGAACATTTCTATTTTTCATTTAATGTTTTCTAAGTTATAGGTTATCATCTAATATTTATTTAATATTTATTTCAATGAATGAAAACTCATATCATTTAGAACCAAATTTCACATGATCGTTTGATATAAAAGAGTTTGATGATTATGAAAACATCCTGTAACTTTCAGGACTCAAAATTTCCTCTTCAAAAAAAAGAGAGAAAAAAGAAAGAAGAGCATTGAATGAAAACAGGCTGAAAATTCTGAACGTCTGCAACTCGGAGAGATCAGACTGTGGAAACTGTTCAAGGAAAACTAAAACATCAACAAAAAACCCTTTACTAGTATTACATTCTAAAGCTTATCTGAAAATGCATGATATGACCTTTTAAAACATCAGTTATTTGTGTGAGTGAATGTGTGTGTATGTGTGTGAGTGTGTGTGTGTGAGTGAGTGTGTGTGAGAGTGTGTGTGCGTGTGTGTGTGTGAGCGAGTGTGTGGTGTGTTTGAGTATGTGTGTGTACTGAGTATGTGTGTGTGGTGCGTGCGTGTGCGTGTGTGTACTGAGTATGTGTGTGTGGTGCGTGTGTGTGCGTGTGCGTACTGAGTATGTGTGTGTGGTGCGTGCGTGTGCGTGTGTGTACTGAGTATGTGTGTGTGGTGCGTGTGTGTGCGTGTGTGTACTGAGTATGTGTGTGTGGTGCGTGCGTGTGCGTGTGTGTACTGAGTATGTGTGTGTGGTGCGTGTGTGTGCGTGTGTGTACTGAGTATGTGTGTGTGGTGCGTGCGTGTGCGTGTGTGTACTGAGTATGTGTGTGTGGTGCGTGCGTGTGCGTGTGTGTACTGAGTATGTGTGTGACCTAAATTGGTCCCCAAGAGGAAACAAGCTCATAAATCATACAGAATGAGTTTGTTTGAAAATGTAAAAAAAAGTTTGTGAGTGTGTGTGCCTGTGTATGTGTGTGAGAGTGAGTGTGAGTGTGAGTGTGTGTGAGTCTTACAGATATACGTGCTCAGTAGTCTCCGGCTGAACTCTGAACTGTAGCTGCTGGCGGATGAGCTGCTCTCTGGAAACAACAAGAGAGACATTTCAACAGCCGTTCATTTGTTGAACATTCAGAAAATCATCACTTCCTTCTGTCTGAGTAATTCTGTCGACCTCTGAATCTTAATAACTCATAAACTACATGCTCAGATTGAAGTTAATCCTACATTACATATAAAACATATATTACATTTAACTCTCTGAGAAGAGAAACTGGTCTCAGATCAGCTGAACAGATTAAATCACAGCTCGTGTACAATGCTATAATTAATAACTTAGAGAAGTTATTGTTTCATATCCTGCCGGCTGCAGGGGATAATATGAAGATCCTCAGAGCAAATACCATCAGAGGAAACTTCCCATAAACCAAAGTTCTCGGAAACCGACATAAACACCATAAATAAAGCCTGTAACTCTTTCAGAAACATCTGCACGTCTAAAAAAAGCAAGTACAGTAAGCGATTCAGAAAGACAGTTATGGGTTTGAAGTCAACATGAAATCAAATCAGCCTCGTTTACATTCATAATAAATGTTTCTGGTCATATTGTGAATGATTCTGATGTTTCTAGTGTTTAATCAAAATCTCTGTCTGAAACAATCCTCATTTTCTGCTGATTTAATTAACGCCACATGGTGAGGGCAAAATAACATTAACCAATAATATTTACCCCCCTCTATGCAATCAAATCCCAATAGACAAAATCAAATCCCGCTGTACATTATTTACAGTTTCACATGAAATACTACTTTTTTTACCCATCATACTTCCATGACCTGAGTGAAACATGTTTATAAGCACTGCTTTAGAATATCACGCAGTGGCGGATCATTCACCACATGTATTGAGAAAGTAAAGCGAGTGAGTTCAGGTTTCATGTTGACTGTAAGTCAGAGGAGTCGAGCTCTACTCATCTGCACGGGCTCTTACCTCGGGGGTCTAAAGGAATATTGTAAGTGTCCCCGAGAACTACAGGGCAGAAGCAAAGCAGAACAGAGAGAGAGAGAGAGAGAGAGAGAGAGAACAAGAGAAAGAGGCAAAGGGCAAGAAGTTAAAATAGTTCTGTTAGTGAAGAGATTAACCACTGATGGCCAGCCAGGGTGAGAGAGAGATCATGTGACAGAAGCAGAAGTGAGTGGGCGGAGCTTAGAAACCAGTGTGAGGAGCTACAGCCAGTGTGAGAGAGCGAGATCATGTGACAGAAGCAGAGGTGAGTGGGCAGAGCTGAGAAACCAGTGGGAGGAGCTACAGACGGTGAGAGCGTGAGATCATGTGACAGAAGCAGAGGTGAGTGGGCGGAGCTGAGAATCCAGTGGGAGGAGCTACAGACAGGGTGAGAGAGCGAGATCATGTGACAGAAGCAGAGGTGAGTGGGCGGAGCTGAGAAACAAGTGGGAGGAGCTACAGACAGGGTGAGAGCGAGATCATGTGACAGAAGCAGAGGTGAGTGGGCGGAGCTAAGAATCCAGTGGGAGGAGCTACAGACAGGGTGAGAGACCAAGATCATGTGACAGAAGCAGAGGTGAGTGGGCGGAGCTGAGAAACCAGTGGGAGGAGCTACAGACAGGGTGAGAGCGAGATCATGTGACAGAAGCAGAGGTGAGTGGGTGGAGCTAAGAATCCAGTGGGAGGAGCTACAGAGTGGCATGCATTGCTGTGAACATGAGCGGTCATATCAGGACATATATTTAATTTCTGACCATTTTCACTGACCATTTGTTAATAAGGCAAGACTGCTTGGCAGATCCGACTCTAATAAATAGTAGTTGATAGCTAAAATATATAATAATATTATAAATATAATAAAATTGCAATTTAGAGGCTAAATTATTATTAGTGCAGGGTGGAGAAAGATGGTTCAGGGAAAAACATGGGCAGAGAAGCTGAAAATGGTTTCCAAATATGTTCTCAGAATGAGTGACTTCAGGAAAACCAAAGGAAAAGGAAATGCAGACCACAGGAAAGATGACAAACAAGGAGACAGGAGGGTGAGGACTGTGTGTTATGAACATTAATGTGATAAAAACAGACATGTCAGCTGTCCAATATAGAGCTCACATCTGCTCTTTAACTACAAACTAACTTCAGCTCATTGAAGAATGGCAGATTTATAATCCAGGAATATCTATTGGATCTAATATGTCTGTTTTCTTATGTGTACGTCAGTGTGTTTCTGCTTTACCCTGAGAGGCCAACATCGCTCCTGCGGTTTCCTGGAAGTCCAACAGTTGCTGCAGGAACAGGATGGCCTGAGGAGAAACAACGAGAGAGAAAGAGCATCTTTGTCTGGTTTCATAACAGCACCGCTGTGTTTGCAGTGTTTTACTGTACAGAACGGACGATGAGGAGATCTTACATTGCTTGTGAGCTCATGTACGGTTCCGTCTTTCGGCATGTTGTACTCTTTATCTGGATCGTTCTGTTGGAGAAGATCACATGATCAGAACATAATAATCACTTTTTATCACAAATGATAATAAATTAAAAATAATTATAATTAGTGTTATATATATACACATTATAATTTAAATGAAATGATAAATATTTTTTAATTATTAATACAATGTAGAATTAATTATTAATTACATTTAACAAAATTTTTTTTTTTTAATAACTAATAGAATTTCTAATTAATTATTAATCACTTCTATTATGATAGAAGTCTTAAAATAAAATAAATAAATAAATAAATATATATATATATATATATATATATATATATATATATATATATATATATATATATATATAAATATAAAAATTATTTAATTTCTTTTAATTACATGATTTTTAAAAAAATAATAAATATAATAAATAATAAATATTCATAATTATTAATTACATCTAATAATAACTGTATATATCATTTTAAAAATAATGTCATTTTTATATGAAATAAAATGATAAATATTTTAAAAATAATTAATAAAACATAATTAATTAATTATTACATTTTATAATACTAATAATAAAGCTTTAAAATGAAATATTCATTATAATACAATGAATACATCAAAACAGGGGGTGGTCACGTGACCCGGAGCAAGACTGGCCACCCCAGGCCAGGGTTTATTCTCTTATTTTCTCCAAGTAAACATAATATTATCCGTTAATTATCGCCGCAATAAATTAAAACATTCTGTCCGGACACTGGCCAGCCTTTCAGTGACTGAGCTCTGATCATTACAAGTACCTTAATGCTGTCAGCAAACTCCTCGAGAGCTTTAGCGCCGATGGTCTCCATAGAGGTGATGAGAGCCGGGAGCTTGTTCTTGGTGCTGGCAGCCGTTCCCTGCACCACAACACAGGATATGACATCATCAGCCAACAAAATCCAGTGCAAAACGCCACTTCTTTTCATATGAGTGTCTCTCTTTCTCCTTTTTACCTGTAGTGTGGCGTCAAAGTCGGGTTTGGTCTGCTTGAGGTGCCGCAGGATGGGGAAGATGGTCAACACGGCGGAGTAATCGTGTCTCATAATGGCTCTGCGTGCCGCTGACACGATGTTATCACCTTCCAACATCAAATTATCCAGCGCCTCCTGCAGCGGCATCAAGTTAAAGGGTTAGTTCAGCCAATAATGAAAATTCTGTCAGATATTACTCTCCCTCATGTCATTCCAACCCCGTAAGACTTTCATTCATCTTCAGAACACAAATTAAGATATTTCTGATTAAATCTGAGAGCTGTCTCACTCCTCCATAGGCTTCTCTGTAATTTCATTCTGCCGGCCCAGAAAGTTACATTTACATTTACATTTAGTCATTTAGCAGATGCTTTTGTCCAAAGCGACTTACAAATTATGACTAAATTAAGTGAGTCATCGTGAAGAGGCAAAAAACAACGCAAGAAGTGCTCAAAATAGGAAGTTCAGGCATTGTTCAGAGTAGCATAAGCCCGATAAGCGAGGATTTAAAGGAAAAAGAATATTTTACTTTAATACTTAATACTAATACTATAATACTTTTGGGCTCGTTGAAGACAAGACGTCTTAGTAAAGAGTGGCTCAACCTTAAGTTTATCAAGCGACGAGAACACTTTTTGTGTGCAAAAAACCCCCAAAAATAACGTCTTTATTCAACTATTAATTTTTTTCCGTGTGGTCCTCTGAGTGAGTTCACGAGAGCAACAAGACGCATGCGCGAGAACTGAGAAGATGAGCCTTAAGAAAACTTAAGGTTGAGCCACTGTAGTCACTTGGACTATTTTAAACATTGTCTTTACTAACTTTCTGGGCTGGCAAGTTTCAATAACAGAGAAGCCTATGGAGGAGTGATCCAGCTCTCAGATTTAATCAAAAATATCTTCATTTGTGTTCTGAAGATGAACGAAAGTCTTACAGGGTTGGAACAACATGAGGGAGAGTAATTACTGACAGAGTTTTCATTTTTGGGTGAACTAACCCTTTAAACACACACACACGGTGATCTGAGCAGACCTGTATGAGTGAGTCGAAGGTCTTTTTCTGGTGATGTTCCGGAATGATCTCGGTCAGTAAAGCGTACTCGCTCTGAGCCAGCTTCACAAACGCGCTGATGCAGTGGATGTACGAATCAATCTCAATGTCCAACACGTCATCCTTCCCTGAGACAAACACACACACACACACAATTACAAATACACTCAAATACACTCATTTTCAAATAATGATGATATAATGAAAATAATAACACGGGAATATTAAATACTGGCTCAACCAATGGCAGGAGCTCAAACAGTAGATCAGGTCATGGGTTCGATTCCCAGGGAAATGCATTAACTGATCAAATGTATTTGTTAAAAGCAATGCAAGTCACTGTGAATAAAAGCGTCTGCCAGATGCATAGACATAAATGTAATTAAGTTTAGGGCGGCACTATTGATTAGTCTGAACAATAGCAGACTTTATATATATATTTTTGTACTTCTGTTTGGTGCAACTAGAGATTTAAATAAAACATATCAATATGAGACCAAAAACCTGCAAATAAAGAGTAATTTCCATAATTTCAATTGGGAGATTTCAATGTTTTCACTGAATATGGTTTCTGAAATCACGTTGTGATACTGCAGGAAACCAAATTTACAACATGTGCTAAACGATGATTAAAAGTAAACGTCAAACAGCACAATCCCGCTAATGTTTCCTCATATCTAATCACTCAATTACAAGTCTCTTTGATGCATATCAATTATGCATATCATTGATCATATATATTGAAACATTGCATATCAGTGAGATTCGAATCATTGAAACCTGATGTTGAAAGTGTAACCATAAGACTTGAATTGTTAATGGCCAATATCAGTGTTAAATGACTCTGCTTTAACAAATGTTTAAAGGTTCAGAGCTTTAAAACTGAAGCTGTTACAACAGAATCTTTGACGTACTGTTGAACATGACCGAAAATAATATAGACTCGGCGCTCGGTTTGCAGAAACACTAACACCCACCTGGATAAACGTTAAAATACACATTATTTTGAACACAAAGCCACACGATTTAGTGTTCACATGAGACTACTGTAGTAAAATCACATCATTTCACAGTCATTTTTTTCTGCTGCGTGTTTTGAACACAAAACTATTTTTAATCAGAGTATCTTTGAGGTCAGACTCACCTGTGGCCGCCCCATGCTTGTCGTCAGACAGGAGCTTAACCCCACGCAGCTCATGTTCGAAACCTGATTGGTTAGGATATAGTCACATGACGGGGTCACTCACCCCAGGCCATAAAGGGAGCGTTGAACAAGCTCAACCCGTCCCACAAAGCAAAGGCCACTTGTTTTAGGATGTTAGTGGGGTTTCTAAGTGCACCGATGGACCCAGCAAAGCACAGAGACTTATGGGAAACAGTGATGGCGCACCAGTTCGAGAGAAAACCTTGAGCACACTCTTCCTGACGCCACTCGAAAAATCAACTTCCTACTTGGAAAAGTGCAGCAGAACACTTTAGTTGGACTTACAGATTGGAAAATTCAGATTTCGAAGAGATGCAGTGTTATTTTAGTATTTTTAATATACTATTATAGTATTTATTA
Source organism: Abramis brama (assembly GCF_963993115.1). Taxonomy (NCBI): domain Eukaryota; kingdom Metazoa; phylum Chordata; class Actinopteri; order Cypriniformes; family Leuciscidae; genus Abramis; species Abramis brama. The sequence goes on from NC_139976.1 coordinate 2,333,896, forward strand.
ATCAATAAACTAATACATTAATAATTAAATAATTCATAATTAAACTTAATTTCAGAATTTTGCTTATTTTATTTTCAGTAGCTGCCATGGCAACATTTCTAATTTTAATTTTAATTTATTTAAATTTTGTCTAATATTAATATTTTATTCTATTTGAGATTTATTTAAATTAACATAAACTATTTGTAATAGTTTTAGCAAACAATAGCAACACTAATGATATCAGATATGGCGACAGTTCATGATCAACTTTTTTTAAAGAAAAAAATTCAACAAAAGTTCTTGCAGCATATTTGACATGTTCTGCGAAATATTGTGGTAATGTATGTGGCAAAATATTTAGTAACTGCTGCCATGCTTTCAACTCACTCTAATGTAAATTTAAGTTTAACCATGACACCTTTATTTAAATCCACATTGTTTTTTAGATATATTAAAAAAAATACTGACACACAGTGGCATACAGGAAGGTCTCTCTCTCTCTCTCTCTCTCTCTCTGTGTGTCTCTCTCTCTCTCTCTGGGTGTGTCTGTCTCTCTCTCTCTGTGTGTCTCTATGTCTCTCTCTCTCTATGTCTCTCTCTCTCTGTGTCTCTCTCTCTCTCTCTCTGTCTCTCTCTCTCTGTGTCTCTCTCTCTCTCTCTCTCTCTCTGGGTGTGTCTGTCTCTCTCTCTCTGTGTGTCTCTATGTCTCTCTCTCTCTCTCTCTGTCTCTCTCTCTCTCTCTCTCTCTCTCTCCATCCTAAGGCCGATTTACCGCTGTGACCCATAAGTTTCTGTTTTCTCCGACTGTTGTTTTCCGAAACGCAGGAACAACAGTTCAAAAACACAGCAAAAGTGAAAGAAACCGTGGAGACGGAAGGGAAACCAGAAAGACAGCGTGCTTTACCTTCCAGAGGAGTGAGGTTAGAGCCCTTTTTTCCATCCAGGCCATGCTGAGAGTACTGTTTGAGCAGATTCTGAGCCTTACGGATCGTGCCTGCTCCCATCAACACCGAAACAGAGAGAAAGAGACAGAGAAGGGGGGATAGCAGCAGTGTTTCAGGAGGAGAACAGAGGAAGACACCGTGAGGAAGAGGAAGAGGAAGGGCTTCTGAAACCCTGTTCACCGACACCAGAGAACAACTGAGTGGAATCCAGACCCCTCCGAGACTGAAGCACACCACAGATATATCACACACACATACACACGGTCCAACTTTAACCTCTGACAGGCGGCAAATGAGAGTTGCATATATAAATAAACAGCAGTTTATGTTTGTTTTGTTGATAACTGAACTGCAACATTATTACACGGTCAAACTGCTAGAAGGAAATATCTGAACACTCATTGTCTGCCCATTTTCCACAAGCTGGATTATGACACTTTAGTTGGTAAAGTTTGTAACATACTTTGGATAAAATACTCAATGGTTGTGTAAAACAACACGCTTCTTACCTCCTCAAAAACGCTCTGTTCACAGCGACCCGTTTCAGTGCATGTCTCTTTAAATGCTAATGAGCAACTGCTCACCCCTCCCCCTTATGTAGCCCCACCCCTTTTATACCTATTAACAATTAGACTGTTATTATTTTGATGAAGTGTAATATTGTAATATTTATTGTAACAAAAAAGAAAATAATTTTGTAACGAAATAGTCCTCACATTAAACCACAAAAACAAAAATATAAGACAAAAATCCTGATGTAATGAAAAGACTTGATACCGATAATGATACTGATACCACAAATTACTTATATTAATATAAGGGGAAAAAATATTAGCGTAATGAAAAATGTATATTTTTTATAAAAATAATGCAAAATTTTACCAAAGTTCAATGGTGTGTTAAAATATTTAATACTTACTTATAGCTTTCTCAATTGACTCGTCATTAGCAGGAGTGGCAAAAAGTTAAATTTGGACCTTGAACACACACACACACACACACACACACACACACACACACACGCTACAGTACGTTTGCAGTGCACACAAACATCACATCACATATTATCACAAATGTCTACAGCAGAACAGAAAGAACACGTCAAACACACTGAGGAGGAAATACAACCGGTTAATCAATCACAGCTATTAAACTACAGCATTGTGTCATGAACAGTGATGTTAATACAGTCATTAATATTAGCGCTGCTCAAAAGCATCAGCCTCTGCCAAACATCACAACAATCTAAAACCTATTAACATCATAACTTATACATGTGAGAGTCAGAGTGAGGCTAAAACAAGGCATGAGTCTTAAAGGGGTCATATCATCATTTTATATCATTATAGTTTTCATTAGGATGTTAACGTTTCCTGTCATTATTTAATTTTTCAGGAGAACTTCCACTCCTCTCTAAGCTTTGGAATTAAACAGGCTGTTATTAAAGACTTGTGTATGTAAATGAGCTCTATTATGACTGGTTAAACACTAAATATGAGTGTTGATATGTAAAGTATAAAGGCCAAACATGAATCAGTCATTGTTGCAGATTAGTTTGCATCAACTATTTTGTGTTAGAATATGTAAATCATACAAATAATACAAAGAACTAAATATTAAGGAAAATGTGATTAACCCCTTTAATAAGCAGTTAATGTGCAGTAGATGTGTGTGTTAAGTGTCAAGCATGACAAAGACATTGTGTTAGCGCCACCGTGTGGCGGAGACGTGCGCATGCAGTGTGTGTTAGTGGAAAACACAGAACAAACTTTCTCACTGATGAGACGCTTCATATGCAATACAGTGCTGTTAGCCAACACAATGTGCCCTCCACACAGAGAAAATACAGTAACACCACTCTGAACAACACAGTTTCAACAGACAGGAAGGAAAACGCCTGCTATGCCGCTAAAAACACTAGCGCAATACTAGTTAACCTGACTGATAACAATAATATGGCAATTAATCAGCCTGGCTGATATATCAATCTATCGCTACTGTGTGTGTGTGTGTGTATAAAGACCTTTTCACATTGGACCTCATTTAAAGGTGCGGTAACCGATTTCTGAGAAACGCAGTTGAAAGAGGATCGGACTGAGCATCAAAAAACACTTGTAGCCAATCAGCAGTAAGGGGCGTGTCCACTTATTAGAGGAGGTTCCTGTTTTGCATGGGGCGGGGCCATCAATATAGGGGTGTGTCCTTTTGTGTAGAGGCGTGTTTGTTTTGGTGAACTACAGCGTTTCTCAGAAATCGCTTACTGCACCTTTAAGAAACATGAATAGAATGATTTCTGTCTAAATGGTTCATAAAACCATTCTTAAATACATTTCCATTTGATTTGCATGACAATTTATTAAACAATTTACATACTGAGCTGAAAGCAACAAAGACAAAAATGGCTGCATAAAGATGTTCTGCTTGTATTTAATGAATGAGGCCAATTGAGTGCAAATATTCGCCATAACAAGCTATTACACTGCATTTGACTCCATCAAACCAGATTAGAAACAAATTTAAATAAAATAAATCTCCCTACTTGCACCACCGTCGAAAAAGTTTGGGGTCAGTAAGAATTATTTTTAAATAAATCAATACTTTTATTCGACAAGGATGCATTAAATGGATCAATAATAACCATAAAGACTGAAAATATTACGAAAGATTTCTATTTCAGATAAATTATGTTCTTCACTGTTTTCAATATTGATAATAATCATAAATGTTTCTTGAGCAGCAAATCATCATATTATACTGATTTCTGAAGGATCATGTGACACTGAAGACTGGAGTAATGATGCTGAAAATCAGCTTTGATCACAGGAATAAATTATATTTTACTATATATTCACATAGAAAACAATTATTTTAAATTGTAATAATATTTTAACATTTTTACTGCATTTTTGATCAAATAAATGTAGCCCTGGTGAGCAGAAAATATTCTATTTCATAATTTAAATAAAAAATATAAAAATTCAATTATGTACAGTATTTTCAAAACATTTAAATAATCTTACTGACCCCAAACTTTTGAAAGGTAGTAAACAAATTTTTTTTGGTTCGCCATTTTCTTCATCAAACTAAACGTGTGTGTCACGTTCTGTGTGTAAAATTGTGGATGTATTTGGGCAGCAAATTTTACTAGTGAAAAACGGCTGCGTCGCATGTGAACAGGCCTTTTGTTTCGTGTGTGTGTGTGTGTGTGTGTGGATAATGTAAAGCTCTGACTGTGCAAACAGAAGCAAGCGATGGACACGTCACACAATACAGCTGCAACTTTACCTGGGATGTAGACTGACATCATCAGACATGAGTGAGAAATGAGCAGAGGAGAGGAGACGGTTAGTGAGAACACACACTAGGAATAGGAAAAGAGGAGAACTCTCGACAGGAAGTGATGTCATGGAAGACAGATACACCTGATTGATCCACCAGGAACCCAAAGAGACCCGATCTGATGAAGTCAAGGGTTAAAGGTCACTGACCTGGTCTTTTCGGAGCCTTCTTGGTGGGCGTCTCCTTGCGTTTGGTCTGTACGGCGGGCGAGTGGATGGCAGAGCTGGCGCTGTTCTTGCGGAAATGCTCCTTCAAACCCTTGATGGACCGATCCAGCTGACTGGATCGGACCTGGAAATACACGTTCATGAAGTCTGCGGATAAACAAACACACACAACATGAGCTTACAAATATTGGTGGATTTTTTTTAAACCGAGGAAAACCCCCGATGGGATAGGGAAAGCTCCCGGGCCTGAGATGAGAGCGTTGGCGTGTGTGTTCACCTTGGTTGCGCCCGTACTCCACCAGCCAGGCAGAGATGCAGATGATGTCCTGCAGAACGGCTTCGGGGAGATGCTCCAGCATGACGTCCTCCTGCACCTCCATGTCCTCGTCTCCTCCGATGGCGTCCAGGATGAGGACGGGCGGCACTGGTTTACTGTAGCGGGTCAACAGGCTGCGAAACTCCGCCTCCAGAAGCTCCTTTCCCTTCTCGAAACGAGCTTTCTGCAACACCACACCGCCTCGGTGAGCGCTTTATTCAAACTGAAGGAGAGCGAGAGGATTGTGAGAGGATGAGGGACGTACCACTGTGTTGAGCTCAGGACTGTCGGGATTGTTGTCCTGGAAATACTCCACGGCTTTCTGGATCTTTGCAATGCAGGCCAGATACTCGTCCAGACGACCAGCGGGGCTGCAAGAGTAGCGATGACCGAAATTAGTACATATTTTATATATATATATATATATATATATATACACACAGTCCTCATATATATATGAACAAGCTATGACATACATATTATATTTGTGCCGGGCAACGATTAATCGCATTCAAAATAAAAGTTTGTGTTTACATAATCTGTGTGTATATATTTAAGAAAAATTGTGTTATTTATATAAAATATTTATATATAATATAAATTATATATATATATATATATATATATATATATATACACAGTATATGCATGCAAATGTGTGTATTAATAAAATAATTATAGACAGTGCACACACATATTACATAAAAACAAACTTTTATTTTGGATGCAATTAATTGTTACCCAGTACTAATATATATATAACAAATATTTGTAATATATTACAAATGTTGACTACTGTGTATATATATGTGAAATTAAGTTGTATTATATAATACAGTATATATATTCTATATCCATATATCAATATATAAAAGTCGAACCAATGTATTTTCTAGCACCACGCAAGCGTCTCAGTCACACTCACCCTTCCCGGATGATCTTGTCGGTGTCTTTGGCCACATGATAGTAGCTGATGACGTGATCCATGCAGGAGAGAGTTTTGTCCACGTTCTCCTGCAGTCGCTGCAGATTCTCCGTCTGCTTGTGAACCGGGATTATGGAGTTCTCCAGCTGCATCAGACGGCTCTCGAACGACGACAGGATGGACACCTCGAACAACCAAAACACATTCATGGTTTCAGTCATTAAAATTGACTACAATGTGTACAGCAAGTCTCCTTAATTCAGTTTGATCATCTTATATCTTAAAAAACAGGATGGCATGACACACACACACACAGACACTCACTCTCTCTCTCTCTCTCTTACAGTCTGGTTCACTATCTTTGTGAGGACTCTCCATAGACGTAATGGTTTTTATATTGTACAAACTGTATATTATCTCCCTTATACTAACCTGACCCCTAAACCTACCCATCACACACACACACACACACACACACACACACACACACACACAACCCCTTAACCTTCCCATCACACAAAACTTTCTACATTTTTTCTTTTTCAAAAAAAACTCATTCTGTATGATTTATAAGCTTGTTTCCACAATTTAGTCCCTATGAGTGTGTGTGCATTCAGGTTTAAGTCCCCACCGGGATAAACAAACATGTACACACACACACACACACACACTTTCACCAATATATGAACTGATCATCTCTCACCATTCCTTTAGTGAGCTGATCACTCTTCTCCAGGCTTTCACGAATAAAAGAGAGAGTTTCTTGTTCCTGAGATTATAAGTAAAACACACAGGTCAAGATCTAGGCATAGGTAACACTACTGTAAAATACACTGATCTCTCAGGTGAATACACCCCAACAAAATGCCATCATTTATTCTATCATTAAGCTTCTAAAATGCTTTGTGACGTTATTTTTATGCCAATCGTGCATGTTTTCATTCTAGTTTAACGCAAATGACATTAATAACGTCCGCTCCCTGATCACGGGATTCTCATGTTATTCTTCATTCTTCCTGTTTTAACGGACCTGTTTGAGTTTGTCCTCGATCACTCGCTTCCGAGCGGACGCGTCCTCGGTCGGGATCATCCTGACAGCCAGAAATGTGCTGGAAATGACAGCTGAATCAGTCAAGATCAAGGGAAAATGCAGAATAATATTGTAACATTAACATGAAGACAGCGGAAACCATGAACACAAACGGAAGTGAATCACAACATATACAAAATAAAAGTCCTCAAAACGACATACAATTCCAATAAGTCCAAAAAGCAGCAATATGAAAAACGAATGAATAAAGATAATGAAATAAATAAAAACAGACGACAGAGGAAGGGTTAATCATCAAAATACACTTCTAAAATTGTTTTGTGAAGAACTGGTGATCTTCAAAAAAGCCCGTAAGCTGTATAAACCTTTGGAGAATTCCTTGTGAAAATGCAGTATCGGAGGATTTATTTAAAATAAATCTGACCTTAGGTATAAGTATAAGCATGAAAAGTTCTATGCCTTTAAAATCGCGAATACTGAAATATTATGGACACCAAAATCATGGAAACACTATAGGTTATAACTGATAAATGTATACCTTAATTGTAGTGCTGCTTCAGATCCATTCCAAATACATGCTTTATTTAATTAAAAACAGATTTAGAAAAATGATTTTTTTGATGATGTGGTGATTGTGGGTGACTTCATCAAGCCAAGGAAACAGGGTGGCTCCAGTTTTACCCAAAACGTATTTATTTCTTGAATTCACTGAACATGAGATACAATCAACTTTCATAAGATTAACTAGAGAAAGTATACAATCCCCCCCCAAAAAATAATAATTTACAGCAGTATATAAATATGTACATCTGTTTTGTTTTTTTGTAGCTGTCAGCAAAAGAAGGATACTGCATGATGTCATGCAATATTTTATAACAAAACACAAACTCTGTATTCTTTAAGTTAGTTAATTATTTAAAAGAAAAACTATTAAGAAGTTAAATACATTTTTAAATGTCAAACACATTATTTAACAGGTTGTGGTTGACAAATTGTAGAAAAAAAACAACACAAATCCGCTAACCAAGTAACCATTTCGCTCAGCTTCATCTGAATCGGTTTTAAAAATGAACATGTTAAAAGTTCATCGGCGTGTGAACTCTGAAGGTCAGACGTTCCTTCCTAAGATTCCTCCTGTTTTGTGAAAGCCTGGAAATAAAAAAAAGACAAAATGCAGTCACATACTATATCATCAGAAAGTGTAAAATGAAATTAGGATACTATTAAATTGACAGATCACCCAAAAATCAAAGTTCTGTCTTCATTTTCTAACCCTCATGACTTTCGCTCAACTTCAAACCACAATTAAAGACGTTTTTAATGAACCAATGAGGTTCATTCTCGCGTGTCACACGGCACGAACGTGTTGGGCGAATAGACATTCAATGGAGGGATAGAAATCTCTATCATCATATTTAATTACAAATTTAATTTGTGTTGAAGATGAATGAAAGTCTTACAGGTTTTGGAATGACATGAAAGTGAGTAATTGATGATTGGATGAACTAACCCTTTGAGATGACATTTATAAATGACACACCTGCTTTAGAAACTGCCTTCCAAAGTAATTTGTTGCCAAGCTCTTCAGGTTTGTCCTGGCTCCTACTTTACAGCGCACGTATCCGTAGAGGTTCGCTCCCTGTAACACCACCCCCATAATCACCACCGCCTGCCCGAGGAAACAGCATTACTCAAACATGTCTCAGCGTCCACCTCATATAAACACAGACAGACAGCTGAAGCCGAGAACTCACCAGCCATTTTATCTTGAAGGAGATGAGCGTAGAGAAAGCAAAAATGACCCAGATGATGGGGCAGATGATCAGACCCAGCCAGAAGATACGAGACTCTGCGTTTGAGGTTCGTGATGCTGAAGACTGAGTCCCACTGGCCTGTGAACACACACACACACACACACACACACGAATATAGAGAGGACGTCAGTGGAACACACAACAAATCACACGGATGATTTACGCCAGCCAAATAATGTTCAAAAGTTGGTTTTCAAAAAGAAATTAATACCTTTATTCAGCGTTCAATTCATCAAAAGTGACATTTATAATGTTACAAAAGATTGAAATGTTTCTTGAGCAGCAAATCATCATATTATAGTGATTTCTGAAGGATCATGTGACACTGAAGACTGGAGTAATGATGCTGAACATTCAGCTTTGATCACAGGAATAAACTACACTTTACTATATATTCACAGCTATTTTGAATTGTAAGAATATTTCACTTTTTTACTGTATTTTTGATCAAATAAATGCAGCCTTGGTGAGCAGAAGAAACAATCATACCAACTTTACAACAGTAGTTTTAATCAATCATGTTTTTCTATAAATAACAAAGCAGTTCATGTCCATGCAAATATATCTACTGCAGTATAAATGGTATAGCAATAAAAAAGGGTAACACTTTACAATAAGGCTCATTAGTTAATATTAGTTAATGTATTAAGTAACATGAACTAACCATGAGCAATACATTTGTTGCTGTATTTGTTAATCTTTGTTAACGTTAGTTAATAAAAACATGTTTGTTCATGTTAGTTCACAGTGCATTAACTAATGTTAAAGTGTAAATTGCAGGTTAAATTTTTCACGAAGATAATGCAATGTGTTTATTAAACATAAAGATAGGAACCACCCACCATTGTTTTTTATACCAAAATGCTGAATATAATATGAAAAGTTGGCACTTTTAACAGTGGTTTTAACCGCTCCCTTCCACTAGATGGGGCGTGACGTCATAAGAGGAACTCACTAGTAGAGTTACCGTACGCTAGCAGCTATAGATGCCTTACATAACTTCAGAAAAATTTGGTTGTATGTTTTATTTGATAAAAAAAATGATGGATAAAATAACTCAATTGTAAACATACTCGTGTGTGCTGACTTCAAGGGGGCCGTGATCCTGCCTGAAATGAGAATAAGCTATTCGCAAAACAAACAGGTTCAGGCACGTCAGATCAGCTGGTCGCAGGTCGAGCTGTTCCGCGTTCACCTCACGGCAGCACACACTCTCCACTGCTGATTCAACTGGGTGGCATAGCCCACACAAACACAGTGATGGGGACATCGATCTTTTTCTTTTCTGACAATAAACATCGCTAATTAAATCGTGAGAAATTGATAACGCGTGGATTGAGGAAGGGTATTACATGACGTTTGAGGCGTCGATGAGACTAGCGATTGGTGCCTGTGCAGTGTGTGCATCTCTACAGCTCTGATTTGGACTGACTTACTGTAAGTAAATAATGTCTTCAGTCTTTGTCCCTCCTTGCTATTCTACATGACGGTAAACTTTTGAAAAAACTGGCTTGTTCCCTTATATTATCCGGGTTAAGTTTGCACCAGGCTAGCCTAGACTAGCTCTAACGTAGCTACTCACCAGGACACCTGGCCAACCCTCCACTCATTCTCCTCACACCAAGCATTAATAACTCTTTGAGTGCCATGGCTCCCCTCTCTCACGCCTGACCATTTAAAAATTGTAGGGCTGTGGTCCATAAAGAATTTGATGGTTTCCCACATCCTCAGTCGTTCTCCAAATAGCCACAATACAGTAAGAATCTAGCAGAGTATGGGTTGCGAGTTCCTCTTGTGACGTCATCACCAGTTACTGAAAAAACACGCTACCTTTGAAGAAACCCCAATAAATGTTATTTTAACGCATTTTAAGACAGAAATAATTAAATATATACATATAGAGCACTTTAATTTACACATTAATTGGCTGTGGTGGTTAACCTGCAACTTACACTTTAAACAAGATTTTAGTAAATGTTGAGATTAACGTTAACAAAGTGTTACCAAAAAACCCCACCCAACCCTACTAAGGACTGTGTTTGTAATCGTACCTTTCTGGACTCAAACACCCAATGGCTTTTTCCATCGTCATCCACTTGGTTCCACCAGCGCAGACCCACCATCAGACGCCCTGTGATATTCTAGAATAAGACAAGCACATATGCAGATTACATGCTGAAGATTAATATTAAAGGTTAGAGGTTTGATAGTGATGCTCGACTTCACAAACACCACTAACTACAGTAACTGTGATGATTTAGCAGTAACACCAGGGGCCGGTTTCACAAAGCTATTTTAGATCGGTCTATAGTGTTAGACGAGTCTATAATTTGCTCATAGACTAGTCTAATGCAAGTTAGACTGTTTCACAAAAATAAAGACTGAATTAATTTAGACCAAAAAAATTAGACTAGTAAGACTCTATGTTACCTTGGCAACCAGCAGTAACAATCAGTTACATTACAAACAGCCGAAAGAAAAGGGAAAATGGCTCATAATTTAAACATTTCTTCTTGTTACTACATTCTCCGCTAAATTACTCTAATGTAACTGTTATACTCCTCCAACAAACACATATTCTCCGCTGGGGTAAACTGCACTGAGCGGTTGAATGCGCTTACTCGATCCGCCATGTTTTTTGTTTTGAAAAGTGTCTTATTTTACCCAGAATGCATTGCAGTGTAGTCCTACTTAAGATAGTCAGAGTCTTAAGTGCTTTGTGCAACGGTCTGATTTAGATGTCTATCTGAAGTCTGACTATCTACTATATCTAAGCCATAGTCAAAGTCTATCTTTGTGAAACCGGCCCCTGATGAGTTATTCAGAAACACAGACCTTCACAGTCCAGAAGTCACATGACAGGAGGAGGATGATGGTGACCATACAGGCGATGAAGCTTCCGCCAACTAAACCACACAACAGGTAGACCAGAATCGCACTGACCCGGAAGAACAGGTGGAAGAAGGAGGCCAGCGGATGCCTGGAAAAACACAAACATTTATCGATCTATATCTATAAACACATAACATTAGCCTCTACTGTCATAATGACTATAAACTAAACATAAAAGAAAACATTTAGCGTTCTCAGAATGAAAAATACTGTATTAGGAATACATTTAATTAATGATAATAATTAATTAAAGCATTTTATCAATAATACACTGAATTATTAATAAGGTACTAACATACTTCATAAACAATGAAATACATTAGCTTTTGTTTTTTTTAAACGAGGACGTCCTGTCCCTGAATGTCCTCAAAATGTACAATTTTACGTACAGTATTAAATACTATTAAAAAAAACCCTGAGTCATCAAATACATGGAAAAAGAAACGTTATGTACGATTTAACAGATTAAATAATGATGCTTATTTATGATGACACACTTGATTTTGTTCTTTCTTGTGGCTGAATCTTCCTCAGCATCAAATAGAGACACATCGTCATCCTCGTTTGGGTCCTGGAAACGACACGAGAAGATGATGACAGCTGTCAGTTTCATAAACAAGACTTATGAAGAATAATAATTAAACACCGATGATGAATCTCAACAGTGAGATGTTTTCTGTGAGGATTGGCTAAGCTAAACCCGATTTATTCGTCGTTTAGAGAAACCTTTCTTATCTGAACAGTCATATTGGAGGAACGCAAGCATGCTGTACACATAAACTATGTTTACAATGTTTCAAAAGTATTCATAATACCACAAAAAGACCTTTTCCCACTCACCAGCCTCATTATTGTGACTGCCTTGGAATGTTGCTGCTGGTGCTGCTGACGTTACACGACACGTCACTTCCGGGTCTGTAAGGACTGACTACATCGCGCCTGAACAGAAAACGTTTATTTTTGTGTGTTTGTTTTACAGCAGTAACAGAAAACCAGAAACAATATACAGAATATGATTTTGTAATTATTTAGTAAAAAATATGTATTGTTTTTATCACGTGGTGTAATACCCAATTCACAATTATATTTAACAATACGCTACTTTATTATAATTATAATAATTATAATTCTTGATTAAATTACACACACACACACACACACACACACACACACACACACACACACACACACACACACATAGTTAAATAAAAAAAATAAAATGTTTAATATATATTATTCTTTTTATTTTAATTTTCGAATCCCCAATTTTATATTACTTATATTACTTACTATATAACATTACGCTACCTCTTCATATCCTATTGCTTTATATTGCACATTTCTCTATATATTACATAATTCTATTTGTGTGTGTATATATATAATTAATTATAATTAATATAATTATAATAATTCAATAATTAACAATTATTTCCTTTATTTTTATCTATATATTGTTTCTCTGCATCTTCTGTTAGGCAAATTCCTTGTGTGTGTGAACATACTTGGCAATAAATTAAATTCAGATTTTTATGCATTGGTTCATTGTAATTTATTGTTTAAAGTACCACTCTGATGTGTGAATTATTTAATAAAAATATCGTTAAAATTTAGAAAGAATAAATACACATCATTTAACAATACTGCATTGAAGCATTACGGTATACCTGTAGGCTTTGTAATGTTCTGTCAGACACCAGTGGAACCGGTTATGGCAGCAACACATGGATAAACACCAGCATTTCACTGAAGTCATTTTTTATTTGCAGAGACAGATGATGATTATTTTGTTGGTAAAGTAACTGTCAGAGCTCATAGAGGAGCAAAATACAACATCCGCTGGAAACAGCAGCTCAGAGACAGTGATCAGAGTCATTATAGAGTCATATTTCTGTCCTGTTCACTCACCAAACCTCCCCGTGACCAACCCTAGTGAAATGTGCCGCAATATTTAACTACGACAAATGGGCTTGGTCACTTGTGTAACATTACTGTAAACCAGAAACTTTTGTCTTTCATATTTCATACTTTAACATATAACAATACAACAATACATATGTGTGTGTATGTGTGTGTGTGTGTGTACAGTACCGGTCAAAAGTTTGGAAACATTACCATTTTTAAAGTTTTTGAAAAAAATCTTTTCTGCTCATCAAGGCTGCATTCATTTGATCAAAAACACAGAAAATCAGTAATATTATGAAATATTATTACAATTTAAAATAAAGGTACATTATTATACATATTAGAATGATTTCTGAAGGATCATGTGACATTGAAGACTGGAGTAATGATGCTAAAAATGCAGCTTTGCATCACATAAATAAATTACATTTTAAAGTATATTAAAATAGAAAACCCTTATTTTAATAATATTACTGTTTTTTGTGTGTGTTTTTGATCCAATAAATGGAGGTTTGATGAGCTTAAGGCTAGTGGATTATATATATATATATGAAGAGTTCAGATGCAAAAGCCTCTGAGTGCCGTCTGAAATTTTCTTCTAGGATGATCATTTTAATCAAGCTCGTATATTTAAGTTCAGTAATTTCACTTAAATGACAATTAATAGGTAATTTTCATTGCCATTTAAGTGAAATTACTGAACTTAAATATACGAGCTTGATAAAATTATCATTTTAGAAAAAAAATTCTGATGGCACTCAGAGGCTTTTGCATCTGAACTCTTCATATATATATATATAAACAAAACATATTAATAGGTATTTGAATAGGCATTTATAGGTATGTTTTATACTGTAGCAGTCATAAAACTTCAATATCAGTCAGTTTAGGTCCCACAGTTTCCACAGTTAACATCTGTCAGGTTATCCAGTCCAGATCCCCTGAGATGAATGTTAACGCGAGGTGCAAACGGCACATTATAATAAGGAAATGCAGCGGATCCGAGGAGCAAAAGCAGTTTATTGTGGAGAGGGAACAGGAGACGGGGCCGAGAGAGACGCCGATGCTCCTGCGGGCTCCAGAAGAACCACGTTCTCCTTCTTGGGAAGCCAGAACGCAGGGTACAGCGGCTCCAGAAACTGAGCCTGGTACTTGTGCATGAGCGTCATGCCGTTCTCCACGTCGTAGAAAGCGAGCTCGCCGGCGGAGTAATCCACGTACACGCCGATGCGCGAGGCTTTCGGGCTGTTGAGCGGCGTCTCCACGTCACTGTTCCACGCGGAGAACCCTCGGCCGTTCCACTGGAGACACCAGGAGAAGCTGTTCCCCGTGATGCAGCTGTTGCCCTCCGAACCCTTGCGGTCGATGCTCTTGTACGTCAGGCCGACGTGAGTGCCCTCTCCTCTCATGTCCACCTCGAAATAGTGGCGTCCCAGGTAGAAGCTCTCGACCGTCAGCACCTGCTTGAAGTGCTCGAAGCGCTCGGGGAGGTCTGGGTAGCTGTGCTGCCACGGGGTCGTGTTCGTGACCTTCTTGCGCTCTTCTGTCAGACGCAGGAACTGATGAGCCGTGTCGGCGTCGAGGTGCAGAGGAGTGACGTCTGTGAAGGAAGAAACACACACTAGATCAGGGCTATTCAATTAGTTTCATTCGAGGGCCGCATTATCAAATCGAAAAGTTGAGGTGGGCCGGTGGGTTGGTTTGGGGGTTTATCTTATTTATTGAAACATAACAGTTTCAATAAATAAGTTAAAGTAACCCTAAAAAAGTGTGGTATTTACTTGGAAATGTGGTACCCAACAGTAGCCTATGCAAATATATAAAACCATAATAAATTAAAAAACTTGATAATTTACAGCTGTGTACAACTATATTCCTTGGAACAAATAAATTATTTATACAAACTTATAGCTGTTGGTGAGAAATAATAATTATTTTATTTATAATTGTTATGCTTAAATGAAAATATTCTGACAGTGAGACTTGTTAACCACAGGCTACTCACTCCCAATGTATAAAAAATGCCTAAACAAGTTAAAAACTATACACACCTTTACAAAGAAACTGACATAATTTCATAACAAGCATTAATTATATATTCCTCTACCCAAAACTAATGCAATATAAATCACTATATTTACTATTATACTATATAATATTATAGTATATACATATTTACTATATTTATTTATTACTACATAGTATTCAATATAAATATTGCACATTTCTGCCCAACCATGGTAAATTACTACAGTAAATTCATGGTAAATGCTTGTAAGGGTGATTAGGGGATTTAAAGTCTTCTAATTTCGTTCATGCCACAATGTTTCTCCTGCTTTCCTCATCAGTCTTGTTGGGAATGTTGAGGCTGTTTCATCCGATTTAATACTAATTAAATCATCGAGTGATTTGTGGTTTGTAACAGAGAGGTGTCTGTCGAATTGAAACGCATGGAGATGATTGGCGGGCCGCATTTGGCCCGCGGGCCGCCAATTGAATAGCCCTGCACTAGATTAATGAGAAGCAAAACCAGTTGAGAACTGCATTTATTGCATACCTGTCAACATTTGGTTTTCAAAAATTTGTGAGATTTGTGCGGGGACCGGGAGGGGGGGAGGTGTTGGATGTCTATCGCTTACGGGTTAAACTTTCCGCGACTGCGCAACTGGTTTATAGGTTGCCAGGTTGAGGTGACAAACGGGTTGAAATTGTATATGGTGTGTGGATTGTGTGAATATAATGCATTTATATAATACAAGATCTGGCAACTGGTCAACATTAGACACACATATTGGTCCGATTATTCATAAAGGAGTTTGGGCCATGCAAATTACGGGAGTTTCCCGGGAGAAATAACAAACCGGGAGCTAAAAAACGGTGTTGACAGGTATGATTTATTGTGGAGAGGATTTGGTAAGTTGCTGCTGCTGTAGTAAAATAAATGTATTCATATTTTGGTAACACTTTACAATAAGGTTCATTAGTTAACATTAGTTGATGTATTAACTAACATGTAGGCTACTAACCATTTGTTACAGTATTTATTAATCTTCGTTAATGTTAGTTAATAAAAATAAAGCTGTTCATAGTTCACAGTGCATTTACTAATGTTAACAAGATTTTAATAAAGTATTTGTAAATGTTGAAATTAATATTAACTAAGATTAATAAATGCTGTATAAGTGCAGGTCATTATTAGTTCATGCTAACTAATGTTAACTAATGAACCTTATTGTAAAGTGTTACCCATATTTTTATATTTTTTTGTTTTCATATAAGGCAAGGCACTAGTATTTTCACACACTGGTCAATTTTGAGATCTTGAGCTTTTGGCTTCCATAATGTGTTCAAAATACACATATAAGTGTTTATTTTACTGCACTTCTATGTATTTGCATATGTAAATTCCAAATAAAATGTAAATCTTTAAAGGCTGTTTTATCCTATTTGTTTCTCTGCAATCTCCACTTCAGCAGCGTTTACTCAAACCTTTCTATTATACTCTGAAGGGTTTTAGATTGGTTTGTTCATATTTCATTCGCCTGTTTTATAGAACATTTTAATCTTAAAACATGGTGATTTTTTGAGCAGTTAAAAGTATGTTTATGGAGGTTTATGGGATGATAAAAAGAGATGTCCAATTCGTGTTCTGTGGAAATGTATGCAAAAATTAGTACGTTTTATGAAACAACGCATTGTTTGCATATTTAAACACTACATTTGAGAAAACTTGTAATACAATTTTTAGCAATTCTCAATGTAATAAATCAACTGAGGAAAAATAATGATATCAATTAGTTTAATTTTTTATTCCCCATGGTGTTTTTCCCTAACTTTAATTATACTTTAAACCTGTGGCAATTTTTTGTCATATTTATAAATATGTCTCTCTATAATTGTATTTTAGTTATTATAGAAATTTAAATTAAACTAAACGAAAATGAGATATGTTGCATTGGTAAGTAGTTGAAATAGAAAGTTTGTCCATACTTTACTTCAATTATCACTATTAACTAACTATAAACTAGACTTTTGCCTTAATAAACTCCTAATTACTGCTTATTAATAGTTAGCAAGATAGTTGTTAAGTTGAGGTATTGGTGATGACTAAAGGATGTAGAATATGGTCATGCAGAATAAAGCATTAATATGTGCTTTAAGGACCAATAAACAGCCAATATCCTAGTAATATGCATGATAATAAGCAACTAGTTTATAGTGAGAATCGGACCCTAAACTAAAGTGTTACCAAAAGTTCTTTTATAGTTAAGGTTTATTTTATTTCAAGTGAGTTATGGCTAATAACCCCGGTGAACACTCACATGTGAGGAAGTCGTCTCTGGTCTTCGGGTTGGGAATTGACAGGTTGTGTCTCGCAGCGATCATGGCATAAACCGTCGTCTTTATGCCCATGTTATCTGTGATTTGACAAGATATTTGGGTAAATTAGCAACATTTAAGATGCTTTATGAAACACGAATGATGTTTCTGAAATGCCCAAACTCATGCAGATGTTTCGTTTTGCACACTGACCGTTTTTACAGGTTTCTTTGAGTTTGTTGGTGTAAGAGGACATCAGGTTGGCACACATCTCTTTGGTGGACTGTGTGATAACACGACTGAACAACTGCAGTCGATCCATGAGGCCGATATACACTCCAGGTAAAGACACATCAACTGCTTCCTTTTTCCACTCGGAATACTCCTGGAAAAAAACACAATATTGATATTAAAGTATTAAAGTCCCCCAGCAGTCACTAATTTGATCCCTTAAAACTCATCTTTGATCAACAAAACAACATATTTCAGTGTTTTTTCCCTGTAAAAATAATCATGCCTTAAAATAGCTTGAATGTACCTCTTCACCCTCATTTTACACATGACTTTTAACCCACAACACATGGCGTCTAATGGGGAAACCTTGGTACTGCGCCCAAACTAAATCTCACTGAAAGATCATGTTTTGAGAAATCAACCTCAAATCTGGAACACAACTTCACTGAAAAAAATGATTCGTTGAAATTAATAATAAAAAAAAAATTGTGCATTAAGTTGAACTAAAATTGATTAAGTTCAACGTAATGCATTTGTTTAAATGTAGATAAAATCAATTGAATGCAACCACTTACGATCATTTTTTTATTAATTTCAACTAATCATTTTTTTCAGTGTTGTTCAGATTTATGGTTTTGATTTTCTAACAGTTTTAGAGTTCAAAATGTTTCATAAAATATATATTTTATATAAAACATTGTTCATAAATCATTTTCATAAACTTAAACCTCTATAACTTTTTTTTGGTTTCACTTTTAAACTTTTTTTTTTACTTCAATATTAATCTGCCAAAGGGTCTTTGGCAAACTTAAGTCTGTGCTCCCAAGCTTCAAATTTTTATGACAGTTTTTCGACTTTTTTGTCCTCTATGGACCTATGTGTAACTTTTTTTAATTGATGCACTAAAATTGATTAAGTTCAAATAATGCATTTGTTTAAATGTAGATAAAATCTACATTTAAACTTTTAAATGTTTTTAAAAGTTTAAGTTAAAAGGGGGACTTTCCCCTTGAAAGTCCCCCTGCAGTCAATAATTTGATCCCTTAACTCATCTTTGATATATTTCAGTTTTTCCCCCTGTAGAAATCATGCCTTAAAATAGCTTAAATGTAACTCTTCACCCTTGCCTCATTCACACATCACCTTTAACCCACAACACATGCTTGAAATACTTCAAGCTGAAGAATGGAAGTCCGCACCTGCAGGAAGTCGATGTCGTTTTTGTTTCTGGTGATTTTCTCGACCCGCCCCTGAGTCTTCTTCAGTTCAGTGCAGCGCTGCTCGAGATGAACTCGTATTCCCTCGGCCTGCTTCAGCGCCTGTCGCTCCTCGGCCTCCAGGATCTCGTTCACCTCCTTCTTCACCTGCTCCACGGCCAGCATCAGTGTGTCGAACTGCTCCTCGATCACTCCTCGCACGTCCTTCACAGACGCCTGCGGGAAACAGTGCAAGCCATTGAGCAACTCCAGAGAAAAAGAGCTGTCTTTGCATAACATACATCATCTTTTGAATGAGACGTATTTGAAGCTCCAGAACATAAGGATGTCAAATGTCATCTTATATTAAGTAGATAAAGCATAATACACAGGAAAACTGCCATTAATAAACCACTGTAACGTGTAGACTAACACACACGAAATCCAAGTTAACTAAAGAGTTTTGTGATAAACAATGTGAACAGAGAAGTCAGAATAGCAACTACACTTAACATTAACAATAAAAGACAAAGAACTGAGGAAACACAGGCTTATAAACATGAGGAAACATAATCAGGATGAACTAATTAACAAATGAGGAAACTCGGGCAAACTAAAACACACATAAATGTTGATCAGATCCCACTTACCTGAATCTGAATTCAGAGAACGAATGAACTCCATTCCCAGTACAGTTAATATGTAATCTGTTAACACTAGTCTAGCGTTGCGGTCTTGTACAGTAAATCCAAAATGACTGACTATACATTTACTGGTGTGTTTTATTGGTGTTTTACCTCTATAGACACCGTGTTGACCTGTAACTTGTTAATGGCGTTTTCCGCAGCTGTGACCGTCTTCATCATGTCTGTCTGCTTGTCGTGAAGCTCTTTCTGGAAACACACACACAATATTGTGTTGACAAATAAAATTGTGTTGTCATTTAAAAATAGCAAATTAATTAACATTAATCATATTAATTCTAATATTTTTTTTTAAATAAATCAGTCACTGGTAAAATATTCTTTAATGTAATGAAATATTGACAATTTATACTGTATGTTTCCTGAAAAAATGTAAAAGATATATATATATATATATATATATATATATAGAGAGAGAGAGAGAGAGAGAGAGAGAGAGAGAGATTTTTCAAGCAAACAATATATATATATATGCAAATGCATGACATTTAGTGAAAAAAAGGTAATTGTGACTTTTTCACAATTCTGAGTTTATATAGCACTTCTGAGAAAAAAAAATCTGTATTGTGGGATAAAGTTGCAATAACCTTTTTTATTTGATATTCTGTGGCCCAAAAAAATTAGCAAGATGTAAACTCCAAATTATGAGGGAAAAAGTCTGAACTGTGAGATATAAACTCACAATTGCGAGATTTTTTTTTTGACCAAAGTGAGCATCCCTTTGAATTATGAGTAATATGAGTAATAGGCTTCGGTCTCTTCACTCAGCTTTTTCTTTGCATTCCACAGGCAGGTTCAGACACAAACGTCCTCTACTGTTACTCCTGTTCTGTGTGTAGGTTTGCTAAAGGGAACATCTCACACAATAGAGGTTTCCCTCCACCCTGACCATCCAAAATCACAGTATAGGGCGAAACGCATTACAAGTAACAAGAGACTCATTTTTCAAGTAACTAGTAAAGTAACACATTACTTTTAAATTTTACTTTTAAGAGTTACTTTGTCAAATATATACTTTTTTGTTTGTTTTACTGTTTGCCGGACAGCTCTTCTGTCGAGAGGAATCAGGAGTAATACAGAGGCTCTGTGTGGAAACATGACGCTTATCGTAGTTCTACACTAAATGAGCATTTACTCATCTCACTTGCACAAACACAGATTCAATATTCCACAATATGAATAAAAACAGTGAAATGCAAACTCTGAATATTAGGCAAACCTGCAATAATTAAATGTTAAATACCATAAATATACTTTATGCATTTAATCTCACTTTATTAACCAATCTTTGCTGATGACCTTTGATGATCCAATTCAACCATGAATTTGCATTTCCTTCAGCCTGAGGCTTATTTATTTCACTTTTGGTGTGAAAGGGCCTTTACATTCGGCAAAAATAGAGCTTTTGGCGGTTTTTGATATTAAAAAACAAACAAGCAGGCCCAGCACAGGTAAAAAAAAAACCTAAAAAAAAATGTACGCAAAAGTAACAAAACATTACTTTCAATGCAATACTTTTTAGAAAGTAATGCATTACTTTTAAAGGTAACTTTCCCCAACACTGCATCTGACAGTCTTTCACTGCACTAGTGTCGATGAACCTCTCTCCAGTTAAAACATGCTTCGATACACTCTCTGAGACACACACACACACACACACACACACACATGGGTGTTCCTTCACTGATCCTGCAGGTAAGACCCACATTTCACATAAAAGCCTGTATAGTTCTCATAAACATGTCCTGAGGTTGTTATGCTATAGGTGCCCTAGGGACAACATTTCAATAGAAAACTGAACAAGGAAACTTTGCTTTGTTTTGTGGGACAAATGATGTGGCAAAGTTTAATATTTTGGTAATAATAAGGAACCACCTATAGACACTCACTAAAATCCACCATAGAAATCTAAAAACGCTTTTAGCAACAACACACAACAGTCTATCATGGTTTTGCACAGGTAATCACATATTCTTCAGATAGCTAGTAATGTATTATAGTTACGTCTTATGAGATGTATGTCAAACATGGACGCTGTAACGTAAAGTGTTTGGTGATTATCATCACTGAGAATGAAATGACTGATGAGGAAAGCAGTCAGTAATGTCATGACCTCATGCTGTGGTTAAACTAGATATGAGTGTCATAGTTTCTCTATTCCTCAGCTGAGAGGAAGTTTCTGGAAAGCTAACAGGACTGACTGTGCCTGTTAGTTCTGTGATCCTGTCGGGCTGGATTGCTGAACATGTTATTTATGTTGCGCAACACTGTAACCTAATGATAATGTCAAACATCCTTAAGAATGCCTCGACTCAGATCCATGAAGATTCCGGGACACACACACATACATACACACACACACACATACACACATACACACCCTGCTCTGCATGTGAGAACAATACATCAAACAAATTCATCCTGCACTTGTGTGAACTTGAAAGGGAACTCCCTAACAAGTGCACACACACACACACACACACACATACACACACACACACACACACACACACACGTACAGGGTGGGTTGTATTGCTTGACTGTGTTTACAGCAAAAGATTTCCTAACGGATGACTAATGTCAAGGACAACCGATAGTTCCACCAATAATAGAAATAATGTAATTATTTACTAGGGGTGTAACAATATATTGTGTCACAATATATCACAATACAAAAATGCAACAATATGTATTGTGGATAGTTCACCCAAAATAAAAATTACTGTGTGAGAAAAAATTCAAGTTTACAGAGTTTTAGTGTCAGTACTACATCAAACTACTATATATAATGTTGAATATAATGTATGATAATGCAATGGGGGAATATTTGTGGGTTCTGATAATGCCAAATGTCTGATGTTACTAGTAAAAATGTTCGTCTAAAATAATTCAGTATTTTCAGCTTCAGAATCATGAATATTGTTATTCTGGTGTCTCTATTGTCCTGTGCTTTGGGTTTCCAGCAACAAGTCCAAGACTATTCATTTACACGCTGTAATACCAAATTTTGCATTTTAATCAACAGTAAAAAGAAATTGTTAACCTTTTATATGTCTTGGAGTATTGCAATAACATCATATTGTGAGTTCAGTATCGTAACATGTATCAAATTGTAACATGAGGGTATCGTTACACCCATAATATTTACACACCCTCATGTTGTTTCAAACCTTTTAAACAAGTTCCAAAAAAGCACTTTACTTTTACACGTTAAAAGCACATTGAAAGTATCTTAATAGCGGTCCATGTACATGCATATGGTCTTCTGAAAACCTACGATAGTTTTATGCAAGGAAATGTAAGTTAATATACTCTTAAAAAAAAATCTTCAGTGAATAACAAAATCATTTCAGTCTATTTCTCACATAACGAATAGCATGGCTTCAGAAGACAGGTTATGATAGGTCTATGGCCTTTTTTTGTCATATTTGGAGGAGTTTAATAGAGGTTATTATGTTACAAAAGATTTCCATTTCAAATAAATGCTTTTCTTTTGAACTTTCCATTCGTCAAAAAATCGAAAAAGTTTTCAGCGTTGATAATAATAAGAGCTGCTTTCAAACTCAACCGGATAAAAGCTTCTTTGTTTGTTTATCATGCAAATATGCCAGATAATTTGACTAAATAACCAAAAGCGTTCATATGCGGCCACAGCAAAAAACATGTTAAAGGTGTTGCATTATAATGAAAACATGTCACATGTTACGAAAAGAGTGTTTACATTCTGATACATTGAGTATCCAGTCTTTAAAATTCGGCAACACTTTATTTTACAGTGTCCTTGTTACATGCAGTTACCATAGTAATAACAATAAATGATGCATAAACACATGCAACTAACCCTCAACGAAATCCTAATCCTTCCCTAACCCTATAGTAAGTACATGTAGTTGCTTAATATTACTCAGTACTTAAATATATAATTGCACTGTAACAATGACACCTTAAAATAAAGTGTAACCAAAAATTCTATATGGATTTGCAGCTTCCTAATGTTTGTGTTTTTTAATTGATCTGTTATTATGTGTGTCTGTCTTTATTATCACAGAAGCGTCTGAGATGTTTTGCATTCTTGAGGAGATGATTTCACACAGACGTCATGAACTGACACACACAACTCGATGCAGAATTACGAAACCAGTTTTAGATCAAACGGCATCAGAAACGCATTAAATGACGACACACACATGCGTCAATGAGGTGTCAAAAGGAAAGAGAAATCCCAAGAGATCTTTCAGTTGTTACAGCAATGACACCGAATGGAGAGCAAATGGGTCAAACTCACACAGACATGAGCCTAAACTACAGCCGAAACACTTAACAAGTCCAGAACAACCAGATACTGACCTAAATAAAGATTAATCAGCAATAATGTAAAATGTAATAGTGTAATTTAAAAAAATAAATAAATTGATTCACTAATGTTGTTCAGATAACATTTCTATTGATTAAATCTCTTTATTTGTATAAACTCAAATGTTTAGTTTCAATAAACTCAATTTTAATGCAACAAGGTTACTTTGTTTTTTAAGTTAAACCAACCATACTTAAAAACTTAAGTTCAGTTGCTGCCTTTTTAAGTGTAATCGAATTGGCTGCACCTGTCATTTCAGCTTAAATCATATTAAACTGACTTAAGAAATTGAGTTGAATCCTGTAACTTAAAAAAAATGAAGCTGAAATTGGTTCAATTATTTTGATGATTTAAAGTAATGGAAAAACCTATGTATATATATATATACACTTAAAAAGGCAGCAACTGAACTTAAGTTTTTAAGTATGGTGGAAATGTTCTACTTTCTCGTTACATTGTAGCATTGGTGAGCAATTCCCCACCACGCTGTTGGAATGATTAGTAACAGCACAACATGATTTGAGGAATCATTCACACCTAAAGCACTGAGTATTAAACTTCATTGTGTGAGCTTGATGACATCACTAACCTTCAGTATGAGCATCAGTAACAACCTAATGGTTCTTTATCAGGCCTCTCATGAGCACACGGTCCCATTGTCAGGCCTTTGAAACAGTATAAGCAGAGGTGGGCACAAATACATCAAAAACTATTTTGTTACAAACTACAAATACTGGCTCATGAAATGTAACAAAATAAAATACAAAATACTGATGTAAAAAATGTATTTAAATAAAATACAAGTAATTAGTATTTTGAAAATACAAAAATACTCCCACAATAATCTTAAAGGGTTAGTTCACCCAAAAATGAAAATTCTGTCAGTAATTACTCACCGTCATGTTGTTCCAACCCCGTAAGACCTTCGTTCATCTTCAGAACACAAATTAAGATATTTTTGATTAAATCTGAGAGCTGGATCACTCCTCCATAGGCATAAGGCATTATAACTTGCTGGCCCAGAAAATGCATTAAAGACATCGTTAATATAGTCCAAGTGACTACAGTGGCTCAATCTTAAGTTTATAAAGCGATAAGAATACTTTTTGTGCGCAAAAAAAGAGAGACTTTATTCCACTTTTCATTTCCTTCTCTCTGGGCCTTGCACGTCACACGCATCACACACATGACCAGCGTCGGCCAATAGTGAGCCTACGTGTGACGTGCAACACAGACGCGCTGCGCTAAAACACTACGTGAAAAAACTCGAGGCCCAGAGAGAAGGAAATGAAAAGTGGAATAAAGTCGTTATTTTTTTTTTTTTTTGCACACAAAAAGTATTCTCGACGCTTTATAAACTTAAGATTGAGCCACTGTAGTCACTTGGACTATATTAACGATGTCTTTAATGCATTTTTTGGGCCAGCAAGTTATAATGTCTTAGAAGCCTATGGAGGAGTGATCCAGCTCTCAGATTTAATCAAAAATATCTTAATTTGTGTTCTGAAGATGAACGAAGGTCTTACAGGGTTGGAATAACATGAGGGAGAGTAATTACTGACAGAATTTGCATTTTTGGGTGAACTAACCCTTTAATGCCGTTTTTAAGAGGAGCAGCGCCACTTCTTCTCCTGTGTTCAAAACTCATTCACTTCTTGGAGGGAGCCCGGTCTACAGGGTGTCACGTGATTTTCGTGCATCTAACCTGGACATTGCCATTGCCAACATCAGACCGAAAATATGGCAAAATCATTTACTATGGTGATAAGCATATGGTGATTTTTCTTAAGTATTTAAGTATTTGCAATACTTAACACCTGCAAAATACAAATGACAAAATACACTAAAGTAATTAAATACGTATTTAAAATACATTTAATTGAAATACTGCCCATGTCTGAGTATAAGCACATGTGACCTGCAATCAGAGAGACAGACACGATGACTGATGACTGATGCCTGTTACGCATGATCTGCACTGAGAGATGCAGTCTGATGTTCTTACGATCAAATGTGATCTGATTCAATCAGAGTGAGAGAGAGGAAAGATAAAGTCCTCTGTTCCTCACTTCACTGACTCGATTCATTGGATATAAGGAACAGTTTGTGTTTTATTATAGGAGGCAATGGGTCTAAATTACCCTAAAGTTGAAGTGTTTGGTTTTTATTTTAAGATACTTTCTCCCATTTTAGCTAGCATGATGAGCGTAAACCCTGTGGCTGAATTCGAAAGAACATACTACTCCCTTACTATGATATATATATATATATATCTTTAAATATATGAAAGTATGCAATTCTGAATTCAGCCTGACAAGATCAAAATGCTCTCAAAACACAAAACATTTAGATTGAGCACATTCTGACACAACAACAGCATCTGACAAATGAGTGTTTGGGAATATTTTTTTGTGGTTCTAGTGGCTCAAAATAAATAAATAAAATTAATTACCTTTGAGTAACCTATAATGTGATATTTTTTCTGATTCCAAAATACAGTATATGACCAGAAGTTTGGGATCAGCAGTAATGTGTTTTTTTTTTCCCTAAAGAAATGAAACTTTTTTTTCTTCCAGCAAGGATGCATTACATTGACAAAAAATGAAAAGGGACTGTAAAGACATTTATAATGTTACAAATGTTTTCTATTTCAAATTTGAACAATCCATTTTTTTCAGGATGAAAAAAATGTATCAAGGTTTCCACAAAAATATGTAGCATCAGAAATGTTTCTTGAACAGCAAACATATTTTTATGATTTATCACAACTTTTTTTATTTAGTCAAATGTGTTCAGATAACATAACATTTTGAGTTTCGGTTGATTGATCTCCATCATTGTATTAACTCAAATTCAGTTTCAGGTAAGGCAACCAGGTAACTTACTTTTTTTAAGTTAAACCAACAATTTTATTTTTTTTTTACAGTGAAGAATGATTTCTGAAGGATCATGTGACACTGAAGACTGGTGCAATGATGCTGAAAATTCAGCTTTGATCACAGGAATAAATTACGTTTTACAATATATTCACATAGAAAACAGCTATTTTGAATTGTAAAAATATGCCACAATTGTACTGTATTTTTGATCAAATAAATGCAGCCTTGGTGAGCAGAAGACACTCTAACCGACCCCAAACTTTTGAACAGATTCTCATTAAAGCTAAACTTTAACATTATTAAGCGAAAATTATACATTATTTTGATTTTAACATTATTAGAATGATGAAAGGGCCCTTCAGCCGTGTGGTACCTCTATGTTGCTGCGCGCCTCCGTGATTGGCACGGCGTTGTGCCCGCGGTGTTCCTCGGTCATGCACTCCGGGCACACGCAGCGCGCGTCGGCCAGGCAGTAGAACTCCAGCGGCGCGCGGTGCGACTCACACGTGCGTCTCTCGATGTCCCGCAGCGGCTCCACGAGTTTGTGGCTCTGAAACTTCACGTTCTCCAGGTGTGGTCTCAGGTGATCCTCACAGTACGATACCAGGCAGGTCAAGCACGACTTTTTGGCCCGGCACGGTCGGTCGATGCAGGAGTCGCACGTGACGTCATCTGGCCCCAGCGCGCGCTCTTCATCTTGGGGCTTCTGGGGGTCCTCCGATTCCTGGAGGTCTTCTTGAATCTTGCTTTCCTCGGTGATCTTGTTTTCCTTTTCTCCTTCTGTCTCTGAAGATCCATTCACCTGGATCGTCTTCTCCTCTTCTGTAGACTTCAGATTGTCCTCCTTCTGCTTGAGTTTATCTGAACTCATGCTGCTTGAAGGCAGATCTGCTGTGCGCACCAGGTCACCCATGACTTCTTTCCTTCTGTCTGTCTTGTCTTCAAGTGTCTCTTGAGCTTTGACTTCAGTTTAAAGTTACAGCCAAGCCCAAAGTTTTGACAGGTGAGTTGAATCCAAGCCACTCCCCCTGAAACTCAACTATTTCCTCATATTCTCCTCCCAGCCAGAGGCGGCGGGCGTGGCTAAACTGTGATGTGGGCGTGGTTACACGATGATGTGGGCGGGGCCAGTATGCAGATCACAAGGGCATGTGGTTGCTGTTATGTGGTGTTTTTTAAGTTGATACCTTAATTTGTTTTCTCAAGTTACAGGCTGATATAACTGTTTCCATGGCTTAGTGGTAAGAGTTCATTTACTCACCCACAAACCCTTCTGTCGAACACAAAAGGAGATGTTAGGCAGAATGTTCATACTGCTCTTTTCCATACATTAGAAGTGAATGATAAAAATGGCTGTGAAAATGTAACAATTTAACAGCACTCACACAGGATGCATTCCACTTTCACAGGCCGTTCATGTTGTTAATAAATACAATCAATTGGTTGCACTTTATTTTACAATATGTGTATAAGAAAATACTGTAATATAACTACAGGGGTTAAGGTTAGGTTTAGGTGTAGGTTCAGGGTTATAACCTATTTATTGTAATTGTTATAAGTAACATGGGGAACAGGACTGTAAAATAAAGTGGGTTACACTTTGTTACACTGTAATTATACATTTAAGTACTGAGTAATATTACATGTAAACTTACTATATAGTTTGGATTAGGGTTTGATTTGGTTTAGGGTTAGTTGCATGTAATTATACATAATTCATAGTTATATAGTAACCACATGTAACAATGAAACTGTAAAATAAAGTGCTACCGGATGTTTAATGTTGTGGATGCTGTTAACAGGAGAATCTTCAGATATAGAAACATTGACTCGTTTGAGATAAAGGTCAGTGCTGCCTCCTGCTGGACAAGGGGAACTGCAACATGATCCACACCTGGAGAGCTTTCTTCTGTGAAAAAAAAAGACATTTAAATGTATTTACTTTTCACTAGCAGTTTATATAGTTATGTAAGATCCAAGCTCCAATAAATAAATAAAAAGTAACTTTTTTTTATAAGATTTGATAAGATCTATTTTATAGTTTATATTATTATAATATATCTAATACAAAATTCAAATGTAATTAAAATAAATAAGTTCCATTTGTATTTTTAAATTTAAATGTGTATATATATATAATATTTAAAAATACAAATCTACCTTATTTATTTATTATTATTATTTTGTACTCACCCTGATGGTCTTCCAATCCCATCTAACTTTGTATATCAGGAAACCTTTGTTCTATTTGTATATACAATGCATGTTTAAAGGGGACACACAATGAAACACCATAAAAGCAACTTGAAAGTCATCAGTGTGAGTTGTGTGCTTCATTCCGAGTGTTTTGAAGTCTCACACGAAAACAGTCGAATGTTCACTTCAGTTTATTTGGTCAGTGAAATCAGTGCAGCGCATCTTAAATGTTCATTTTAACATCCTCTCACACGCACATCTCAGTATCAGCATACACACTTACATTCATGTGCATTCACTACAAGCATGTCAAAAGTGAATGATTTTGGTTAAAATTACTCAATCATAAACACCCCCCCCCCCCAAAAAAAATAAAATAAATCAGTGCATAATTACTACTGTAATACTGTGAATATGATTATGTGTTTAGATCATTTTAATGCCACATATTCAATACAGCTACATGTCCTCAACTCTACTGTGGGCTTTGTTAATATTGTACTCAGATTATAGGATTGTTGTTAGCAAATTAGCAAAATATACCTTCGTTTGCCCAAAATTTTAAAAGCAGCATCACATTTTATATATAATGCATAATGCATTGCAAACTCTATTAGAATCAATTGTTTCCTCTGTGCATGACGTACAGAGTCGCGGCTTATTTGTGTGTCCGGTATAGAGAGGGTAACGTTTTATCCATCATTTAAGTGTTAATGGAGCTGTGTGTTGAAGCTGAGAGCTGTTGGGGGTCAAAGGTCGTGTTTACTGAGAGCTGTTGGGGGTCAAAGGTTGTGTGTGCTGAGAGCTGTTGGGGGTCAAAGGTTGTGTGTGCTGAGAGCTGTTGGGGTCAGTGGTCATGCGTGGTGAGAGCTGTTGGGGGTCAAAGGTCGTGTGTGCTGAGAGCTGTTGGGGTTAACAGTCATGTGTGGTGAGATCTGTTGGGGGGGTCAAAGGTCGTGTGTGGTGAGAGCTGTTGGGGGTCAAAGGTCATGTGTGGTGAGAGCTGTTGGGGGTCAAAGGTCGTGTGTGCTGAGAGCTGTTGGAGTTAACGGTCATGTGTGGTGAGATCTGTTGGGGGTCAAAGGTTGTGTGTGCTGAGAGCTGTTGGGGTTGGGGGTCAGAGGTCGTGTGTGCTGAGAGCTGTTGGGGGTCAGAGGTCGTGTGTGCTGAGAGTTGTTGGGGGTCAGAGGTCGTGTGTGCTGAGAGCTGTTGGAGTTAACGGTCATGTGTGGTGAGAGCTGTTGGGGGTCAAAGGTTGTGTGTGCTGAGAGCTGTTGAGGTCAGAGGTCATGTGTGCTGAGAGCTGTTGGGGTCAAAGGTTGTGTGTGCTGAGAGCTGTTGGGGGTCAAAGGTCGTGTGTGCTGAGAGCTGTTGGGGGTCAAAGGTCGTGTGTGCTGAGAGCTGTTGGAGTTAACGGTCATGTGTGCTGAGATCTGTTGGGGGTCAAAGGTTGTGTGTGCTGACAGCTGTTGAGGTCAGAGGTCGTGTGTGCTGAGAGCTGTTGGGGGTCAAAGGTCATGTGTGCTGAGAGCTGTTGAGGTCAGAGGTCATGTGTGCTGAGAGCTGTTGAGGTCAGAGGTCATGTGTGCTGAGAGCTGTTGGGGTCAAAGGTCGTGTGTGCTGAGAGCTGTTGGGGTCAAAGGTCATGTGTGCTGAGATCTGTTGGGGGTCAAAGGTTGTGTGTGCTGACAGCTGTTGAGGTCAGAGGTCGTGTGTGCTGAGAGCTGTTGGGGGTCAAAGGTCATGTGTGCTGAGAGCTGTTGAGGTCAGAGGTCATGTGTGCTGAGAGCTGTTGGGGTCAAAGGTCGTGTGTGCTGAGAGCTGTTGGGGGTCAAAGGTCGTGTGTGCTGAGAGTTGCAGTGCAGTATAATCACTGATCTGATGTCAGTGCATAATGCAATGATCTTTACATTCAGTAATGTCATTAAGTGAAGCGTTGTCTTAAGGGAAATCCTGCTTTCTTAATATGTTTATACTAAAGCTTCCTTTTTAAACGATGCTGCGAGTGACATCAACATGGAATCAAAACTGATCCCATTTTTCTTCCTTATTGCACATTCCTGATGTTTTCATGATTCATCAGTGCATTATTCTAAACCTACACACGTTTGTCTTCATAATGCTGTTTGATGCATATCTAAAACTACTTTCCATTTCTGCATTCAAGTCTCATCCTATTTTTTTTCTTCTTGAATACCCTGTTTAACTGTAATAAATATGTCACATTATGGAAGTAAGATGGGTTGTGATTGGTTGACTTCAGCTCTAATGCCTTCATGCACCAGTTAAATGTGGATATGATTTGGAAGCATTTGGAAACGCATGACGCTTGTCCATCATGTCAGTGTCCATGTTCTCTTTCCTCCTCCTCTTCATCCAGTCTTCCTCGTCTCCCTCGGTCACTGCACTCCCACGAGATCAGTGATGGGTGGAGCGAACACCATCAGCTCCTGATACTTGTGGAAGAAGAGACGCAGACGGGACACGTAACCGTCCTCCTGATATGGCAGCTTCTTCTCCTTCAGGAACTGAGACACGATGGGCTTCACCTGAGGCAGAACACACACACGCACACACGCACACACACACACACACACACACACACACGCACACACATTCATGATTACCGTTTATTTATCATCATATTTATTTACTAGATTATCCTTATTCATTAGTTTTTTCTTTGTAACTTGTTTGTCTTGTTTCTGTGTGTCTCGTTTGAGTAATTTTACTTATTAATTTAATCCGTTTTGGGAAATGTTTTCTTTATTTGTTTATGCTGCATTTTATTTTTAAATGTTATTTGAAAGTAAATAGTTAACACTATATATATATAAAGTATATATGTTATTAACATGTTAATGTTATATGTGTTATGTTATCTAAATTATTAATGAAATTATTCCTTTTTGTGAATTGTATTGTTACTTTGTGCCGCATTTTATTTTAATGTCAATATTAAATTAAATTATTAAATAAATCAGTACATTAAATTGTTTACTTATTATATATATTTATTTGGCATATTCATATCCATTAGTTTTTCCTTTTTAATTAATATTGTTTGATTACTGTTACATTATTAATTTATTCCTTTTTGTGAATTGTATTGTTACTGTATTTGTTTATGCTGCATCTTAATTAATCTTAATAACTGAATCTAATTAAAATATTACATTACAAGAAAATATATAATTTAATTATTTTAATTATATTAATATATTAATAATTACATCTTATTTTATTAAATTAAAATGCAGCATAAAATAAAAACAGTAACAATACAATACTGAAATAATTCAATAATATAAGCAATAATTAAAATAATTTAATTTAAGTATTATTTTAAATGACAATTATTTACATTATACATTTTTTATTACTTTCTTGGGGAGAAACACTGGGCTCCATGCCAGTATATATTGAGGCATGCATGTGTGTGTTTGTGTCAGTGTGAACACACACCTTCAGGCACATGTTGTCGGACAGGAATGGGAAGAGGTGATGCTCGACGTGGCAGCTGATGAGGGAATGGCCAAAGGTCCAGTCCAGCACTGGGTTTCGGGGAAGGTTCAGGACACCGTGGGTCATCTGGTAGATCCGCTTGGGACGGCTAGTGGCAGAAAACATTGGCAGTCCGATGTGCTGCAAAAGTAGAGACACGGAGAGCAACTTAAAGTGTAACTCTCGCCAAAATTGAACCTATAGCCTCTTTTTGTTAATCTACCCGAGTCAAACTTTCGTGTAAAAGCATAATTAGAATGGAAACGCCACTTTTAAGATTGACCGTATTTTCGTTTTAGGTCAAAATGCCTTTTGAATGGGAGTGATTGGGGCACTTCTATGATAGCATCAAAATCACTATTTTTAAAACACTAAGAAGACTCGACACAACATGAAACTGTGCTGGAAGTGTCACCAGGGGCTCTACACATTGAGAACAGTGTTTGTGTACACAGAGTTTACTAAAAAGAAAGGTTTTGTACGACTCACTTTATCAGTTAGTGTTTCCGGTGGCTGGAATTTTGTCAGTCAAAAGTAGTCGATCGCCGAATGCAACGTAACATGAGGAGAGTAAAGTTGGAAAGCTCCTAAAGCTTGTTTCCATATAAATTCACTGATAATTTTTTTATCTAAATTATCATGCTTTTCATTGAAATTACAAGTTCATGACATTTCCTCATATGGAGTCAAATGTCATTATGTTGCATTCGGAGATCGACTACTTTTGACTGACAATATTCCAGCCTCCGGAAACACTAACTGATAAAGTGAGTCGTACAAAACCTTTCTTTTTAGTAAACTCTGTGTACACAAACAGTGTTCTCAATGCTGGAGTTCATGTGTAGAGCCCCTGGTGATACTTCCAGCACAGTTTCATGTTGTGTCGAGCCTTCTTAGTGTTTTAAAAACAGCGATTTTGATGCTTTCATAGAAGTGCCCCATCCACTCCCATTCAAAAGGCATTTTGACCTAAAACGAAAATACGGTCAATCTTAAAAGTGGCGTTTCCATTCTAATTATGCTTTTACACGAAAGTTTGACTCGGGTAGATTAACAAAAAGAGGCTAAGTTCAATTTTGGCGAGAGTTACACTTTAATGAGGTCATATCATGGAAAACTGCAACTACAACATTATAACAATAACACGACCCTTTTAGCGATTCAGTGTTTAGCTTTAGTGTGTGTGTGATGTTTGAAGGGGCCACAGGCGCCACTGCCGCCACAGGGGCCCAAACTAGACAAAACGGACACCAGAACACAAGACAATAGCACATGAAGGCATTTATCACACACACACACACACACACACTGTAACACACACAGCATTCTGCACCACTACGAACCAGCAACAGCGATCTCACACACATCGAGGTCTCAGAACTGACGGCAGCACTTTAGAAAATACCTCAGCGGATCAGCGTAACACAGAAGTACATTCTCCCTTTGCTCTGCCTGGGAAAATCAAGCGTGAATGTACAAATGAACCCTGTGAACCGTGCAAGCATGCAGGAGAGGAGAACAAAGCTGCATTGAGCGGGTCTCGGGGGAAAGGATGGAGAGACACACAAAGAGAGGGATGGACAGATGCAGACTTTAGCTGAATAGCTCTGAGTATTCACACTCAGAATACTCTTATGAGAGAGAGAGACGACAGAGTAATGTAGTGCTGGAGAGTTACTGTACTGAGAGAGGCTTTCTGCTGTTAGTGGGTCATGTGACGCTGGTTACAACTCACGATCACAACCATACTAGATTAGATACACAACTTATGCATGCCGTGTGTAATTTATGTACCACTAGTATGCATAAACAATATATATTTTCTAAAAATGAGTGGTGACAATATATTTTCTTAAGATAAGTAGTATAAATTTAATTAATATTTTCTGAGCATGCACAGACAACTAGCATGCAAAAAACAACTATATTTTTTATATTTCTGAAGACAATTAGTGTAAAAAATATAATTTCATTTATATTTTCTGAGCATGCAAAAACAACCATTTTATTTTATATTTTTCTGAAGATAAGTAGCGTAAATAATGTAATTTATATTTTCTGAGCATGCATAAACAACTATAGCATGCAAAACCTACTATATTTGTATATTATAATTAGTGTAAGTGGTGTAAATAATTGAATTTATATTTTCTGAGCATGTATAAACAACTATAGCATGCAAATATATAATTTATATTTTCTGAGTATGCATAACAACTATATTTCTGAAGATAAGTGGAAAAAATTTTATTTATATTTTCTGAGCATGCAAAAACAACCATTTTTAAAATATTTTTCTTAAGATAAGTAGTATAAATTTATTTTCTGAGCATGCACAGACAACTAGCATGCAAAGAACAACTATATGTTTATATTTTCTGAAGAAAATTAGTGGAAAAAAATATAATATAATTTATATTTTCTAAACATGCAAAAACAACTATTTTTATATTTTCTGAAGGTAAGTGCTGTAAATAATTTAATTTATATTTTCTGAGCATGTATAAACAACTATAGCATGCAAATATATAATTTATATTTTCTGAGCATGCATAAACAACTATAGCATGCAAAATCTACTATATTTTTATATTTTCTGACGGTAATTAATTATAAAAATTAATAAGTGGTATAATTTAATTTATATTTTCTAAACAAGAAAAAAAATCTATTTTTATATTTATATTCTATATTCTATTATATTCTATTTTTATACATAAGTAATGAATTATTTAATTGATATTTTCTGAGCATGCAAAACCAACTATAGCATGCAAAAAGAGCTTTTCTGAAGATAAGTGGAGCAAATCATTTAATTAAAATATTGAAGATAAGCAGTGCTCGTCTGTTTAGAGTCATGATGCTGGGATGCTGTGGGTGGTTGTTAGGGTGTTGCTATAGGGCTGTTTTATTGTCAGTCAGATAAAACTGTAAGTCAGATAATTAAATAAAGTAGCAGCACTCCTGCATTTGAGCTATCATGCAGGTCGAGGTTTAACAATTTACATTAGCATTAGTTTTCTGCACGTATATCTCACCTGAAATATGTTGACGTGTATGTACGGCAGGGAGAACATGGCTCTACACAGAAGCATGACCAGCAGAGCAGAGCTGCACGACAGCCCTGACACACACCTGAGCAGGTAATACTGAGAGAAAAACCCCACACACACACACACCACGGTGCGCATGATCTGCAGCGGAGACTGACCCTTCAGCTGACCTGAAACACAAACACATGCACTCACTCACAGAAGGACAGAAGTGCTCAAATGGAGACGTTTGTAAATGTAAAGCAGCTCATTGTCCTACACTCTCAGAATAAAGGTACAAAAGCTGTCACTGGGGCAAACCCTTTCAAAAGCTTCCAATTTAGGCACTAATATGTGACCCTGGATCACAAAACCAGTCACGGGTATATCTATGGCAATATCCAACAAT
Source organism: Abramis brama (assembly GCF_963993115.1). Lineage (NCBI taxonomy): Eukaryota > Metazoa > Chordata > Actinopteri > Cypriniformes > Leuciscidae > Abramis > Abramis brama. Next base: position 2,370,059 of record NC_139976.1, read on the forward strand.
ACATTGTATGGGCCAAAATTATCGATTTTTCTTTTATGCCAAAAATCATCAGGATATTAAGTAAAGATCATGTTCCATGAAGATATTTTGCAAATTTCCTACTGTAAATATATAAAACATGTATTTTTGTGAGTGAATGCAGCACAATCACCAACATAAATGTAGAACTTTAAAGGAGATTTTCTCAATGTTTCGATTTTTTTTCACCCTCAGATTCCAGATTTTCAATAGTTGTATCTCGACCAAATATTGTCCTATCATAACAAACCATACATCAATGGAAAGCTTATTTATTCAGCTTTCAGATGGTGAATAAATCTCAAATTCAAAATTTTTCCCCATGTGACTGGTTTTGTGTTCCAGGGTCACATATGTGCACTTTTGGTACCGATAGGTTCCTTTGTGTTACTGATATGCACTCTTTTGGTACTAAGGTGTACCTTTTGAAAGGATACCGGCCCAGTGACAACTTTTGTACCTTTATTCTGAGAGTGTATAGCAAAAAAAGTAATTTTCTGTCCTCACTGAGAGTAAAAATACAACAAAATCACTGCCAGTCAGAACATTTCTGATGTTTAAAGGAGGAGTTCTCCTACAAAATGAAAAGTCAGACATCATTTAGGAGCACAAAAGATTGATCTCTCCTCATCACAACTGATGGAAAAGCTGAGACCACTCACCGACGGCGACGACAGGTGTGATGATGGGGACGGCCAGCGGAGCGATGAACAGGTAGACGGATCGAGGAAGGAAAGGCATTTTCCATGTGCTGGAGTCTCCCAGGCCGATCACATTAGTGTGAGCGTGATGCATCTTCACATGAGCCTGAACCCCAGCCCGCGCCGAGAACGAGCCGCACACCTGAGAAGCATTTCAAAAGAAAAACTGTGCACCATTTCTAGGAGACTTATCACATGTAGATGAGTGCCATTGATCAGACTGAAGCTCTCTCGAACATCTCCAATCATGCTGGATTTGAATTTTTATCATTAAATTGTTCAGAAAGAAATTCATACTGGGTTTGGAACAAGTTGAGGGTGAGTAAATGAACTATCCCTTCAAATATTACATTTAAATACTGAGTAAAATAAATAATTTACATTATTAAATTTTAAATTTAGCATTTTTTTTGGCATATTATCTACAATTTTATCTTTATTTTAAACTTGTTTGACATTACTTTATTCTTTTTTGTGAATTGTACAGTTACTTTATTTGTTTAGGCTGCATTTTAATTTCATAATTTAATTAAAATATTTACATTATTTACATTTTATATTATATATCGTTTTTGGGCCACAGTGTGTGTGTGTGTGTGTGTGTACAGTCTGTTACCATGATCAGCATTATGACTCTTTTACATTCTTGAGAGGATGAAAACTGTAAATCAATCTAAATCCTGTTAATCTCAAAGTTAGTTCATGAAGAATTAATCAGTTAAATTCTTTCCATTCTTATGCAGTTTTCATGTTGCAGAGAATGAGCTGCACTAGAACATTTTGAACACCACTGGAAATGAAAAAGTACTGTGGGAGTATCATGATTCAGTGATAATATTAAATGGTAAATTTCAGATAATGTACCGTATCATGGTGCTTTGCAAGGATATATGTTGATTTATTTAATTTCTCCAGCAAACTCATTGTAAAAATGTCATAATCATCAGTATTTATTACTTCAATGCGCTCATTGTTTCTGCCTTAAATTATTAAATTGATTAAATTAATATATTTTTAGCTAACTGATTTTGTATATGTACATTTCTGAAATACATAACTCTGATAACAGATCACTGTAATGTGGACTCATGCACATTGCCACAAGCTGCTTTGAAACGATGTAAAGTGCTATACAAATAAATGGGAACTGAACTGAATCTATAGTGTGTATTGGATCTCACCTCGATGAAGAAGACGGCCCAGAAGTGAGCCCAGGCCGGAGACTCGCTGAGCGCCCCGTGACTGGCCAGGTGTGTCCCTTTAACAGTGATGACAGCGTGAGCAACTCCCATCATCAGCAAACCCAACAGGAAATACATCATCTGAGACGAACCCAACAACAGGAACCCTGCGGACACAAGAGCAGTGTCAGCGGAGTCGACTCGTGCCAAAGATATGACTTCATAATCACAGCTATGACACAGAAATCATGAGCCATTTATAGGTTAAATGCATATCAATGCTATTCATCAACAAGCAACTATTATGTATAATAAACATTGATATTAACACGTTTTTGGCAACACTTTACAATAGCGATCCATTTACACTCTAAAAAATGCTGGGTTGTTTCAACCCATGTGTGGGTCAAATATGGATTGGGTTTGTTCATATTTGACCCAAACATGGGTTGAAACAACCCAGCATTTTTTAGAGTGAATGGATCGCTATTGTAAAGTACATATTAAGTGCATATTGATATTAACATGTAATGATCCATTTACTAGTTTATCATCAATAACATGATAGTTTAATCTTTAACATGATTACTAAATGCTATAGTTTTAAGGTTTAAGGTTTATTTTAGTTTGTTCAAAGTTTCTGTTTACAATAGTTGATGCACTTTGAACTAACATGAACAAACCAACTTTTATTAACTAACAGTATTAAAGATTAACAAACGCTGTGAGAAATATATTGATCTTAGCTAATGCATTAAAAAATGAGAGCTTATTGGAAAGTGTTACATTTTTTTAATAAGTGTCGTGTAGTTTAGGCCTTGTTAAAATATTGTTTGTGTCATATTTAATTTTTGTTTTGCATCTTTTTATCTCATAATGAAGCAGTTTGACAGGAGCAGTGCCATCGGTTTCTCCCTGAAAGACGAGTCACTGTGAAGGAAACTGGATCTTCCCTATGGGAGAGGAGGACACAAACCCAACCGGTCGCCATGACAACGACCCCACAGGAGCCAGTGTCTGAAAGGTTATAAAGCTTTATCCAAAGTGAATGAACCTTTGGCACAAAACCGAAGCATTTTAAACTTCTGCTGAGTTTCTGTGTCATTTCTAAAGCGAAGATAACCCAATAACCATCTGACACACTGTCACACCCTGAGACTGCAGACTAAACAATTCATTTCAAAACACTCCCTATTAATGACATTACACACCTTCGTACTCTCAGAACAGGCTTTTTATACACACAATTAAATGTTATGATACACCCAAACACACACTTTAATGGGTGAATGACAAAAAAAACAACAACAACAACAACAAAAAAAAAAAAACATTTACAAAACAAAACAAAAATATTTTTAAATACTTAGATTAAATTATATTTGTAATACATAAATAAATATTTTGCATTCAAATTAAAATAATAAATCAATTATATTTTGCTTATTTTTACACTGTAAAAAATGACATGATCAATAAGTTATGACAAATAAATTGTACCAAAAAAATCATTGCATTGTGACATTTTTATTCACTTCATTCTTATTTCTCACTAAATAATTATAAATTAAAAATTAAATCACCAAACAAACAATACAAATAGGTTACTACTTTACTATTTAAACAATATATCATTTCCCTCCACACATCACAGTCATTCGATTTTGTTGCATCACAGCAATGAGCATTTAAATGGGAAATGTGGTTAATTGTCATTGAATGACACAATGCACTTCAAAATAACGTTAGTTTGTTAGTTTCACGAGATTCAGATCCAGAAGTGTCTCTCATAGGTTGGTTGTGTTTATCATTACCTGCAGGTAAACTGATGAAGGCTGCGGTGAGGATGGTGCAGTCGACCCCCCTCCTCTCCCACCAGCTGCTCGCGCGCACACTCTCCTGTACGAGCCGCGCGAGCTCCATCATCAGCGTCTCGCGCTCCGCGTCCGCGCACTCATCATCCCGGGCCGCGGGGCCGCGCAGGCCGCCGCTCTCGCTCCTCTTCTCGGGAATGTTCTTCATGATCGCGCTAGTGCTCAGACTCAGAGACGCATGGCTCGCGTACCCGCTTACCGTCCCGTCCCGTCCCGTCCTGTCCCGTCCGCGAAACAAGGTAGTGAGGGACTTTACTGCTGACTGCGCTAGAAACAGACCCCCTCTCTCCCTCTCTCCCTCTCTCTCTCTCTCTCTCTCTCTCGTTCCCACGGCGATGCCTTTGGCAGGAGTGTCCTCAAAAGGGCTGCAAGAAAACAAGAACACACTAAAGCACTGCGCGCGCGCGCGCGCACACACACACACAACCCTACCCATCACAGAACACTTTAAACACATTTTTACATTTTTATTCTGTAATTCTGTATGATTTATAATCTGTTTCCCTCACGAGGATATAAAAAAAGTACATATAAATCTAAATTTACTGGTAGGCCTATTACTTTCCTTGTGGGGACATAAAGTAGGGAATATCAGGTACTGTATACACACACACACACATTAGGTTTCCATGTTTTATAGGACATAATCATTTTTATACTGTACAAACTGCATATATTATATCCCCTTAACCTACCCATCACAGATTCCTATGCATTTTTACATTTTCAAAAAACATAATTTAGTTTGATTTATAAGCTGTTTTCCTCATAGGGACTAAAAATGTTCCCACAAGGACAAAAAATTCTGGTATTATAGGGGACGTTGTGTCCTGAACACACAGATAACACAGCTATAGAATAAACTGGCTCTCTTATCTGTGGACTCGCTCATGTATTTACAAACCCTGTTCTTCCTCCTCTCTCTCTTTTACTTTACTTGGCAGAAGACAAAAGAAAGGTTGAAGCAAAATAATAGAGGGTCAGAGCAACAAAAAAAAAAAAAAAAAAAAAAAAAAAGAAAGAAAGAAAGAAAGAAAGAAAGAAAGAAAAGCAGGAAGGATGTGAGCGATTCTATACAGTACACTGAACGCAAACAATGTTAAAATACAAACAAACATCAAATAACTCAAACACAGTTCACAATGGTAATAATGACAAGTTTATTTAATTAACATTGTAACACAACTATCCACAATTTGTCACTGAAAATATTGGCATTTGGCTTCCCTGAAAATTAGTCTGGTTCATATTTCTTTTGATTTTATAGGCTGAAATATGACCTGGCATAGTCAGGGACAATCATGAAATACTAAAAGACAATTATATTTCCAGTATCATAAAAAATGCAAGACTTCAAAAGAGTACAAGCAAAAACAAAACAATCATGAAACATAATGCAAAACAAATGAATGTCTTGCTTTAAATCCCTCATCCTCTTATTTCGCAAAGATAGAGGTTGCTTTTTTTAATGTTTTATGAATTACTTGCACAGAAATTTTTATATTAAACATTTTACATTAATAATTTACAACCCAAAATAATGTGACCACTTACACAAGAATGGGTTTAGAAAACATTAACACAGAAATTTGTTCTGCTCGTGTTTCGTGAACGAGATACATTTGCATCCAGACAAGCATTGAACATACCATAAATGTGAGTCGGGACAGCAGTGTGTAGCTATACGTGTGCATGTACAGATGGAGATGGAGTGTGTTTGTATAGACAGATAAAGTAACAAGACTTATATCAGCTTTCAGTATGTCGGTCTCTCAAACCTGCTGCACACACCCATAAATGAGCAGATAGCAGAGCAACACAGCATCCAGAACAAACATGTCACCCGCTGAGCCAGAAGCTTTGACTGCGGTCGATCAATAGCAAACACAGAACCGTACAGTACATCAGTGAAACTGTACAAACATCACATGACCAAGGAAGATATTTCACACACACCCAAACTCCAACCGTCTCTCAGCTGGAGTCAGTCAGTATAGTATGCAATCATTATCATCCTCAGAATGCTGTAAATTGCCAACATACAGAAAATTTCCCATGAGTCAAACTGCAATGTGTTTTGGCTGGACATCGATGCTGTCCAAAGCTCCATGTACAGTATGTATGCACGATTATAAACATAATCCCAAATATAGAAAACATTGAATGCATATGAAATTCAGTTCCAAAATGCAAAAATTATATAATGTATGCATATACAAGTCAAGTTTGGACACATCTGACTTAAAATTAAATTAATAAAAAAAAACAATTTAACATAATTTGGGAAAATGTGGGAAACTAAAGCCCTGATATATGGATTTTTTGCTCCATCACTAGCAAATCTGTGTTAACATTGTCATATTTAAACTGGGTTGTCATGTGGCAAGGTCTGAATTGAGTTGAAGATGCTAATTATTACTGCATATTACTCTAATTTACCTTAGTCTTAAAATACAGTATCCATATGCATGACAAATCAGAGTGAATCAGGAACCACAGTGTCTTTGATGAACCTCAAGCTGGTAAGAGTTTATGCAACTTATACCACAAAACTAAAAGGGTATTCATAACCGCATGTAGACTTCATTCTCCATGTAGAACCTCTTTGTGAGCAGGAAGCAGTGCTGGATATAAAGTGATGTGAGACCACATAGAAGACCTGTAGTTTTGCTCAGTCCATTTTCTACAGAATTGCATTGTGCAACCCATTATACTTCCGCAATGTCACGCATTTCAAAATGAAACAGGATTTGTAATTAGAAGAGAAGGATGGAAATTGATTTTTATCCTTCTGGTAATGACTGAACAGGATTTAGAGAGAGCATTGTATAACAGAATGTAGTCAGAACAAGTTTACTAAAACAGTACATAAGTAGGGTTTGGCTATATTAATATTATCCAATAGCCTGCACAGATGCTAGCAGAAAAACAAAGTAATTTCAGAGGAAGAGCAAGTTAATGTATTTTGCTTAGAAATACTAAGCCAAACACATTTTTTATTTGGAATAATATGAACACAAGATGCCTGTGAAATGATGTAAAATGCACCTTAAAGGGATGGTTTGGTTCTGTACTCATAAAACGAGGCATTGGAAAGTTTGTAAGTACATCAGGAGTTTATTTAAATAACACTTGCCTGACGGCTCATGCTACCGCTAACCCGGACCCGTAAAAGCCCGTAAAAGTCCTGGCAGAAAGCGATGCATAAGGATGTAGTGTAACGACGAATTATTATTTTTTCCGAAGTGTTGACAACTTAGTGTTAACTAATAATTGTTATAAACTGGTACTACCAACAAAATATTAGTGCATTCCTGGAACTGGGCGTCATTACACTACATCCTTATCCATGTTTGGCTCGAGGTCATGGTGCTCGAGGTCATGGTGCAAAGGACCCTAGGTTGATTTTACTCCAAACCATCCCTTTAAGACTGGGGATGCACAATTCATGAACAGGGTCAACTGAGACATCATACTAGCTCCTGCCGAGAAGTGGTTCAAAAAAGTAGGCGCTGTAATTATCTTAGCATTATTATACTGCCTCCTAAAATACATTGCTTTGGCCAGATTCTCAGACAGCATCGCATGTATCCTTAGCAGAGAAATAAATCCTAGAATGCAACGAGCTCAGAGAAATAATACATCCAAAATGGTGGACAAGATGAGAGAAATGCTGGTTATAAAGTACTGATAAAAATACTCTAATTAAAATTGATTTACCTTTCCTGTGTGTATCATGTATCAGCTGGGAGTCAAGTCTCCCATGCACTTTGCGTGAGAAGCACTATTTGTGTACCATGTTAAGTTGCTGCCTGATAGGATACAGTTTAGCTAGGATGCTGCCTTAAAAAGCAGCCGCCTATGCAGGAAACAAGGGAGTACACTAGTTTTTGGAGCAGAGTCAATAACAGACATACACACACTCTTTTACAGCATAGTGTCTTGCATGCCGTCAGCTCTGTCGATAGCATTGTTGCGTCTGTTGCACGCATCCAATAGTTTTTTGCGGGGTCCGAGTGGGATGTGGATGCTAATGAGGTCCTGCTCAGAGCACAACAGCAACGCCTCCAGGTCCATCTGCTCTCGACTGAAGATGGACAAGAAGTCACTCAGTCCCTGAGATGCCAGGAAAACTTCCAAAGGAGCCGATGATGGCTGTAGCTCGTCATCCTCCTCCTCCAAACCGAGGTCCCCTTCCTCCCATGGCAAATCCTATAGGACACCGCCAACATGAGAACTATCATTATAACTATCAAAGTCTCTGGACACCCACTTTTACTTAACAGGTTTGCATATTTTAGCAAGAAAAGCATAAAGTCAAGCATGCAGGCATGCAATCTCAATCGGCAACTATACTAAAATAGGGCGCTTTTCTGTTCCAGCATAATGCATAAAGGTCAATAAAGAAATTATTTTATAGTATGGAAGAATCTGAATGGCCTTCACATATCCCCTGCCCAGAACCCCTCTGAACACATTTGGGATGAGTAGGAAATGCAGACTGAGTTATGTTGCAAACATCCAGTGCCAGACTGCGTCTGATCGGAAGTAAATCCCTGCAGTCATGTTCCAACATTTAACGTAAAAGCTTCCTATAAAAGTGAAAGCTGTAACCAACTCCCTATTAATGCCCTTGGCACTGAAATTAAATGTTCAGAAAGCACATATGAGCATGGTTTTTGGAGACCCGTTTCTGGAGAGCCACTGTCCTGCAGAGTTTAGCTATATTGCAAATCAAACACAATCTCTCGGTTAGATTTGGGATGGAGCTAAACACTGCAGGATAGTGGACCTCCAAGACCGGAGCTGCCCATCCATGATGTAGTGCAAGTACAAGACAGTCAATAGTAAAAGTCTAGCTCAGGTGGTAGAACAAGTGGCATCCATGTGATATCTGCTGATTTTTGTTTGTACCTGCAAATTCCTCTCTTGAAGGCTCAATGAGCTGCCTATGCTGACTTCATCGAGACTGGGTGACCGTAGGGGCAATCTCCCTCGTAAGCGGACGTTCGGGGCTCGTCCCACTGGTTCACTCCCCACCACGCTACCCTCATTCCGGCCCATTCGAAACAGCCCATCAGTCACATAATTGCGACGGAATACCATGGTACCGAGTCCTGGGCGGTTGAACAAAGAATCCCGACCGGAATCCGTACTTATTTCGGAGTATGCAGCATCATATAGACCCGGATCACTGAGTGCACGGGAAACAGTGTCTACCTCATCATCATCTTCACCTTCATCTTCCCTTATGTCCTGTTTACCAGAAAACATGTTCTGGATGTTGAGTCGAGGATTGGACTGCTGGCGTGGGTTGACGTATGTACCCTGCTTCATGAACATGACGTCATTGCCCAGCTGAAGACCAGAGATCGAGCGAACACTCCTTCGACCGTCTTCGGAAATCTTGAACGTCCCATCACCTTGCTTCTTCTTCTCAAGACGCCGCAGAATCTTGGTCCGGCCTCTAGTTGTGGACTGAAGCGTTGCCTGTAAAGAGAAGTTTCTCATGGTCATTTTCTCTGCTATACTTCTATACAAACTTGTTAGCATTGCCGGTAACACTTTATTTTACAGTGTCCTTGTTATATATGCATGTACTTACCATGGTAATAACAGTAAATTATGCATAATTACATGCAACTAACCCTCAACCAAATCCTACCCTAACCCTATAGTAAGTACATGTAGTTGCTTAATATTACTCATTACTTAAATATTTAATTACACTGTAACAATGACACCTTAAAATAGTGTAACCGCATTGCCTCACATACGTCACTAAGTCTCTAGTACTCCATTGAAAGACTATTGGGTCCCACTTTATATTAAGTGGCTTTAAGTACTATGTACTTACATTGAAATTAATAATTTGATACAATGTACTTATTGTGTAACTACATGTTTTTACATTGTACTTACATTTTAAAAATTCCTGCATGTAATTACAGCTGTAATTAATTTATGTAATTACATTTGTAATTACACAGTTGACCCTTCCCTTACACCTTAAACCTACCCAATCCACCACACCTGTCCCTAACCTTACCCGTATCACACCTCAATAGCAGCAAAAGTGTTTTACAATACAACATGAACACAATAAGTACATTGTACTTATTTTTTGATGTAAGTACATAGTACTTAACGCCACTTAATATAAAGTGGGACCGACTATTGTTAGTCAACTAGCATGCGCTGACGTCTGAAAGGCATTATGCAACTCTAACAAAGAAGAAAGTCTTAATTTTTTCAGATGATTTATCCAAAGCAATGTACGGTAGTTTTATATCAGGGACATTTGCACAAAGGCCAATAAAGAAAACCACCTACCCTGAACCCCATTGAACACCTTTGGGATAATTAAAAAATGCAGACAAACATGAGTCAGGCTAATCTTATTGGTATCATACTACGCTCTTTTCAGGGATGTCCAATACTGCTGACAGAGGGCCAGTATTCTCCAACCTGGACTTTTATTGTGATCTCAAAGCCTTTGATTAGATGGTTCAGGTGTGTTTGATTAGGATTGGAGCTCAACTTTGCGGCAGAGTGGCCCTCTGGAAGAAAGATTGGACACTCCTGCTATTATTGCTGGCTGAAACCACCCAGAATATTAATTAGATAAATGAAAATGTAAGGTGTGGGGTATGAACCACATAGGAGACTCTTTAGGATATTCTTTATGGTGTCAACCCTTTGGTACAGGTTTTGCAATGGGAGTGTGCTTATGACACTTTAAAATTTCAGCTCACTAGGTTTTGGAACAGAATTTATAACTTGCATCTCCATACTGACCTAATTGTTGACTCCATTAAGCAAAGGTTTTATGTTTGTGTTACTGGTTCGATGCCCCTTTGTACCCTTGTGTTCAGACACAGTACCTGTGAGTACGTCATGTTGGAGTCGAGGGTGTTGAACTGAGGGATCCTTCGGCTTAAGGTGCTGCTGAAACTGCTGTAACTCATCGTATCCGACGTGTCCATCACGGCGCTCTCTCTCAAGAAATGCTTCTCCATGCGTTTGTGATGTTTGCGCTGAAGCTTTTCACAGTTCATAATGCGTTTCTCTGCATTACGGAAGGCACGGTCCTTCAGTTTGCTCACCAGCTTGGGGTTGATGGTGATCTGTTTGGCGGCGATGGAGTCCAGATATCGCACACAGTCCATGTGGCCCCTAGAAGCTGCCATGTCCAGTGGCGTGTGGTAGTCATTGTCCAAACACCACACGTTGGTGCCAAATGACACCAGAAAGGACAGACAGTTCAGATGGCCGTTAGCTGCCGCCAGGTGAAGGGGAGTGTTTCCCCAAATATCACATTTGTCTGGATCTCCACTGTGGACCAAATAACAAAGCAATAGTGGATTGGTTATGTCTAATTCTGCTGATTCTAACATAGTTTACATGGTCAAAATTAGTGGTCGATGGATATGGTTTTGTCAGTGACTGATACCAATACCATTATCTAAAGAGCAGGGTGGCTGATGGCCAGTATTTAAGTAAGGGATAATGTACATCCAGCCGGTTGTTATCGCAGAATAAACCCGACAGGGTGATCAGGATCAGATGATCTTGCATCACTCTAAAGGGGTTTATTCTGCGATAACAACCGGCTGGATGTACATTATCCCACTTATTATACGGCTACTTGCCACATAAGTAAATAATTAGATTGAAATATTGATCTGAGTTGAAATATTTTATTAGCTCTTTAAAAGCAAAGCTTCCGTGGAGAGAGCAGTTGTGGCAAGTTCAAACTAGAAGGACATTTAAGGGATACGGTATACAGTCATACCACTTATTACATGGTATTTCACCACATAAATAATTATGGGGATAAGAGATATTGATATGTTTTAAAGTCTTATAATCCATTACAATGTACAAGACAATCATCGCAAAATGGCAAAAGTTGAGTTTGTATGAAACAAGAGAGAGCGAGTCTGCGATACCAGATGACAATTATATAGCTGTACACAAAATATTGATTTGAGTTTTAATATTTTATTTGCTCACCAAACGCAAAACTTCCACGAGTAGCTTGGAAGCATAAAGTGCCGACTTCAGTTAAGAGCCTATGTTATCAGTTTTTACCAGTTGTAATTGAGGGATAACATACTGCTGGATGGCACGATTGACCAATCAGAATCAAGTATTCCACAGAGCCGCGGCACGTGATAATACAATTTAATAAAGTTTCCAGGCCAAAATGGTTCTTGGCTAATGCTGAAAATGATAATCTCAAAATGATCAAATTTCGGTTGATTAATTGGCCAATTACTAGTGTAAATATAGAGTGTGTGAATACATGTGTCTGTGCACATGTGCATGTTGGTGCATGAGTGCATGCATTCATGTTCTGTTATGTGGCAAGGTGTTAATCTAAATAAGTAACATGATGCTTTGGAGCTCAACTTACCCCCTGTAACACACATGTACACACACCTACACACATTATGCAAACTGCCTTTGTGACTCACCTCTCGAAGTCATTAAAAACTGTGCACCATGTAATGCATTCATCATCACAGAAAGAGATCTGCAGTATTCATTACCAACCATACTTTTACAGACTTTCTTTCTGCTTGTTTCATGCATGAGACACACTGTTGACAATTTAGTACAAGCGCAAAACCCAGTTTATTGTAAGTCAGTGTAACATTAACCAAGGGTGTCAAAATTATGTAGGCCTATGTTTTCTCTTAAACCAACTGAAGTCCAACATACCTTAGTTAATAGAGATTCAATGATGCTGCATATATAATATGCTGTAACCCATATAGCCCATATAACCGCTCAGTGTTTTCTCTTTTAGTCTCAAAGTCTCATGCCTGCAAGAGTTTCTGCAGTACAAACGGCTACCACCCATTAGCAGAGACCAGCACAAACTATTCAAGGTTTTATGGGACCATGTGGGGTCACAGGATTTAAATGCAGAAAGCAAAAAACGTGAAAGACTGAGGTGCATAATGGTCCTGACATTCAAGTTAAAGAACTGCCAACAGCCAGACAAACAGGAAGGTGGCAGAGGAATAGCCCTAATTCATTATGTTGACCTTTAACTGTGAACATTAACATCTTTCTCTCTGTCTGGCCATGTGTAAAAGTCCTCTCCATGAATGTGCATGAGGCCATGAACTCCTCTTAAAATCTCCAGCATTAAAACGTCCTGCACGTTAGAGATGTAGCGCAGACATGCTGGAGCTCGATGCAGTCTGTTTTTGTCAATACCACTCGTACTTTTCAAGTAAAAGCTTTTTCAGCTATCAAGAAAAGCTCTGTTCAAAATATTTTTTTAAACACATTTTGGCCTTATTCAGCATAATGTTCATCTGTGCATCTAATTAAAAAAAAAAATGTTGCAATAATTTTTCAAAATGTTAAAACTTGCTATGGAATGACTTTCCTTTATGGATGATATCTCCTCTCCAACAACCTGACTCTGTTTAATCATCTAATGCACACTTTTTTTATAATCCAGTCCACTCCCGATGGATAAAATCTAGGGCTCGCCTTCATTTTTTAGTTAAATATCCTGTTTCAATCAGAAATGCGTTTTTGATGCATTCCACGGTATTCCATTAATATTACCTCAAAATCAGCACGGAAAATGCAAAAACATCTGGGCCTATACTCATCACATCCAAATAAAAGCTTACACTACAAATTGATTCTCTCTCCTAAACACACACACTCTGCGAATCATGAACTCTAAATGCTGAGCTATGACTCAAACTGCATTGGTCTCTTCTTCTGAATGTGTTTCAGTAACAGATCTGATGGAGAACACTAATTAGAGAACAGTGAGGGTGTTCACAGAGCAGAACATTTAGCTTCCATTATTAACCTTGTCTTGAGATAAGAGCCAGGTTATTTAGATCTTATTACCTAATGACTTGAGAAACAATGCAATGTTACAGCTTTCTCCTAAAGCAAGTTCCTCCTAAAGAACAGTTCACAGAAAATTGAAAATAATGTTATTATTCACTTTCCGTCATGATGTGTTGGTGCAGCCTGTTCCATGTGTAAAAATCAGATTAACAGCATTATTTTGTGAACTATTCCTTTAAAAATATCAGTAAGACTGCCGAACTCTGCAGATTTCCATAACTAATTACAGTAAGCCTTTAGTCCATTATTTATTATATAATATAGGCCTACTTTTAAACAGTAGTAAGACAAGACAACAGAAAAGCATAATTCAAGAGAGATGCATTATACTTCTGGTGACCTTTATTTTAATTAGCCCAGAGCAGTAAATATGCAAATAGAACAATGCAGATATCCATCAGTGAGAGCGTCTGGGTTTAGGACTAAATGATCTCGGTGCAGATGTGATCCGATACAGGAGAACACAGAACAGCCATCCTGTTAATGAAACCGTATGAGCCAAAACATAACTAGACCTGAGAGGGCTGTATATCATATTAATTATTTTAAAAATGCATAAACCACCTTCTTCAAGTAGAATCAAAGATATAAAGGGCTTGACAGACTGATGCTATTATCATTTAAAGTTCCACAAAGAACTTTTGGTTACACTTTATTTTAAAGTGACTCAAATAAGTACTGAGTAAAATGAATTAACTAGCCTACATGTTCTTACTATAGAGTTAAGGTTGTGGGTTTGGTTTAGGGTTTGTTACTTGTAATAATGCATAATTTACTGTTATTACTATAAGTACATGTAGTAACGTGCAACTACATCACCTTAAAATAAAGCGTTACTGAATTTTTTATTCTCTTTACAAAACCTTCTGTTTACTAAATGCAAAAAAAAAAAAAAAAAAAAAAAAAAAAAGCATAACAGTATAACAGATCTTCTCTGAAAAATATTGCATTGTTGAGGGTCTCAGGGACCCCAGGCATTAAAAGTGAGTAAAGGAAAGAAATATTCACATACAAAGATTTCCACATGATTTTCAGACTGCTTTATATTAATCTTGTTATATTGTATTTTTGCTGGAGTCAAACTGTTACTATACAAGATAACAGTCCAGTTCTGACAGGAAATGCTTACAGTCTCAATAACAATTGCCTGCTGGAATTTGACTCAGCGAATATTACAAAAACAAAACAAATCTCTATTATTATTTTCTCGAAATTAAAATTTTAAATTGAAAATGATGTTAAAAAAATAAATAAATGCATGAATGGTTATATACATTCTCCATAAATAATTCACGCATCACTGACCCTCGTGCCACCAGCAGTCTGAGCGCGTCCAGGTTGCCGTGGTGCGCGGCCCAGAGCGTCGGCGTCATCCCATCCTCATCCGGCGCGTTCAGATCTTTGCGCGTCGCGTCTCTCAGCAGGTGCAGGTGCCCGTCTCGAGCCGCCCGGTGGTATTTATCGTTCATGGCGGCGAATGAACCTCCACCCCGGCTCACGGACGGTCATCTGGCGTGTGTGTGTGTGTGTGTGTGTTGGCGAGATTTCACGTGCGCTTCTGGCGTCTCCACTCGAGCAACTGCATTCACGCTCGAGCGGTTGCTATGGGAGACCTCCGGAAAGGCCACGCCCACTTCCTCTAAGCGCACACCTGAGAGATGAGAAGTCACACCTGCGGTGACACATTCATGTAAATCACACTCTGCTAAATGCACATTAGGAGCACAATCAATATTGATGCATGCACGATATATAATACAATGATTTGACACGCATGCCAACTATATTTAGATAAAATCAAACACGAGTAAATAACCTGCACAGTGCAAAAGGACATTTTGCAGTGTTGGAAATAGCTACTATCTGAATTTTTCATCAAAAAGATCAGTCTTATATTATTTATATAAATATGACATTTTCTAAAATCTTTTCATCTGGATTTTACTGTAAGCTATTAAGTTTGCCTTCATAACTTGCTCCGCCTCTGAAATGATCCAAGTACTTGTTATATAGAGACACTTTTTAATGTTCAACCAATTTCTGATGGATTAATTAAAGTCTCATTCACCCTTTTTTCCCCATTAAATATCCTGTATCATTCAGAGATATAAAATTGCATATTATATAAGAGATTATATAATATTCTGTTCCATACTAATTTGAACACGTTTCTGACATATATTCGATTTACAAACAATAAACTGGAAAAAATGGCATTAAAGAAAGTTTTTATAGTATTTCTATATATGCAGCATTCAGGTTTTCCAGCATTAAGTTTTTGCTTCAGTTTATATACAGAGTTCATTTACACACAGAACACTATTACAGTAAAAATAACATAAAAAACCCCAATATAAACACACACTCCTCTGGCTGTTCACGAGGTCAGAGACCTGAGGGTTGTGTGTCCGCTCTCATGGATCGACTCACAGCGGAAAAAGAAACGGTGTCAAAAATAACAGAAGAGTTGGACTGAGCAGCATCAATTCATTCATTTGTATATACTGTACAACACAAAACACAAGGCAAGGAAAACTAAATCTTAGACTGCATTGTATTACATTTTGGAGAAATAATGAAGTTAAATTCTTTGTTCTGAGTGAACGAAATGAAACTGAATCAATTCTGTTGAGTCGATTCTCTTGATGTCATTAAATTCTCTGGATCTCAAACAGCTTGACATCAGTGTCGTACCAAACAGGAGGATCCACGTTACTAAAACAAGAAGAAAAAAAGAAACTTATTATGTTTTATGAGATGTTAGCCACATGTGAATACATTCAAAACATCACAAAAATTAGTGCTGGGCAACGATTAATCGCATCCAAAATAAAAGTTTGTGTTTACATAATATAATTATGTGAGTGTACTGTGTATAATTATGTTGTATATATGTATGTACGTATACAAAATAATTATACACAGTATAATTATATATATATATATATATATATATATATATATATATATATATATATAGTTAAGCGGAGTATATATATATATATATATATATATATATATATATATATATATATATATATATATATATAGTATACAGTATATATATATATATATATATACACACACACACATAATTTAGATATATATATTACGTATATTACATAAAGAATTCTTACATATATACATGCATATGTGTATATTTATATATACAAAATAATTATACACAGTACACACATAATTATATTATGTAAACACAAACCTTTATTTTGGATGTGATTAATCACTGCACAGCACTTAAAAATATATAATACTAGATTATAGAAATATTAAGTTGACTGTATTCATGCTCATGTATTCCTTCTCTGTCCTGTAGAGGGAGACGGAGAGCAGAACTCACCGTAAGTAGATGATGCCCCACACGTAGGTGCGGAACCACAGAGCCGTGCCCTCGTTGGCCTGGTACTTGCGGATGAGGATGGGATGAGGGACCGGGAGCAAACCCACCAGAGTCCCATGCTGCAGGAACTTCAGGATCTCAGACTCATCCGTCAAACCTCTATGAGAACAATTATCCCCATTCTCATGTTTAAGAATCTGTTATCTGCTTGATAAATAATTTATGCTACTGCTAACATGCTTTTAAAGCTATTGTCATCCAATTTTTTGGCCTTCAAACACCTTAAAATACACATATGTAGGTCCAAGAAATCCAAATCCCCCGAACCCTCCTAAGTTACCCAACTACCTAGAATGGTGTTTTTGAAACAAATGCCCCTGCCTGCAGCACTGTATAGCACAGAAAATAAAACACATTGTTGCATTCTGTACTACTCTCTTTGATTGTTTGTGATAACAATGAATCATTCTTTCGGATATTAAATTTATATTTAATTGACCTATCGGTAAGCCACGGCCTCCTAGTTACTGTTGCTATCTCAGACAAACAATGGGGGACCTGTGCCCCAGTAGAGCTTTATGTCTAGCAACGCCCCTGTGTATGTGTATGTGTGAGTGTGTGTGAGTGCGTGAGTGCGTGTGTGCGCGAGTCTGAGTGTATGTGTGTGAGTATGTGTGTGTGAGTGTGTGTATGTGTGCATGTGTGAGTGAGAGTGTGTGTGCGAGTGCATGTACGTGTGCATGTGTGCGAGTGTGTCTGTATTTGTGTGAGTGTCTGTATATGTGTGTGAGTGTGTGTATGTGTGAAAGTGCGTGCGCGAGTCTGAGTGTATGTGAGAGTGAGTGTATGTGTGTATGTGTTCATGTGTGAGTGAGAGTGTGTGTGCATGTGTGTGAGTGAGTGTGTGTATGTGTGAGTGAGAGTGTGTGTGTGAGTGAGAGTGTGTGTGTGCATGTGTGAGTGAGAGTGTGTGTGTGTGCATGTGTGTGCGCGAGTGCGTGTGTGCACGAGTCTGAGTGTATGTGTGTGAGTATGTGTGTGTGAGAGTGAGTGTGTGTATGTGTGCATGTGTGAGTGAGCATGTGTGTGAGTGAGTGTGTGTATGTGTGCATGTGTAAGTGAGAGTGTGTGTGCGAGTGTATGTACGTGTGCGAGTGAGTGTGCATGTGTGCGAGTGTGTCTATATTTGTGTGAGTGCGTGCACGAGTCTGAGTGTATGTGAGAGTGAGTGTGTGTGTGTGTGTGCATGTGTGAGTGAGAGTGTGTGTGTGCGCATGTGTGAGTGAGAGTGTGTGTGTGCATGTGTGAGTGAGAGTGAGTGAGAGTGTGTGTGTGCATGTGTGAGTGAGAGTGTGTGTGTGCATGTGTGAGTGAGAGTGTGTGTGTGCGCATGTGTGAGTGAGAGTGTGTGTGTGCATGTGTGTGAGTGAGAGTGTGTGTGTGCATGTGTGTGAGTGAGAGTGTGTGTGTGCATGTGTGAGTGAGAGTGTGTGTGTGCATGTGTGAGTGAGAGTGTGTGTGTGCATGTGTGAGTGAGAGTGTGTGTGTGCGCATGTGTGAGTGAGAGTGTGTGTGTGCGCATGTGTGAGTGAGAGTGTGTGTGTGCGCATGTGTGAGTGAGAGTGTGTGTGTGCGCATGTGTGAGTGAGAGTGTGTGTGTGCGCATGTGTGAGTGAGAGTGTGTGTGTGCATGTGTGTGAGTGAGAGTGAGTGTGTGCATGTGTGTGAGTGAGAGTGAGAGTGTGTGTGTGCATGTGTGAGTGAGAGTGTGTGTGTGCATGTGTGAGTGAGAGTGTGTGTGTGTGCATGTGTGAGTGAGAGTGTGTGTGTGCGCATGTGTGCATGTGTGAGTGAGAGTGTGTGTGTGCATGTGTGAGTGAGAGTGTGTGTGTGCATGTGTGAGTGAGAGTGTGTGTGTGCATGTGTGAGTGAGAGTGTGTGTGTGTGCGCGTGTCTCACCTGTCTATGCAGATTTTCTCCACCTGAGGCACCAGCACCTGCAGGAGTCTCATTATAGTCTGCAGAGGAAGTTTACTCTTCCAGGAGAGGACCTGACAGAAAGCATGAACAGATTGATAAACTCATTGGATGTGAGTGTTTTAGAGAGGAATATGCAAAGCCATACTTTCTGAAAATGTCCACAAATATTGTAGTGTACTCGAGGTCCTCACAAGCACGGGTCTGTATCTGAGGTTTCATGACTCACCCAGTCCGGAGCAGGAGTCCAGTCTGATGAAGACGACACGCTTTTCTGACTCTTCAGATCACAATCCTCACTTAACGAATTCTAAATGATTAAAAAATAACATTTTATTGATATAAACAGAAGAAATAAACAAATTAAATGCCAGAGGTCATCAAGTGATGCTGTACCTTGTCATCTTCACCTGAAGTCGCTTCAGTGTCTCTGACTGGTGTCTCAGAGCTGCGATCTGATTGGCTGAGAGGCGAGTCAGTGTTCTGCAGCAACAGTGTAGATCCGTCCTCAGAAACCTGCGACGCTTCTGTTAGTTTATCGATGCCTGCAACATAATGAACCAACTCATTTTTTGATGCCATGTCATCAGTAAAGATATCTTCAGTTAACAACAAAAAAGCAAAAATTTGTAAATTGACGAAAGTTCTAAAATACATTCAGGTGATACTTTTTTAAACGCAGTTATACATCTCTCTGAAAACAAGTATATCTCTTTACTTTTGAAAACAATGAAGTGCAGTAAAACATGTTTAACGGTCATTCGAGTTATGACAAGGAAGATAATAAATATGAATATGAATAAATATGAATATGAATAAATATGAATCTTGAATGACCTGAACAGCAGCTAGTACAAACAACATGACCATTCCTACATTTGAATTATTTTTTTCGTGGCATTCATCCCATTGCATCTGCCACTTGTTATTATTATAAGAGTTTATTACTGTGACAGACTTTTGCTCATGCATTTCAGAATGACAAAATTTAAGACGGTGTGAGATAAGATTGGATAACTGGACTAACCGGTGGACCAATCACACGAGTGTTTTGATGAGCATCAAGGAATTTATTCGGTAAATGTGTTTCCATCATAGTTTACTGTACATACATGTCTTGTTACCTGCAAGATTTTATGTGCATTTTGCAGTTTGCATCCATCGTATTTTTATGCAATATCCCTAAATTCTATAGGACTGTGGCCATTCAGGGGTTTGACGACCCGAGTCTACATACCGAGGGTAAATGGTGCAACTGTGTGTATACATATAGAGGAAGTGTGTTACATACGTGGCATGGCCTTCAAGCTTGCGTTCAGAGTGCCTGTTTGCACCGGTGTGGTTTTATATGGTTTCTCACTGCAGGTGGCGCTGTAGGCGTTGTTGGTCTCCATGAAGACGGCATTATGGGTGCTGTTGCTCCTGCTTTTCCTCCGCAGAGCTCTCTGGATTGAGCTGGCGTCTGTAGGCAGGTTAGCCAGCTGGTGGAAGAGGTTACGCTTGCGGATGATGCCGTACACCAGGTTAAAGTTACCTGATTATACAGATGAATACAAATGCATGAGACGTAAATTAAAATCATCATGCTTTTGAACACATTCTCCTTAAATATGTCATTCTATCCACCGATTTTGCAACATGGAAGGAAGCGATTTACTTTGAAAATCTGTGAAATTTACAATTACTGACTTGAGCTGAATAATGACACTATTGTCTTTAAGAGCTGCTTTACAGCATACATTTAATTTTTCTCATATTTTCTATTATTTTCCTGTTTATATCTGTGAAGCTGCTTTGAAACAGTATTGTATAAAGCGCTGTAGAAATAAAAGGTGACTTGACTTTTAATGTGCAAGACTTCTGATTTATTAGTGCTAACTAGAAGAAAAGTGCAGTAAATGGTAAAACTATTACTCACAGTCACAATGCATCTGCTAAACATTAAAAATAAGATGGATACAAAAAAATCAGGGTTGCAAAGAAAAAAATGTGCAACAAGGCTTGCTGTAGAAAGCATGCTATATGCTAAAATGATTTGCATTCAATAATTAGACTTTTGTCACTTCCACTTTTTTATGTTAATAGTCATTTAAATGCAGAACTGGTCAAGACTGCATTTACAACAGCGATGCAGATTCAAAACGCTCACCATCAAACTGGTACTGAATGACGTTGTTAAACACTTCTAGCAAGAAGAAAACCAGGTGGTGGTTAGCAGGTGAGAAGAACAGGAACCAGGGGTTGGAGAAAACCTCCAGCAGGTGCAGTAGTTTGTTGGCCGCTACCATAGACAGACTCTTCAGGTAAGGAGACACTGAAACAACAAGAGCAACGATCCATCAGGAAATGAAAACAATCTCTCAAAACATGCTTTTCTCTGAGCAAATGCACTCACCATTGACTATAACAGTGAGAAGACAATCATACAGGGGCTGCAATCGCTGATGGCCACTGGTGATGATCTTATGGAAAACCTGTCGATCAAAGGAAGAATTCAATTCAGTTCTTAAATCTCATTAGCTTATCTTCATCAAGGATGCACTTCTTAGAAATAATTATGATGCACTAAGTTTCAAAATGCACGTGCAAATGAGATTTGAGAGCTAATCGAAGGACAAGTTAAATCTGTGAATAAAACACAAATAGTGAAAAAATCATCAAACAAATAAATTGGACGACTGTTATGATGTTTTTATTGTATTGCTTTGAGGCTTTTAAACCATCTGCAATAGCAAAGGCAGATGTCTCGGTGTTTATCTCACCACTATCAGCAGGTCGGCGTGAGTCCCAGCGAACACTGAAATGTCCATTGGCACACGCACACAGTACGGCTTATTCAGACGCACCCCAAAATTCCTCTCTCCGCTTAACAGCAACAAGATGAACACGCCGATATGCACCAGACCGACACGTGCTGCGAACACATGCATATGCACACTGACACATATGCCTAGATTTTACATTTCCACACTTTATCAAATTAAACAACACTAAAAATGGGCAATTCATTTTATTAGATCAGAAACATGATAAAATAATTAGAAAGTACTCATAAATTTATTTCAAACCATCATATCATTTAACAAAAAAAAGTCTCTCTCAATGTACAGTAGAAGGATGCATTTATGTTGTACGTGTAACACCGGATGCATCAGACACTCACACTGATTGGCACGAGCGTCATTCAGATAGAACAGAATTGGCACCAGAATATCCAGCACATCACTGCTCTTCAACACGTAGAACAGGAACTTCTGAAACACAGATGAAGAAGCGTCAAGGTCTGAACTGTGCAGGTATATAAATGCAGTTTCTCGAAGCACAGAGCTGAAAAAGTATTTAAAACACAATAAAATGTAAAAGAACTTCTTAAGTAAAAACATCTGAAGAACAGAGCAGAGAACCATGCCGTGCCGTGCCAGTAGTCTTGCATTTTTATACCAATTAGTTATATAAATGAAAATGTATTTTATTTCATATTTTATTTAAAATTGTATTTTTATTTTAAATAATTTATTTCACTTTGTTTTATTTTCAATACAAATATATTTTATTTCATATTTTATCTTATTTTTATATTATTTTAATTGCATTTTCAAAAATAAAATAAAATAAAATAAAATAAAATAAAATAAAATAAAATAAAATAAAATAAAATAAAATAAAATAAAATAAAATAAAATAAAATAAAATAAAATAAAATAAAATAAAATAAAATAAAATAAAATAAAATAAAATAGGTGGCACCTTGTTGAGGTCACAGAGTTTCCAGAAAAGCACCAGCAGCTCCTGATCAAACTGGATCTTCTTGCAGGAATGGGGCAGGTATGTCTGCATCAGGGGGTTATTCAGCAGCCGGCCGATTCCTCGCAAGATGAAATGAAAATCCTAAAGGCAAAAAAAGATATACATTTATAAATATAGTATTATTCTTCCAATGAAGCATTATTATTATTATAATGGTAATGTGTGAGAATACTGATCATTTGTAAGGTAGGATGGGGTTGTGAAGTGTTTACGTGTGTCTCACCTCTTCTCTATGAATTCGAGACAGGTAGTTTACAAACAGGTTTTCGCCTCTTGTAGCCTGAAACATATCATTTAGAAAAATCTGATCCTCAAGTGGAGCGTTTGAAATACTCAACTATCATAATACCAAACACATGTTCTCTTTCAAAACCCAGCAGGCCGCTTAGACAGCACTCTTGGGAATCACAGACATGCTTTGCTTCGGGCTCAAATGTACTGAAAATTATACCGCCTTAAATTCCCACTGCCACGGGAATATTTTCACAGTAGATGTAGGATGCCTATCAGCGAAACGTCAATTATAACGGTTTTATTCAGCACTCAATCGAAAAAAAAAGCTACTATTTAAACAGATATTTGTATTTACAATGCATAGTTTGTACTTACAGTTTAACGCATGTTTAATTCATAGAGTGGCATTCAGTTATCACCTAGCAAACAAATAGTTATTTTTGCATTGCATTTCATTTATTTTTATCTTAACTTCTGGGAAGTCATCAAAGTCGACATTACTTAGCATTGTGTGATTATATTGCCTCAAAAATAGTTAACTGCATTATTGCAGTAAAATTGGATAAATTAAATCCAAATGTATCTGCATGCATACAAGATACTCATATAAAGTGATATACTGTATACCTTATATCAAATCTCAGCTGGTTGATTGCTTGTTTCATCCCAAAATGTAACTATATTATCACCCAATTCTCATCTGTTAAATGCGACTAAGGCATTAGATATTAAGATATCACAAACATTAACATCATGATATTCGGCAAAGCTGCTTTGAAAATGTGCATTGTGAAAAACACTATACAAATAAATTTGATTTGACATGGCATGTAGGCCTGTCGCAATTATTGATTAATCATTTGATTGTGGTTATTCAATCTAAATCACAATTATTTGAGATAACTGCAATAATTGTGCAGTCTAAATCAAATTTTTCAAAGAATGAAAATGGTTGTAAAGTACATAAAGATAGTCAAAAGTCTTCCTTCATACGAAATTAAGGTTTGTGGGTTTAATAATCAGACTGCATTATATTATAATGTAGGATATTATAATTAATTATATAAATATGAATTTTCAGAGCATTAAAGGGCCTATTTTATTATATTTTTTATTATTATACACATTTCCAAGTAAAATAAATAAATGTATGAGGCTTCAACTGTAAGTGACATGAATAAAAAAAAAAAAAAAAAAATCATTAATCGCAATTATTCGTATGACAATTACTCGTCAGCATGAAATTCATGATCGTCACAGGCCTAATGGTACACTACGCATTGCTTTTACTAATGTAGTAGGTCATTATCCACACATACAGAAAAAAAATCACATACTATACACAACAACAAACATAGATATTTAATATATCACACATACTAGCATGCTGTTCTAATGCTAGAGCCATAGATCACGTGTGTGTCGTTACCTTGCATCCTTCAGTCGTTGTGTTCTTGTTGTAATCGGCAGAGCCGGTGTCAGTGTTCGTGCTTGGGCTCGGGTTCGGGTTCAGGCTGGCGTTTGTGTTAGTGCCGTCGACAAGCTCTTGCTCCAGTGAGACGATCAGAGTCTGCAGGGCCAGCTCAGCTAGCGCCCCCCGCTGGTCAGAGAACATCAGGTGATTGTACGGGATACCATACCCGACAGGATCATACGCACACACCACGTTAAGAAGAGAGGTGAAGAGCGGCAGGGCATGTCTGAGACAGAGAGAGCAGACTTTAATTGTGATGTAGCACAACCAATGAGAATAAATGAGCGCGTATGTGGTTACCGGTTTTCTCTAGAGCAAAAGAACGAGACCCATGGGTTGAGTGCGTGCGTGTCAGATGGAGACTGATACATTTCTTCTGAGAAACATGTCAACAAAAGCTTCAACAACTCTGCCCTGAGAGAGAGAGAGAAACAGAAACAGAGAGGTCATTTAATTAGCAAGGATGCATTAAATTGATCATTAATGACAGTTAAGATTTATAATATTAAAAAAGATTTTGTTCTTTTGAACGTTCTATTAATCAAAGAATCCCGAATAAAAAATGGCATCACTGTTTCCACAAAAATATAAAGCAGCACAAATGTTTTCAGCATTGATAATAAGCATCAAATCATCATATTAGAATGATTTCTGGAGGATCATGTGACACTGAAGACTGGAGTAATGATGCTGATAATTCAGCTTTCATCACAGGAATAAATTACAGTTTAAAATAGTAATAATAGTTCACAATATTATTGTTTTTGCTGTATTTTTGATCAGATGAAAGCAGCCGAGGTGGGCCGATCTCTGACCTGTTGGAATCATAGGTGTGATTGAGAGGCGGAGTCTGAGCAAAGCCAACGCCAGCTTCCCAGATGAACTCACAGCTGTCTATAGACTGGATATCAGCAGCGCCATCCTACACACACACACACACACACACACATATATATTATAGAGAGAGAGTCTGTGAGGTTATAAATTGAAACAAATTGGTGTAGGATTTACTCTGAAACAATGAGCACTTCTGAGGAAATACCAATACCAATACCATTGATGTAATTATGAGATACTTGCTATCTAGTAAACTACACATCAAAATGCAGAGCTATTGTTGTCTGTCATGAAAAGCTAATTAAAAAAGATTTCAGATCTATTACAATATATAATACACACACACACACACACACACACATATATACATATATATATATATATATATATATATATATATATATACATGTATCAAAATAATAATAAAAAACAAACAAAAAATTGCTAAAATAGTACATATTACAAAAAATTTGTAAAAACAAGTACTAAATATTTAATTTTTTAATTTGCAAGTCATGTGACAGAGCACTGTGAACATGCAAATGTATGGTCAAAATTATTGAACTACTAACTTCAAATCTCAGGGGTACTTCAAGTTAATATTTAATGCGAAAAATGCTGATAATATGATATTGTGAATCGCGCAGAAAACAAACATACTGATGAAATCTTTACACTAAATGCAGTGTAAGTTGCTTAGGATAAAAGCAAATCTGCCAAATGCATAAATCGTAAATGTCTACAGACTTCTTTAGAGTTGTCTGTGCAACCTTGGAGACTGCCATGCCATTCTTATTTAAAAGAGGGACCATTTTGTTGAATGGTGGCTTACAGTATCATTATTTAAACAAAAACTGCTGCTGGTCACTTCTACATCATTCTGAGTGTCTCTTTCTGTCTTAGCAGGAGGTTCTGGGCCAGAATAAGTAATGATGGATGGATGGAGAGGGTTATACCGCAGTGGTCCTGCAGTGGCTCTCGACAGTGAAGTCTGGACAGAAGAGCAGATCAGAGACAGCCGTGAGGAGGGACTCCGCCAACGGCCGGGTGGACTCGTCATCGCTTTCATCCTGCGGCAACAAAATCCGTCAGTCTACAACTCATGCTTTTAATCACAAATGCACTAAATTCATGTTTTTTTTTTTCAAACAGTACTTGGAAACAAGCTTGTCTAACCAGTGTTTGAGGAGCTATTGGCTTTCTGAAGAGTTTCATACACACAATCACATCATCAATACACTCATTCTGCTCCCTTCATCTCTTTAATCACAGGATATTTAATACGCCGTCGTTCTTTGAGGCTGTCACAATCAGAGCAGTGTTCAGGCTGGTAACAGGAGACCGTAAAAATGCACTGGAGAACAAACTCTCTCTCTCTCTCACACACACACACACACACACACGCACGCAGCTCATGCTTTAAAGTTCATGCAAGGCAAAGGTTTTTAGTGCTTCTTCTTAAAACCTGCGTGCACAGCTCATGCACGCTCTGGGAGGGTGTGCATACTTATGCACTGCAGAATCAACCATTTGGAGAACTTTATTAATCACACTGAAAGCAATGATGAGAAATCCCTCAGTCAAATACTCACAACAGACTTGCCCACTTTTGGCACGGTGGACCAGAAGAAACCACGCCAGTCTGGATCCTCAAAGATGTACGGCAGAATCCGAGTCAACAGACGAGTGCAGCTCAGTACGGTCTGTCTGTCTCTCTCACACACACAGCCCGAGTCTGCGTTCAACACGAGCCTTTCCACTGCCTGCAAAACACACACACACACACACACTTTGAAGCTAAAGTAATGATTAGTTCTTAAATTCATTTGAATTTATAACTCATGACTGCTCAAAATATTCTGGAATATATTTATTTTACTCGCATTAACTTTAACTTTTAGATGAAAAAGATTCGCAACTTTTCATGCTACAGTGGTTCATTAATATGCATGCATAGTCAACAAAATCCCCAAAGTGTGAGATATGGGAAAGACAAAAAAAAAAAAAAACCCACCAACATAAGAGTCATGCATAACATTATGAGTTAAGCCTCAGTTGATACCTGGGTCAAAATGGACCCGAATGCAAAAAGTGGTGAAGAACAGTATGAGACAAAAATAAAGTAGTATGTCCAAATTCACAGAACTCCTAAAAAAGTAGGCTAAAAGTACACGGATGACCTACTACTTCCGGCGAGATTGTGCATACGATGGACTCTTTAATATCCCATGAGGCCACGGGAGAGGATTTGTGAATGGCAGTGAAGCGACGCAAATGATGCTGGTAGGTTACATGATAATCGCAGCATGGCGAATGTAGTACATCCGAATTACCTTCATACTACACACATGCATACTATATAGAACATACTTTTTTTAGTGGTTGTTAAGTAATTACTTATTAAAAATAAGTACCTACTCAAGAGAGTATGCGATTTCGAACGCAGCCATAATTTACCTTGAAACAGAGGGTTGCCAGATTGGACGGAGACTCCTCTCTCACCGCACGGATCTCAGCGGCAGGAACTAGAGCAAAAATATCCTGCGCCGTCAAGTTGACGTCAGTCCAGAATTGGTCCCAGAACACATCATCAGAGGCCTCTACGGGCTGTAAAAATCACACATGGGCCAATTTTCATAAGTTAAAATGAATAAAAGCACAACCATTCAATACAAGTTTTGAGATGGGATTTAGTGACACTGTCTGTGGACATCTTCCCTTATACCTTTTTCCCATTACAAATTAAATGCAAAGCATGTTAATGGCCCTGAATTCTTCATTTTCTTTATTCAAAATATAATATTTTTTATTTGTTTATAGAATATAATATAATAATACTTTTCTCACCAGTCTTTGTTACAGAACAATGTAGATTATTATTTTAAATCCTTTACAAACAAGGCGTTTTTTTTTAAACTGGGAAAATGTAAACAAAGCAGCTCAGCTTCACCTTAAATGACCATCACCTGTAAAAACTCACTAAGAAACGAGAACAACAGAACTGAATGTAATAAAAACACAAACAGCATGACTGCACACAGCTGTCATATCTGTATACATTTTCTGATTCTCTCTCGTTTCGTTTCTGTTCATAATTTTGAATCATTTGACATAAAATTATGGAATTAGGATTTAAAAACCTAACATTTAATATTAAACGAAAGCTTAAATTTCCAAACGGGTGTATAAAGTTTAACAATATGAGATTATAAGAAAAAGACATCAAGCGATAGTATTCCATCTGTTACACTTTAACAGCGTTTTGGAACATTTTTAACTTTTATAAAAGTCATAGTTATAGCCTACAAAAGTTATAAAATGTCAAATAAAAAGTAAACTTGACCTGTGTTTTGGTAGTAAGTTGAATCACCGCTTTTCTGAAGTGCAGTTTGGAGTCTGAATTACCCATCTCACTCCGATCTGTCCACCGCGCACCTGTGGCGCAGGTGATCACGACGCCAAATTACCAATCCTACTACAGCAAAGGTTTAACTCATGAATATTGATTACGCCATGCTAACGTTAACGTTAATCTGGCTGGCGCATCCAATCATATAATGTATTCATATTTGAGCGCCAAGTAGGATTCGTTGATTCGCCAGCCGCCTGGTGCCCATTTCATCCTTTATCCAATCAGTTTGATCATCTGAGGTAATTTTCCACCACGACATGAATATTCATGAGGCACGTTAAACCCATAGTAGGACTCGTTTGTTTCTGACCAGGATGCAAGCATGATTGGTTTCCGGGTGTGTAAAGTACATATTTGCTCAAAGATTACTCTTTAAAAGTCGTGTGGCTTAAGCCTAGTGTGAATTCATTTTAAGTTCTTACTTTAGAGGCGTAGCTAACATTAAATACAATGGACGGTATGCTCAGAATGATCTGCTACACGTCATCCATTGTTGATTCCTTTAGTCTGCACTGTCTGTGGTATTAGATATGTTCTGCTTTAAATATAAACATAAACACACAAGGAATATATTATCTCTCTCCAGTGTACGTATGTGTGTTTCTGGAAGGTGTTTAGCATGAAAAGTCACCTGTTGTAGGCTATTTGTGGACATTGTTTCCTGCACCATTATTTGCTACATGCAAATATATAGGTCCTTTACGAAGTCTACAAATATCTTGTATTTGAAATACTATCAGCATAGTTACTGGTTAGAAATGCTCGCTTTTTAAGAATGTTTAGATGTAAAAGGAATCGTTTTTCAACTGCTCTGAGCTCAAAAGCGGCATGCTTAATAATTAGGGGAGAGCGGGGCACAACTTAATGTGGGGTTAGTTTAACACACTTGTTTTAAATCGGTACTTCCACATATGCTAGCATGATGAAACTTAGTTTATTTACTAGTTGCCATATCAACACTATATAGAGAAAAAAATTGCGCCAAAATTCAAAAATCTTCACTGAAGATATCACTGAACATTTATTTAACCATAGCAAAAGTAATTTTTTTACTTGTGTTAATTTTATGTTTAAATTAATTTTATGTTTTATGTTATGTTGATTTTGATCTTCAATCTGTCATTTAACAGTTGAGAGCGTTCTTTAATGCTGATAACCAGTAGAAGACACTCGAGGGGTTTAAATCCCAGTTGAGCAGATGGGCCATGATGTAACACTGTGTTACAATGAGCCCCTATTAGAACTGTGATTTTCTATTCTATACTTCTATTAATTCTATTAAGAAAAAAGGTGAATAAAGACAGAGTCAATGTTCAGAAATTATTAATTATTAAAATGTTTTGAACTATGCTGTATAGCTGTCATTTGCAGTGTATTTGTTGTCAAACTCAAAAATGAGTTTATTTTTAATTATTAAAAAATGTGATTATGTTATATGAAAAACTTAATAATTGAATAATTGAAATTATTTTAATTTGTCTTGTACATTTTTTTTTAATTAGATCAGATAACATTTTAAGCTGTCATATGGTCATGTTACAATGTGCCCCTCACATGTTACAACGTACCCCACCTATGGGGCATGTTGTCACATTTCACTTCCAATCTTTCAGGGTATATCAAGAAAAAAGTGTACTAATGAAACAAAACCACATAATTGTATTAGACGTGTGAAATGAATGTGGGAAAAATAATAATATTCTGAACCCAAAGTAGATTTACAAAAACAGAGAAAGCCAAAAAGCGTTAGGTTGTGCCCCGACCTGTCCCCTTATACAGGAATCAGACAAATGCTTAAAGAACATTTAGTAAGAAATATCATAACATGTCACAAAGCTGCTGAATATGGCAGCTATCTACATTTTTTCCATCTCAACTTTACAAAATTATATTTAAACAAGGTCACACAATTCCAAATTCCAGATTTAGGCCTACCTCATTCCACAAGTAAAAACACTAATTTTACACGCCAATTTTGGGGATGATTGATTAAAAGATGCGTTTCTGAATCTCAGCTTTACACAGTGCTCTGTAGATGCAAAACTTTTTGTTTTGGCATTTCAAAATAGCAAAAGAAGCAGAACTGATGGCAATAAAATTTCCAATTATTGGCTAAGTGGACTATGTTTATACACTCATCATTTTTAGATACAAACTTTATTCAGAAAAGCATTTACATGCTTTACAGCAATTGGAATACTCTTGTTAATGTATTTGACATTGAAAGTAAAAAAAAAAAACAACAACTTATTATATATATATATTAGTTTCTTTTGGAAATGCTGTTCAAGGTTGACACTTGCCATTTGTATTTTTCCAAAATCTGTCTGTGTCGCACCCAGTATTTCCATTGTTTGGACACGTGCAAAACACAGTATTTGATCTGTACAAGCTAGAAACCATTAACCTCTGAATTAAAACCTCCAAATTGATTTATACATTTAAAAAAATATTACATAACTCCCTGCACCTTTGGTTTATTTTTAAATGTCACAGTCTTGTTCCACTTTTCTCTCCCTGAAATTTGCTGTTTCCTCTTCATATGGAATATAAAATGGAATTGTTGAACTTTAATGAGCCTTTGAACATATGTTTGTTGCTTTCATTCTAAAATTATTTTCATAGTGGGGTCCAAAAAGGATTAGGTGTTGACAAAATAGCACTAAATAAGGGAAAATTAACCAAACAAAAGCAGTCAGCGTATTAAGTCCAGAGAGAGAGATACTGAATCCGTCAAGTGCTTTCAAAGCAGCATTTAAAGTCCTGGGCTATGTTTGGAAAATTCTACTACTCTTACTATTTCTTCAATATGCACAATAAATACTGCATGTGCAAAGTATGTTTTTTTATGTATAGATGGAGTATCTTGATAGCTACAGTTTTGAAACTACACTAACTTGCATTGAATATTGTATCCCACAATGCAAAATGCTTTACTTGACTTTCAATGTCCAGTGTAGTTAATTAAATGAATGCACAATTCCCCCAACTTTGAACCTTTTTTCTGACTGGCATAAAGAAGAGGTAATTAGAACACTGCAAACATAAATTCTTACATTCTTAAATATTATCTATACCTTTTGTCATATTTGTCATATTAATAGCTTTACTTATCTTTATACCCACAGATGAAGTTTGCCCTGTCATTTGTTTAGGTCTTTGCTGACATTCTCATGTCTGGATTTAAAATGGAGAGGTATGTATTTTAATATTGTACACTGAACATGACTGAATTGTAATCTGGTTGATTCACCAGTGACATCTCTGCTGCTCTTAGGAACTGTTGCTCACAAGCCCCCTATCCACATCTACACAAATGTTTCTTCTACACTGCAAAAATGCATTTTCTGTTTAATCTTGTTTACCAGTTAAAATATCTACGCAAGTTTTGGCATAAAAAAGAAGTGCATAAGATATTAAGACTTATTTTGTTATCTTGTATGTATTGTACTAAACATCTATTTTGTTATAATGCATTGACATATTTTTGATGTGAAAATGCCTGACCGGAACAAGACATAATTATATGCATGACAGATATGAAAATTGTGATGAGAGTATTTAAACATGTCAGTATGACTACAATAAAATTCAACAACATAGGACACATTAGACAAATAAGATATTTAGACTAACTTTATTGGTAATTAATGCACTTAAGTAGGATTTGAATGGTCTGATTTCAGGCTGACATATACATTAGCTATTGTTTTCATCGCATTTTAATATCAGAGCAACCAGTACCCAACAGAGCAAAGTGATGTAAACCGATTAAATGGCACGCAAACCATAGTTACACTCACACAACTTAAAAAGAAATGGACAAACTGGTTTAAGTGATTGTTTAGAGAGGTTGCTCTTGGTTCCAGTAAAGGTCCACCCACAGTTATAAATAAAGGCACTGCAGTTCAGCATCACTATGTTCAACAGATTCTCTCTGAGTTTGCTTTGCATTTTTCCTCAGGTAATAGTATGTCTCTCCATTTTATCCCAGTGTATTCTGATCACTTTTTCAGTCATTTGCTTTAGATGGATCGGATTATTTATTAATAGTCATGAGTCTATTCATATTATATTTTTAATTATATGTTGTTGTCTTATGGAATAGTTGTAGTGAAGGTGTATTTTACATAAAAATGCATAACTTAATATGAACAAGTAAAAACAACAAATGAAGATCCCATGTTATAACATTTGGCATTTTGTAAGTCAAAATGTATAACAAAAGTGATGTTGCTGACTTAATTCTCCATGCTTAAGGTATAATATTCAGTCAGTTTGATCACACCAATGTGAAAAAGATCCCTCTCATAGGTCTAGTTTTGTGATAATTATTGTATCTATTATCTATTTTACATAATTACATTTACATGTCTATTTATTAAAAAAAGTAAATAAATTGATATGAAAAACGTATTTTGGTGAGCGAGAATTGATACGAGAGACATCAAGTTAGCAGTGCAGGACATCGGATGCCAGAATAGGACTTAATTATACAGTTAGTGCAGATTATACAGAACGGTTTTCATTACAGAATGCCACAATTGACCATTCAGAAACAAGTTTTGATTTTACAGGTCAGTTCGTCACAATGAGGTTTCTGTGTGTGTTGCTGCTGCTGCTGCTGATTAATGGTGAGTTGTAAATGAAAATAAAATAACTCATATATATACACACACACACACACACACACACACACACACACACACACACAGACACACACACACACACACACACACACACACACATATATATATATATATATATATATATATATATATATATATATACACTTTATTTATTTATTATTTAATATACACTGCAGTAACAAAAGTTTTAAAATGAAACCCCCAAGCCAGGCACAATGTGTTTGGAATTTGTGACATTTATGAACTGCACAAATCTCAAACACTTGCTTGTTTTGTGTTCAGTCATTATAGCGAAACAAAGCAACACACTCATGTAATTTCCATCCAAAATCATTATATAAATAAATAAATGTCTGACAATCTTTATATCTCACAATTGTGACTTTGTTTCATATGTTTTATCTCACCTTCTGTGCAGGTAAATATATTTACATGTGTCCTCTGTATATGTAAGTGTTGCTTTTTATGTAATAGACTATTCTCTCTCTTTTTTTTTTTAGTTGAAAGTACTACTGTTATACCAGAGACCGCCACAATCGAAACCACGGAAACTACAACCACGGACATTACGACTGGTAATAAAATGTGCTATATTAGTCTGGAAGATTATGTATTTATTTAGGAGGCTTTATATGTCATATAAAATCTATGGTAGCCTATATAGATTATATTACATATAAAATGCCATGTGTTACAGTTGTATTTTATTTTGCATTTGTAACATATTCCAATACATTTTGATATATATATATATATATATATATATATATATATATATATACAGTGAGGAAAATAAGTATTTGAACACCCTGCTATTTTGCAAGTTCTCCCACTTAGAAATCATGGAGGGGTCTGAAATTGTCCACATGTGAGAGACATAATCTAAAAAAAAAAATCCAGAAATCACAATGTATGATTTTTTTAACTATTTATTTGTATGATACAGCTGCAAATAAGTCTTTGAACACCTGAGAAAATCAATGTTAATATTTGGTACAGTAGCCTTTGTTTGCAATTACAGAGGTCAAACGTTTCCTGTAGTTTTTCACCAGGTTTGCACACACTGCAGGAGGGGTTTTGGCCCACTCCTCCACACAGATCTTCTCTAGATCAGTCAGGTTTCTGGGCTGTCGCTGAGAAACACGGAGTTTGAGCTCCCTCCAAAGATTCTCTATTGGGTTTAGGTCTGGAGACTGGCTAGGCCACGCCAGAACCTTGATATGCTTCTTACAGAGCCACTCCTTGGTTATCCTGACTGTGTGCTTCGGGTCATTGTCATGTTGGAAGACCCAGCCTCGACCCATCTTCAATGCTCTAACTGAGGGAAGGAGGTTGTTCCCCAAAATCTCGCAATACATGGCCCCGGTCATCCTCTCCTTAATACAGTGCAGTCGCCCTGTCCCATGTGCAGAAAAACACCCCCAAAGCATGATGCTACCACCCCCATGCTTCACAGTAGGGATGGTGTTCTTGGGATGGTACTCATCATTCTTCTTCCTCCAAACACGTTTAGTGGAATTATGACCAAAAAGTTCTATTTTGGTCTCATCTGACCACATGACTTTCTCCCATGACTCCTCTGGATCATCCAAATGGTCATTGGCAAACTTAAGACGGGCCTTGACATGTGCTGGTTTAAGCAGGGGAACCTTCCGTGCCATGCATGATTTCAAACCATGACGTCTTA
The DNA here is from genome assembly GCF_963993115.1 of Abramis brama. Classification (NCBI taxonomy): domain Eukaryota; kingdom Metazoa; phylum Chordata; class Actinopteri; order Cypriniformes; family Leuciscidae; genus Abramis; species Abramis brama. Next base: position 2,405,159 of record NC_139976.1, read on the forward strand.
GTGTATTACCAACAGTAACCTTGGAAACGGTGGTCCCAGCTCTTTTCAGGTCATTGACCAGCTCCTCCCGTGTAGTTCTGGGCTGATTTCTCACCTTTCTTAGGATCATTGAGACCCCACGAGGTGAGATCTTGCATGGAGCCCCAGTCCGAGGGAGATTGACAGTCATGTTTAGCTTCTTCCATTTTCTAATGATTGCTCCAACAGTGGACCTTTTTTCACCAAGCTGCTTGGCAATTTCCCCGTAGCCCTTTCCAGCCTTGTGGAGGTGTACAATTTTGTCTCTAGTGTCTTTGGACAGCTCTTTGGTCTTGGCCATGTTAGTAGTTGGATTCTTACTGATTGTATGGGGTGGACAGGTGTCTTTATGCAGCTAACGACCTCAAACAGGTGCATCTAATTTAGGATAATAAATGGAGTGGAGGTGGACATTTTAAAGGCAGACTAACAGGTCTTTGAGGGTCAGAATTCTAGCTGATAGACAGGTGTTCAAATACTTATTTGCAGCTGTATCATACAAATAAATAGTTAAAAAATCATATATTTTGATTTCTATATTTTTTTTTTTAGATTATGTCTCTCACAGTGGACATGCACCTATGATGACAATTTCAGACCCCTCCATGATTTCCAAGTGGGAGAACTTGCAAAATAGCAGGGTGTTCAAATACTTATTTTTCTCACTGTATATCCACTTACAGAGGGGACACACTGTCAGGACACATTAAAGTGCGTCACATAGGCTTCTTTGAATGATAATGAGCTTCTTGTGCAATGTGCAGGTGAGGAATTTGGAACAATTCTGAAGAGTGTAACAGTAAACTCGTGAATATAATGTTCCCTTCCTTAAACTCTTAATTCCTTAAATGTTCCTAAAACATATAGACCTACATGACATATGCAACATGTTCTTGCTTTAGGGAAGGACCAACATTTGCCTGTTAGCCTAATTTTATGTATTCTTTGCGGCCTTCCTAAATCACGTTCCATTTGTTGCGGTCTCCTCTCTCTCTCTCTCTCTCTCTCTCTCTCTCTCTCTCTCTCTCTCTCTCTCTCTCTCTCTCTCTCTCTCTCTCTCTCTCTCTTTCTTCATTGTTGGTACCCAAATATTAGACACCCATTTGCTTAATGCTAATCTGCAACGTAAGGAACAATCTGGGCTGCGTTTCCCAAAAGCACCGTTAGCAAACTATGGTGGCAAGTTCAGCTGTTGCCATGCAACACAATTCAACGATTCAGTGTTTCATGAAACCACAGTTCCAACAAACATTCGCAAACAGCATCGCAAGGTTGAATGGTTGGAATTAAAGCTCTTGACACGTGGTTGGAAGTATAGTTTCTTACTAGTATGACATTTAGAAAGAGATCAATACTGAGCAAAATAAGCGAGCTAACATGCAGTACAATCTGTATCTTTCATTATATGACATACAAATTTCATTCTACTTCCTTTAGTTTGTCAAGAGAATGAAAGCGCCATTTTTGAAGAGTGATCATGTGCTTTAGTAACCCGGGGAACCCCAGAGTATAACGTAAGAGGGATCCTATGATTGAGTCAAACATCTAGAAATAATTAAGCAAAATAACAGGTATTCCTCAGACACTGTGTTGATACTATTCACAAGTTACGTCGTTGTTCTGGAAATGCTCCTCTGGCTGAGAATTACTGAAGAAAGCAGGTATCCACATTGAAAAGTTTGCTGTATAAACGCAATAAAAAGCATTTCCAAAATTGGGTACTATGAGATGACACTATTCTACATTAAAAGGACATTTAAAATTGTAAAAGCATTAAAAAATGACTAACAGAGCATAAATAAACTCCCAAAAGTTTGATTATTTCTGCAGCAATATTATAGACGTGGTTAATCTGGGCTTCTTCGTTTAGGGGTCACACTTGGCTTCTTTGCGGTCTAAAGTGACCGAAGCCTTAAAATTTAACTTCAATTTTTTTTTTTTTTTAAGAAAATCAATGTAATATATTTTTGTTCAATAATATTTTTGGATTATTATTTAAAAATTTGAAAGGTTTCTATGGTACTATGCAATATTTATAACATTTTTATGAGCTATTTTTTCCATTATAATTGTTTTTTTTTATTTTTATAATTTGTAAAAAAAAAATCAAATAAATGCAACATTTCACATTAAAGGCACACTGTGGAGAAATTGTGTTTTTGTCAAACAGCGACCCCTAGAGTTGCAGGCGAGTTGTTGTTGCGACCCCAAGCAAGCGCAACAACATACAACATAGAATGCAAACAAGTTTACAAATAAGATATTTATTTACTAGCCACTTCATGCGTTTTCTCAGATCGGATTTCTGATTTATCAAAACGATTCCATTAACACCTGGTCACATAAATGTGTTTTTGCAAAACGGATTTAAATCCGATCTTCAATTCTCGCGCTATATGCATATTTAATGGAGTGCACGTCACCGAAAGCAACAGATATGAGCTGCATTTTATTGATCATCAGCTAAAATGTCAAAATCAAAGACAGCAATAAGAGAAAGCAGTAACAGCCCTGGTAAGATCATTTTGTTTCTTTACTTTTAATGATGATGATTGTGTGATAAGCGTCTGCACTTTCACTTTGATTTGTGATAGTTTGCACGTTGTCTTGAATATGCAGTTGCTCAGCTGTGGTAATGCGTGTTCCAGTAGCGTTGTCATATCTGGCAATAACATATAGACTATAACACGCTCTCACACGTTTTTTTATTTATTTTTTTAACATTTTTGGGAGGAGTACAATTTACATATGTGGTTTCAACAACCAGATGCATTTACACTTGTCCAGTTTCGTCTGGAAGGTGGCCCAGACCTCCTGAAGTGGTTTGAGCGGTCGGATTCAAATCCGTCTTGAATGCGTTTCGGAGGACATTTACACCTGGTCTTTTCACGATCAGATAGCTATCCGATCTGAGAAAACGCATGAAGTGGCCAGGTGTAAACAGCCCCCATGACAAAAACATACGCACGAAAGCCGAAAACAAACGCTGGTTGGCCTCTCACGTCCATAGACAGTATATAAACGCTCGCGTCCAAATTTGAGGAAGTGGTGGGGGAAGTGACGTATGCCGTAAAGCAGTCAGATTTTGTAGTTCTTTTTGTGCTCGGGTTACTACCCGAACCCCGAAGTTACGTAGTGCCAGTAAAAGCGATACAGACCCTGTCAGGCTATGGCAGACGTGTCATTCAACCTGTAAGTCGATGTACCATCACAAGGGTCTTGGAAATATATTATGAAGGTTGAAAAGCTACATAGTGTTCCTTTAAAATAGAGTGCAGGCCTTTTAAAATCCATTTTTTGAAGTGAGAAAAGCCCCATCCAGTGGTGTTAAAAAAAGAAAAACGTGTGCAATGTCGTTTAACTGCCTGTAGGCTATACTGTAGCTCCCTATATAAATACATAGAGAGGCTTTTTGATTCCCAATCGGAAAGAAAAAATCAAATTACTAAGCAACCACTGAATGGAACATTCTAAAGCTTAGAATCTCAGCTTTTTAATGCATCTAATCACTTTTTTTACCACCTAATTTTTACCTAATTTACCACCAAAAGTTTCTCTGAGTTTTCGTATTTTTTCGTATTTCCCATTAATTTCCTATGGCGGTCAATTTTGACCGCGAAGGAGCCAAGTGTGACTCTTTTTTTCCACGACCCTTTAACATATCTGAATCATGTCCATGATTTTTTTGTGTGTTCACATAGCTAATACAAAAAAAGTCACCAAGTGTCATCCCATTCCGATGAAGCAAAAAAAAAAAAGAAAGTTTTCGGTCATTTTAGACCGAAGAAGACCAGAGGCTTAATATCACTGTAGTGATATATGTCTGTATTATGTAACATATGTTGCCTTGATCAAAATTGTTCATTAACTGGAACACTGATAATATTTGTGTGTATATATGACATATATAAGACAATATATATTGTATTTATTAACCTGCTTTATAAACATTCCAGTAAACACAGCTAATAGGGATTAGAAGTGAAAAAGGGAGACAATTACATTTTACAGCATCCATGTGAAAACAAACCTGGAAAGAGATTTAGGGAGGAAAACAAGAGATTCTTAGTGCATTCCAGTGAATTATTCATGGGATAAATCGTAAATTAAAGGTTGTATCAGTGATTTCAGGCCCCCAATTTTTTTTAATCACATTCATCTAATCTTTCCTAACGATCCGCTTGCTGCCCGCCCCATAAGCATGCCGTAAAAAAAACGCATCTCTGTAGGTCCAACCAATCACTGACAGGGGGAGGGTGTTGTGAGGTTTTGAGTCAGCTTCTTCTTCAGCTCCGACTTCGCGTGCAGCCGTGCACGAGCACAAAACCTCACAACACCCACCCCCTGTCGGTGATTGGTTGGAACACTATTTGTTTTGGTTTTGAGTGGTTGGTGAAACCAATTGTTTTTGTGTGCAGATCTCAGAGCCTAGGCTGCCTACAGAGACGCGTTTTTTGACGGCTTGCTTATGTGGCGGCCAGCTAGCGGATTGTTAGGAAAGATTAGATGAATGTGATACATTTTTTTTGGGCCTGAAATCACTGATACAACCTTTAAATGGAGAGAGCAGACCACAAATGCGCAGGATATGTTTTATTTTATTTTGTACTATTACAGCGGAATACAAAGCAAAAAAATAATCAGGAGGAAAAGAAAGCAGTGACTGAAAAGAGTTTTTGACATAAATATTCTTGTTGTAAGCTACCACATCACATTAAAATACCAAGTGTTAAATTATTCTGCTGATGTTTGAAAATAGAACATGAAGAAAATTTGACAGCTCATTCAGTCAAATTGACAGATATAAGGATTATTTGTAGCGGCTTACAGTGTTTTCAATTTATTTCTATGGAAGTCGAGCTTTTTGGGATTAACAGTGGACCAGAGAAAGCGTTGAGAGCGGCCAAGAGCGTCAAAAGGTTGGGCCGTTACAAAAAGATGCTTGACACAAAATGTTTTACACTCTAAATCCAGCATACACTCTCAATAGAGACACAACCCGAACCTCACAGCGATTGGCTGCCGACCGCGTTGTTCGCTTGATATTTGCATAAGTCGGCCCAACCTTTTGACGCTCTCGATCACTCTCAGCTTTCTCCGGTCCACTGTCAATCCCACAATGCACTGCGCGAGCGTGAAACTCGACTTCCAATGTAATGAATTGAAAGCGCTCGGTCCGCTCCGTTACATGTTGTATAAAACATATGGTGTTCAATGGGAAATTTAATAGGGAATGTCATATATCACAAATATATTGGAATTTTTTTTTTTTTTTATGTACAGTAGTTTGCGGTCTGGATGGGAGAAAGTGTGAAATATATGATTTTACAATGATTTATTTTTCCTTTACAATTGACAGTTATTTATTAATGTTAATTTTAAGTTTTATTTAGAATATTTCATACAGTACAGCATCACAATCTGTAATTATCTGAGGATGATCTTGAATGTTGTTCCACTTTTATATATTTTGTTTCAATGGGAAAATAATCGTATTTAAATATTTGAATCTCACAGAATCAAAGTTCCAACACTAAGTTTAACATTCTTATTCAAGTGGGTGAAAATAAATATACAGTTCCTTAACACTCAATTAAGATCAAGGTGGAAGCTCTTTTTTAATTAGTGAGAGAGGGGTATAAAGGATACACTTGTTGTAGGTTTAGTCAGTTTATCTAATAATCCATTTTCAGTTTACCATTCCAATATCTTCTCTTTCAGGCAGACACAGATGTTAGATGTTTACCTGTACTCTTGTGTTTGACACCTCAGTGAATGAGTGAATGAGTCTTTTTTCTTTATTCTCTCAGAACCTACGACTGATCCATGCTATTATTATAACACTCTTGATGAATCCTGGAGAGACATACGGCAAAGCCCTTATCAGTACTCTGGATATGATGACACTCTTGTTGAATGGAGTGGCTGGTATCGGCTGTATTTGAATGGAGAAAGTGCCCAGATGTCTGAGTGGTGTGTGAGTGATGTGGGATGTGGTGGTTACACTGCTCTGTATCTCAGCGGTTCTCATCCAACTCTTGAGGATCGAGTGGTGACCCGTGAAGTCGTGGGAAATAATGGATGGTGGTGGTGGGGGTATTCCAATCAGTTCCACATCCATCCGAGTCAAAGCCTGTCCAGGAGATTATTACGTCTATGAGTTGGTCAAACCCATCATATCATCCCCCCAGCCTATGTACTGTGCAGGTACAATTTTAACCCTTGTCTCTGGGATTTTTGTTATGATTTTTTATTTCACTATGAGTAAATGCTCTATATATTAGGTAATTTAACATAATTTTTGGTTTTATGAAAATAATCATGTTTTAACTACTTATAATCAGTGGTGTGCAGTCCATTACCCATTCTGTATAGTAGGTTATGTTACAGATCAATAGCACCTAGATCTCTTTGTTACACAATTCCTCAATTTACACGTTATGCCATTTGTTCAGTAATTAATTTGTATACTGTATATTAATGTATCATAATATTACTCTACAGTCCTCTTGTGCCTATCTGCAGTCATGTTTTTGTCTCAGAATAAAGCTTATTTTCATATATTTTTTACATGTATCCCCTGTTGCTTCTGTAGGCTGCTGTCAGTACTGTAGACTTGCCTCACTTTGAGCCTGAAAGTACACTTCTTGTTAGAATATAATTGCTATAATATAGTTAGAATATAATTGCAAGTTAGTGTATATATATATTTATTTATTTATTATATTTTTGCAAACTCCATGACAGTTGCTTTCCAAAGCATCAGCAGTGATCCCTGCTACAACTATGAGTCTCTGGATCGTCCCTGGAGAGCCAACAATGAAAGTGGAGATTACATTTGTGATGACGTGTTCTCCTGGAATGGCTGGTACCGGCTTTTCTACTATGGAATGGACATCCGGATGCCAGAGACCTGTGTTAGTTCATACACCTGTAACACATACATCAATCTGTGGCTCAATGATCCTCACCCTCAGATAGAGGATGGAGTGGTGACCAGGGACGTCTGTGGTGGTTATTATTGGGGAAGCTGCTGTGATTACAAGTCAAGACCCATCAGAGTGAAAGCGTGTCCAGGCAATTACTATGTTTATGAACTTGTGAATCCAGTATGGGGGTGTTCAGGATACTGTACAGGTACTGTGGTTTTCTCATTTATTTAAGTATTTCAAACCTTTTTGTAAATGATTTCTGTCATGACATGAATTTCCTTCTTTTTAGATGTCAACACTATTTCACAGGCGGTTTCCACTATAAGTCCAGATATATTCACTGGATCCAGCATCACCTTGAGTAAGTTGTAAATAATATATATGAACGAATACATGAGTGTTATTAAAAATAATCAATTTTTTTCAATGAAAGATTTGCATTATAGTTTAAATGGAAATGTTTATGCATTAACATTTTTACTATTACACAGTCGCATTGCATATGAATGGTTTATGAATCTCATGATTATTACAGTGTTTGACTGGTTCAGATTTGCTCTTGTGAAGTTCCTTGTTGAAATATATAACTTGCTTGTTTTGGTCTCATCATCTCTCACTAACAGATTATGACCCGTGTAATAACTACAACATACTCGACAACTACTGGAGAAGCACACACAATTACTGGTCTAGTTATGGATACATATCTGATCATGATGACACTCGTGTAGAATGGGATGGCTGGTATCGACTCTTCATTAATGGATCAAGTGCTCAGATGCCTGAGTGGTGTTTTTATTATATGTCATGTGGAAGTTTTAGTTCTCTGTGGCTTGGTGACTCTCATCCTCGGCTAGAAGATGGAGTTGTTACTCGTGAAATTTACGGCTCCCGTAATGAACAGTGCAGTCGCTACAGATCCGACCCGATCCAAGTCAAAACTTGTCCTGGAAATTATTATGTCTACAAATTTACCAGACCAACTCTTTCAATCCCAGCTCCTGTATATTGTGCAGGTACATTAGTTAATCTTTATATTTGATGTGCTTATCATGAATTGTATTGGTTTGAATTCATATTATCATCTTGAATATATTTAATCTTCAATATATAATGCTCTCTTTCTACTTTTTCCTTAATAGTGCCTTTCTCCACCCCAAGTGTCGACCCCTGCTTCAACTATGCCAGTCTGGATGAGCCTTGGAGAGCCACAGACAACTCTTACTATAATAACTATAACTACTATGGCATGTGTGATTATAATGTGGAGTGGAATGGCTGGTACAGGATGTTCTACAATGGTGAAAATACTCAGATGCCAGAATCATGTGTAAATCAAGGCATGTGTGGCACTTTTGAACCACTGTCGCTCAACGGCCCTCACCCACAGCTGGAAGATGGAGTGGTCACCCGTCAGGTCTGTCTCTCCTCATGGAGCGGCTGCTGTGACTACACATCCCACCCTATAAGAGTCAAAGCCTGTCCAGGAAATTACTATGTGTATGAGTTTGTCAAGCCAATATTTTGCGGCGCTTACTGTACAGGTGAGCATTTACTTATTCAATCCCCATTCTTTATTTTTTTTCTGGATTTTGTTTGAAAATGATTGATGTTGATATAAAATGTTCCTAATACTAGATGCCTCAAACCAGTCCATCTCATCAGCGTCTACAACAACAGAGACGATCTCATCTATAGAATCCATGACTCCACCAATCACAACGTTAACACGTCACAATTTAACATCATACGGCTCGCTTAGAACCTCAAATGAGGTGGTAGTTAAAAAAAAAAAAAAAGGTACTAGGTGTTGTACACAGTGGAAACCCCCCCAAAAGTGAGCCCTACCGGGCCGTACCATACAGTGGAAAAGTGCCATTTGGGCTCAATTGCAAAGGGACTCAAGCTCAGCTGTTTTTAACAATTGTTTTGTCAGCTAAATGAGTGGAGATGTTCTGAAAGCTCACAAAAAATTGTCTTCAGCTCTGAATTTAAAACACAAATGAAACAGGGAGCTTAAGTAAAGATTGTTCTGGAGACAACGTTTTCATAGCTCAACTACTACAAAAATAAAAATGTATCACATCATCCATTTATTCATTCAGCAAAATGTATATTTTTAATATTTCCATGACAACAGCTCCCCCTGTTGACCCCTGCTACAACTACAATATCCTGGATGATTCATGGAGAGCCACCAACAATCAACATTCCTCTCAAATAATGTGTGACTCTGCGGTCAGCTGGAACGGCTGGTACCGTCTCTTCATTCAGGGCCAGAGCATTCAGATGCCAGACACATGTGTTGATGAGTTTAGTTGTGGCACTGATGCTCCACTGTGGCTGAACGGAGGACATCCAACAGTTGAGGATGGAGTGGTCACTCGAGATGTCTGCGGTCACTGGAGCAATAACTGCTGCTTTTTCCAATCCAATCCCATTAAAGTCAAAGCCTGTCCAGGAGATTATTATGTCTATGAGTTTGTGAGCCCAACTGCCTGCAGTTTGGCATACTGTGCAGGTAAATATATTTACATGTGCACTTTATTGGCGCTTTTCCACTGCATGGTACGGCACGGTTCGGCTCGGTACGGTTCGACTCGGCGCGGAACGGTTCGGCTCGCTTCGCTTTTCCACTGCGTGGTACGACTCGACTCGGTACGGCACGGTTCGGTTCGCTTTAGCTCGGTTGCTTTTCCATTGCAGTTAGTACCGCTTCAAACTGGGTGGGACTGATCGTTATAGTTGCCGCCTCTACTGTCATGACATCATCGTAAACGCGCCACATTTCAAACGCACAACACAGGGGATGGTGCTCTTGATTCTCGGCATGTGGATGTTTTTAAATTAAATTAAACGTTCTTATAATGGTTTACTATATGGAAGGAAAATTCTTAACGTGTAATTAAACGTTGCGTTCATATTCTGGGCTCATCTGATTTTTTGTACATAGCATAGCCTACTTTGTTATGATTTTAGTATCATAATGATTAATAAATGCACGCACAATTATCCGTGAACTTGATTTGAACAAATGCCTTTCAACTTGTGTGTGCAAAATTCAGAATTAAATGAATGTGCAGCAATCTTTACAAATAGAGAGTCTAGGCCTAATGTACTGTTTTAAACTAGCCTACTGCCATTAAAAAAGCGCATTTAGTTAATGTTATGTTATTTTTTTCCATCTGCCTATGTTGATTATGAAAAGTGAACAGCACGAGTAGAGAGACATGGAGCGAGTCGGACATAATTTTGACCACTTCGTTAAGTTTTGTTTTGTAGAAAGCCTTTCTTTAAAGTGAATTTCGTTTTGTATAAATTGTATCTTAATTTTAATATTTTTTTCATCAAACAATTACCTGGATTGAATAAATAAGAGCAAAATAGACAATTTAATCATTGAGGCGCCCGAGCAGTCAGTTGCATTGTACGTTAATTGGAGCGCATCTCATCCTCATAAACACAAAGCTTGAAATGTCTTTAAACGAAATAATTCAAAACAAAAAGAAATAGGCTACTCTCTTATGTAATCCATTATGTGCATTTCTCTCTATAGGCGCGTTTACTACGAATATGGCGATCGTCAACTTCATCTTTGCCATGCACAGACACTGACAGAAAACACTATTTTATAAATAAAAATCAGTGCACGCGTTTTAATAAAATTAAAACTTTAATTGTGATCATTAAAATAATTGAATATTAAATATTTTGTGGCCAAGTTTTGCTCATTTATTAATATTATATATATAGACTATATATAGGCGTAATTTTATTAAATTGAACAAGCGCAAAATTCAGCATTCAATCAAATATTCAAAAAGACTTAATAATAATGTTATTTCAACATAATATCTCGTTATTTCGACATAATGTGCGTGCAACAAGCAAGATGTGCATTTGTAAATCCGGGGATGCGTGCATTGATTTTTATTTATAAAATAGTGTTTTCTGTCAGTGTCTGGCAAAGATGAAGTTGACGATCGCCATATTCGTAGTAAACGCGCCTAGAGAGAAATAACATTATTATTAAGTCTTTTTGAATATTTGATTGCTGAATTTTGCGCTTGTTCAATTTAATAAAATTAAAACTTTAATTGTGATCATTAAAATAATTGAATATTAAATATTTTGTGGCCAAGTTTTGCTCATTTATTAATAATATATATATATATATATGTATATATATATATATGTATATATATATATATGTATATATATATATATGTATATATATATATATATATGTATATATATGTATATGTATATATATGTATATGTATATATATATATATGTATATATATATATATATATATATATATATATATATATATATATATATATATATATATATATATATATATATGCACACACACACACACACACACACACATGTGTGTGTGTGTGCCCTCAGCACATGCGTTAAAAATTATCCGGCGCCGCCCCTGACTGCAAGAAACAGTTTGCAAGAAACTTTTTAACTGCAAGAAACTACAGCGTTGGCTGTTGTCTACTGGCTATTTAAATCTAGCGGGTTTGTCTCGTGCATGGTCTCGTGTCGCAAATACAATGACACTGGTAGTGACGATTCTGTCTGACCAATCAGTGATCTTCAGTGTTTTCACGTCACATTTTAGTATCGGTACGGTACGCTTGGAACCTCAACAGAGGTGGTACCATTTAAAGCGAGCCAAAGCGAGCCGTACCGTACCGTACCATGCAGTGGAAATGCGCCATAAGTGAGCCGTACCGAACCGAGCCGTACCGTACCATGCAGTGGAAAAGCGCCAAAGCGTGCCGTACCGAACCGAGCCGTACCGTACCATGCAGTGGAAAAGCGCCATAAGTAAGACATAATTGTTATTTATGTAATATTTATCATTTATTTCAGATTCAAGCAAAATAAACACTACCACTACTACTGTCATGCCAGAGACAACCACAGATGAAACTACAACCATGGACACTACGACTGGTAATATAATGTATTATGTTACAATCTGGAGGATTATTGTTTGGCATAAGCAGATCAGATCCATGTTGTGTTTGTGATGCATGTAAATATTTAAAAGAATTTACAAAACCAAATAGGCTATTAAATTATGAGCTATATTAAGGATGATTCAGCCATAGGCACAAGGTCAAAGGTAATCATAGCCATGCTGATATACTGCTGCTATGCTGTATCATATGTATTTAACTAGAATACAAATAGAAAGCATGTATCCACATTTTTCCTAAGTCCCATGACGCTTTGTGCAAATTATTTCTATTTAACTGTAAACAATCAGTGAACATTTTGCTGTATAAATGCAATAAAAAGAATTTCCAAAATTGTGTACTATGAGATGACACTATTCTACATAAAAAGGACATTTAAAATTGTAAAAGCATTAACAAATGACTAAAAGTCCATAAATAACCTCAAAAGCTCAATTATTTCCGAAGCAATATTACAGACGCGTTAAATATCACTGTAGTGATATATGTCTGTATTATGTAACATTTGTTGCCTTGATCAAAAATGTTTATTAACTGGAACACTGATAATATTTCTAAGTGATTTACATTATTTTGACAGACAGTAATTGTATTTATTAACCTGCTTTACAAACATCCCAGTAAACACAAGATTAGAAGTGAAAAAGGGAGACAATTACATTTTAAAGCATCCATGTGAAAACAAACCTGGAAAGAGATGTGAGGATTTAAGGAGGAAAACGAGAGATTCTTAGTGCATTCCAGTGAATTATCCATGTGATAAATCGTAAATTAAATGGAGAGAGCAGACCACAAATGTGCAGGATATGTTGTATTTTGTCATACTGTTACACCGGAATACAAAGCAAAACTGAAAATAATCAGGAGAATACAGTGAATACAGTGATTGAAAAGAGCTTTTGTCATAAATATTCTTGTTATACTATAACAATCGACCTAATCGTATGAGTTACATGAGCTAAAACTGGGGTCAGATTAAACTGTGAGAGTTTTGGAAGCGTTTTAAAAGATGAGACGACAACAGAAATAAAGTGAATAAATTAAGTGTATTTACAATTTCCACAATGAACTTAAAACAACATAATACAACTAGAAGCCTTAGGCTGTTAAAAGCATAGAGTCCACTGGTTCCATACCATAAAACAGTCCTTAAGAGTCCTCGCGTGCTGTAAATCCCAATTTGTAAGTGTCCACCGGTGTATATACAATCCAACTGTAGTGATAATCCAATGAAAAGTGATTGGGTTTGCTGGAATGGTAAGTCCTTAAAAGAAACTCCTCGATCCAGCTTTGGTCGTCTTGACAGAGCCCTCATTTGTTTGCCATGCTGCTTCCTTTATGTTGGCTATTTCCTGTTTCCTGTCATGTGATCAGTCACATGACAGGCAGACCCAGTATGGTTTACACACATTAAAACAGATAAGAGGAATGTAAACCTATTAAAACTCTAATATACATATAATCATCATAATATATAGAGTGGTTAAAACATGTCATGTGTGACAGTGTCACAATACCACGTCACATTAAAATACCAAACGTTACGTTATTCTCCTGATGTCTGAAAATAGAACATGAAGAAAATTGTACAGCTCATTCAGTCAAATTGACAGATAAATATTATTCGTAGCTCAACCTTATAATTTGTTTCAGTCTTTTTGAACTTCCCCGAACCTGAAGTGGCTCCCACAATATAAAACGCAGTAGACTCGATAGGAAAAAGGTGGATATATGCTATGCTTGTAGATAATGATATAATCAGAGGTAATGATGAACAGATGAAATGGGCGGAGTAACAGCTGGGATGATCAATGATAGACAGCAGAACAGTAACACCAGACTTAAACAGTAACACGGGATATTATAGTAGACCTGACAGCATACCGTGTATCTAAAATTTGAAAGAAAATTACATCATTTATGAGTGTGCACTAATATTAAAACACCATTTTTAATAAGCTGCTGTATTTCATTGTTTCAAAGGGATAAAAGGATGTATTGTTATAACTTACAAAAAGATTATGCATTTGAAGCTTAAAGGAACACTCCACCGTTTTTTGAAATGGGGCTTATTCACCTTCTTTCCTACATTTAGGCCACATCCACACGAAGCCAGAGCTTTCCCTATCCGATATTTTTTTTTCCCCGTTCAAAAAAAAAATTCCGTAAACACAGCGTCGTCTCAAGAAATATCTGCGTACACACGAAACCACTGAAACCGACTCAAAACGATGTAGTGTACATGCCAGACCAGTATGTGGCGCTGTAATTCTGCCACAGACATACACTAAAAACGGAGAAGAAGACTTAAAGCATGCGCATAAACCTTGCGCGCTGTATACAACAATAATATTAGGCACAGTAGCTTCTTTTTTTCTTTTCTTTTTTTATCAAGAACTTTGTTGAACAATATGAAAAACCATAAATGGCCTGGTGCAAAATATGAGCCACGATATTCGATAGTTAGCGGACGCGTAAAGCTTGCCACAAAGAACCGGCAAAAGTAATCATTATGAATGTGTCAAATATAGCAAGGAGATATTTTAATTGTTTATTAATAAACTATTTTTTTCTGTGTCAGTCTCGGCTAAAGATGTTGACGATGCTGACACGTCATCTTCGCAGTATTGCGAACGTGTCTATAGAGAGAAATGCACATTTCATACGGAATACATAAGAGAGTTGTCTGTTTCTTTTCGTTTTGAATTGTTTTGTTTAAAAGTGGACATTTCAAGCTTTCTATAGTTACATTTCTGAGTTTCGGTTCATTTATGAGACAAGCTCAGTACACGAGCAATGCAAGTTATATCGCGCCGGTGCCTCCATGTCCTGATTAAATTGTCTGCTATATTTATTAAATCCAGGCAATTGGTTGATGAAACACTGATTAAAATTAAGATACAATTTATACAAAACAAAACTTAATGTGGTCAAAATTAGCCTATTTCTCCCGATATATTGCGCATCTTATGAGTACATGCTGTTCACTTTTCATATAATCAACATAGATCAAATAAAAAAAAAAACATATTATTCACACATAAATATGAAACTAAATACATTTTCTTTAATGGCTACAACACGTAGGCCTACAGTACAGAAAAATTTAATGTCAGAGTGGAATTTGAGCGAACGCCGTTTTACCGGTGATCATGAGAGGCAGCTGGGTGCACCGTTTTTTGAATAATAATCAAATAATTCCCAGCGATCGTCGAATATTATTTTTTCTTGAAACGCCCATCCCTACAAAATGTCTTAATCAGACAACAGACAAGCATCATAGCATAAGAAAGAAAATATAAATAGGCCTAAATAAAAAAAAAAAAAGAAAGAAATAAAAATACATTCAAGTAGGCCTAAATAATAAATAAAGAAATTAAAGAGGCTCAGTAGCTTCTGCAGCACGAACACAAGCATGTAGTCAGCAATTGTTGCTGTGACTTAGCGGTGTCTGACTAGTTGACACTTGGTGTGATGACATCATCGTTTCACAAAATGTACGGACACACAAAAACGCAAGGGCGGCGTTTTCAGATTTATCCACCTTGGGACCCGGTTTCAAAAAATAGCGGTTTCAGTCTCCGAAAACGCAGGATCCGTGTGGACGAAACGCCAATACGATAAAAAATGTATACGTATACAGCGAAACGCGTCTCTGTGTGGACGGGCCCTTAGATAGGTGGGCAAATGCATTTTTGTCTCAGTGCATGCATTGTTTTAGTTTGACAGGGTCGGCGCTAGCTTAGCTTAGCTTAATGAATGGAATCCTTTGTTGCCAGCTAGCATGTCCTGAGTAAAAGTGATAAAAAACCCCCACCTAATTACTTCTTGTGGCCTGCGTATTCACAACGAGTACAAATAGGGATGCAGATTAACACTAGGCGATTTCCTAGGCAGATATTGACTTTGGACTATATTAGGGGGAAGCACAGGCGAATCACTGCTACTTGGGCACAGAGATATCACACAACACATGCAGGGGCGGTGTCAGAGAATTTTTAACGCATGTGCTGAGGGGGTGCTAGATCATTGACAGGGGGAGCCGCGCAATTATAGGCTATATATATATATATATATATATATATATATATATATATATATATATATATATGCTGAATGTTGCATTCAGCAATTAATCAAATATTCTAAAAGATGTATTATTAATAATAATGTTATTTCAACATAATATCTCGTTATTTCGACATAATATGTGTGCGTGCAACAAGCAAGATGTGCATTTGTAAATCCGGTGACGCGTGCATTTATTTTTATTAATAAACTAGTGTTAATAAACTTAGTGTTTTGCAAAGATGAAGTTGACGATCGCCATCTCCGTAGTGAACGCGCCTATATATGCACATAATGGATTACATAATCAGAGAGTAGCCTTTTTCTTTTCGTTTTGAATTATTTAGTTTAAATACATTTCAAGCTTTGTGCATTAGATGTATTTCTCATGTCTGTGTGAGGCATACATTGAGTTTCGTTAAGTTAGGGTGAGATGCGCTCCAGTTAACGTGCAATGCAAGTGAGCGCGCAGACGCCTCCATGATTTTATTGTCTGTTATATTTGCTTATTTATTAAATCCAGGGAATTGGTTGAAGAAAAAATGATTAAAACGAAAACGAAATTCACTTTAAAGAAAGGCTTTCTACAAAACAAAAATTAATGAAGTGGTCAAAATCATGTCTGACCCAGGTCATGTCTCTCGATATACTGCACATCCTATCTTACTCGTGCTGTTCACTTTTCATAATCAACATAGATGGAAAAAAATAACATTAGAATATTTTAACAAATATGAAACTAAATGCGCTTATTTAATGGCTACAACAGTATAGAAGGCCTACAGACTCTCTATTTGTACAAATTCATTTAATTCTGAATTTTGCACACACAAGTTGAAAGGCATTTGTTCAAATCAAGTTCACGGATAATTGTGCGTGCATTTATTAATCATTATGATAATAAAATCATAACAAAGTAGGCTATGTTATGTACAAAAAAATCAGATGAGCCCAGAATATGAACGCAACGTTAAGCATTTTCCTCCCATAGAAAACCATTATAAGAATGCTTAATGTGGCTTAATGCAGATTAGAATGTCCCCTTATTATGTCGAAATAACGACTTATGTCGAAATAACGAGATATTATGTTGAAATAACGACTTAATATCTCGAAATAACAAGATAAGTTTTCTTTCTTTTTTTTTTTTTCAAAATGCGGTTCAGGGCTTCCATAGAATACAGCCTGAATATAATTGCTTCCAGAAATTATTTTTGGGGGTGCTATCGGGGTGCTTTGGTCTTTCTTGGGGGTGTTGAAGCACCTGCTAGCCCCTCAGCACTGCCCATGAACACATGAAATCCCACGAAGTCCCAAGTAGCAAGTCAATATCTGCCTAGGAAATCGCCTAGTGTTAATCTGTATCGCTATTTGTACTCGTTGTGAATACGCAGGCCACAAGAAGTAATTAAATAGTCCACAAGTAGTAAATATTTTTATTTTATCACTTTTACTCAGGACATGCTGGCAACAAAGGATTCCATTCATTAAGCTAAGCTAAGCTAGCGCCGACCCTGTCAAACTAAAAAAATGCATGCACTGAGACAAAAATGCATTTGCCCACCTATCTAAATGTAGGAAAGAAGGTGAATAAGCCCTATTTCAAAAAACGGTGGAGTGTTCCTTTAAAGCAGATATTTTTATCCAGACTGACTTTTACATATAGTACTTATAATAAAATGTATTACTTACTTACTTACTTACTTTATACTTTATTGTCAGACTGAAGTCTGAAATTTTTCTTACATGACAGTATCCATGTTTACCACAACATTTAACATACATTCAACATTGACATTCGCTCAAACCACACAATTATACATTCAATACAACACTTATCCATCAACCCCACCATCTCAATACTCTTGATCTCTGATTAGGTTTGTTTGTTCAGCGCTAGGATTGCCTGATGCACAAAAGAGTGTTTCAGCTTCACCTTATTAAATTTGGGAACTCTATACCTCCGCTTTGACGGTAGTAGTTCAAACTCTTTGTGCAAAATATGCATGGGATTAGAAGCTATATTGTCAGCCAACCTGAGAATATTATTGTGATAAGCTGAGTCATAAAGCTTCTCAAGCGGCTGACCTACTATCTTTGAGCAGATTTTTAATTGATTAAAAACCTTTGTTTTTAACACGACAGACAGACTTTTATACCAACTGGAGTTGCAGTATTGCAGTAAACTCATTATCACAGACCTAAAAAACAGCAGAAGAATCTGCCTTCTTACTCCAAAAGACCTAAGACGGCGAAGAAAATAGATTCTCTGCTTAGTCTTTTTACATAAGGTCTCAATGTGATCTTTCCAAGATAACATATCATCTATGGTCACTCCCAAATACTTATATGTCTTGACCAGTCTAATTTCCTCCTTATGAATAAAGACAGGCGCTATATCTGCCGTTGACCCAAATACAATCTCCTCAGTTTTACTCGTATTAATAATAAGAGCATTATTCTCACACCACTCAATCAATTTACTTACACCGTGTTGATGAACCTCAGAACTATCTAAGTCATTCAGCACAGATATTAGGACAGTATCATCAGAGTACTTCAAAATATACTGATTTAACATGTCCGTTCGACAGTCGTCAGTATATAATGTAAAAAGTATGGCGGAACTAACACAACCTTGCGGTACTCCGACATTTGTAATAATTTCAGACGACACGGTTTTATTCACCCTGACTCTCTGAACTCTATCTGTGAGAAATGATGTATACCACTGAATCAGATAAGGGTTCACCCTCAGCTGTATGAGTTTTAACACCAGTTTGTCAACCTGTATGGTGTTAAATGCAGAAGAGAAGTCCAAGAACAGAACATTACTTTTAGAAATGAAATGCCTTCTGTGGAAAAACAGTGGGTAACACTTTATTTTACAGTGTCCTTGTTACACGTTACATGTAGTTACTGTAGTAATAACTATAAATTATGTAAGGGTTAATGCCTGACGAGGTGTCCATTGTCAGGTATTAATGGTATTAATTATTTATTAATTTCGAACAGTAAACAGTCAGTTTCACCAGAACTCCTTTACTAGGTGTCCTCTTAATGGACAGCCTGCAGCCAATCAGAATCGAGTATTCACCCAGACCATGGTATAAGCACAATTACATGCAACTAACCCTAAACCAAACCCTAATCCTAATCCTAACCCTATAGTAAGTACATATATGTAATTATTATTACTCAGTAATTAAATGCATAATTACACTGTAACACAGGCACCTTAAAATAAAGTGTGACCAAACAGTGTTGGCATAATTAATCTCAATCAAATATTTTGTATAACCTAGTGGGAATATAATAGGGAATTTCATATATTACAAATTTATTAGAAATAAAACAAAATTGAGAAAATGAATTACGGAAATTACAGTAGTTTGTGGTCTGAATGGGTGAAAAGCTTGAAGTATATGATTTTGCAAACCCTTATTTTTCCTTTACATTTGTACTGTTATATATTCATTTGTTTATTTTAAGTTTTATTTTAAATTTTTCATACAGTACAGCATCACAATCTGTAATTATCTGAGGATGATCTTGAATGTTGTTCCACTTTTATATATTTTGTTTCAATGGGAAAATAATCGTATTTAAATATTTGAATCTCACATTTGTCATCAAAGTTCCAACACTAAGTTCAACATTGTTACTCAAGTGGGTGAAAATAAATATACAGTTCCTTAACACTCAATTATGATCAAGGTGGCAGCTCTTTTTTAATTAGTGAGAGAGGGGTATAAAGGATACACTTGTTGTAGGTTTAGTCAGTTTAGTCACTTGATGAATATTGGAGAGACATACGGCAAAGCCCATATCAGTACTCTGGATATGATGACACTCTTGTTGAATGGAGTGGCTGGTATCGGCTGTATCTGAATGGAGAAAGTGCCCAGATGTCTGAGTGGTGTGTGAGTTATGTGGGATGTGGTGGAGAAACTGCACTGTATCTCAGCGGTTCTCATCCAACACTTGAGGATGGAGTGGTGACCTGTGCAGTCCTGGGATCTTATTTGTGGTATTCCTCTCAGTGTGGCGACCACAAATCCACGTCTGTCCAAGTTAAAGCTTGTCCAGGAGATTATTACATCTATGAATTTGTTAAACCTAACGCATCAATCCCTAAACCAACACACTGTGCAGGTGCAGTTATGGGCTTTTTCTTAAACAAAATATTTTTTTTTAGATCACAAGCTTGCTGTTAATTTTACGTGAAACAAGCTTCACTTACAAATGTCATTCAGTTACTTAACAAAACAAAACTTGAAGGGAAATTGTGCAATTTCTATTCCAAGCAGATTTAGTAAAATAATGTTTCCCAAACCATCAGACACTGACTGGTCCCTGTTACACGGACTATTACATGTATTCTTGCTGCAAATTTATTCCATTAATTAAGATAGAAGTTGTGTTGTACTTCAAAAACAAAAAGAGAAATTATCTAAAAGAATGTTTGCACTCTTTGGGAATCTGAACCTACAAATGTCTGATTATAAGTTTAAATGGGACAGAAGAAAGGGTTTGAAAAAATACACATTTCAACTGTAGACATATTTTTCACGTACACAAAAGGTGTTTGAATGCATAACTCAATATTTCTCTTTTGTCCATGACAGTTGCTTTTCAAAGCATCAGCAGTGATCCCTGCTACAACTATGAGTCTCTGGATCGTCCCTGGAGAGCCAACAATGAAAGTGGAGATTACATTTGTGATGAACGTTTCTCCTGGAATGGCTGGTACCGGCTTCTCTACTATGGAATGGACATCCGGATGTCAGAGACCTGTGTTAGTTCATACACCTGTAACACAGAAGTCAATCTGTGGCTCAATGATCCTCACCCTCAGATAGAGGATGGAGTGGTGACCAGGGAGGTCTGTGGTCGTTATTATTGGAGTGACTGCTGTGAATACAAGACAAAACCCATCAGAGTGAAAGCGTGTCCAGGCAATTACTATGTCTATGAACTTGTGAATCCACTATTGTGGTGTTCAGGATACTGCACAGGTAATGTTTTTTCCACATTTAACAGTCTTTCGTAGGCTATACCATGATTTCAGTCATGTCTTGAATTTCCTTCTTTTTAGATGTCAGCACTATTTCACAGGCAGTTTCCACTATAAGTCCAGATTTATTCACTGGATCCAGCATCACCTTGAGTAAGTTGTTACAAATGATGCATATAAACAAGATCTGTAATTTGTTGTTTTGGTTTTTGCAGTGATTGTTCTGCATTGTTGTTTAAATTGCATCATTATTATACAGTCATGTTGTGTATGAATTATTTGTGAAATGTACTGTGTTTGACCAGTTCAGATTTTATGAAGATCCTTATTGAGATTTAACTTGTTTGTTTTGGTCTCATCATCTCTTAATAACAGATTATGACCCATGTAATAACTACAACATACTCGACAACTACTGGAGAAGCACACACAATTACTGGTCTATGTTTGGATACATATCTGATCATGATGACACTCGTGTAGAATGGGATGGCTGGTATCGACTCTTCATTAATGGATCAAGTGCTCAGATGCCTGAGTGGTGTATGACTTACATGTCATGTGGAGGTTTTAGTTCTCTGTGGCTTAATGGCTCTCATCCTCGGCTAGAAGATGGAGTTGTTACTCGTGAGATTTACGGTACTCACTATGATCAGTGCAGTCGCTACAGATCCGACCCGATCCAAGTCAAAGCTTGTCCTGGAAATTATTATGTCTACAAATTAACCAGACCAACTCTTTCAATCCCGGCTCCTGTATATTGTACAGGTGATTATGAATTATGTTGTTGGCTTTCAAATGACAGACCTTTTAAATATGAATGCATCATAAATTCATTAAATCTTAATTTTTTTTGTAATAGTATCTTTTAGCACCCTAAGTGTCGACCCCTGCCTCAACTATACCAGTCTGGATGAGCCTTGGAGAGCCACAGACAACCCTTACTATAATAACTATAACTACTATGGCATGTGTGATTATAATGTGGAGTGGAATGGCTGGTACAGGATGTTCTACACTGGTGAAAATACTCAGATGCCAGAATCATGTGTAAATCAAGGCATGTGTGGCACTTATAACCCACTGTCGCTCAGCGGCCCTCACCCACAGCTGGAAGATGGAGTGGTCACCCGTCAGGTCTGTGTCTCCTTAGGGAGCGGCTGCTGTACTTACACATCCCACCCTATAAGAGTCAAAGCCTGTCCAGGAAATTACTATGTTTATGAGTTTGTCAAGCCAATATTTTGCGGTGCTTACTGTGCAGGTAAATAAATTCAGCCATGTATAGGCTTTGTTCATTAACTTTTTGCAATTAATTTTGGAAATGGGTGACATTAACATAAATCTTTCTCATATCAGATGTCAGAGGCCTTAATGAGACATCATCCACTGGTAAAGTACTGTACTGTTTCCCTAATATGCTAAGAGAGTCCTTGTGTATACTACTGTATAAAAGGAAATATTAGTCGGATTTCTTTTTAAATGCTTTCTTTTGGAAGTTGTCTCATGCTCACCAAGGCAGCATTTACAGACCCTTTCCAAAAAATTAGAATATCATGGAAAAGTTTATTTATTTCCATAATTCCAATCAAAACGTTAAACTTCCATAGATTATAGATTCAGGGCTCACAACTTAAACGATTTCAAGTATTTAGTTGTTTATTTGTACATAATTTGGGCTTCCAGCTCATAAAACCCACGAAAACAGGATTTAAAAAAATGTGAATATTACATGAAATCACACAGTAATTACACCATGGTCATTGAATCAGATTTTGGTTCTTTTGGCAGTGTGGGCAGGTGCAAATCCTGCTGGAAAATGAAGTCAGCATCTCCATAAAGCTTGTCTGCTGAAGGAAGCATGAAGTGCTCTGAAAATGTCCTGGTAGACGGCTGCGTTGAGTGGACAGCACAGTGGACCAACACCAGCCGATGACACGGCTCCCCAAACCAACACAGACTGTGGAAACTTCACACTGGACTTCAAGCATCTTGGATTGTGTGCCTCTCCATTCTTCCACCAGACTCTGGGACCTTGGTTTCCAAATGAGATGCAAAATTTGCTCTCATCAGAAAAGAGGACTTTGGTTCACTGTGCTTTATTAAATCCAGAGTCAACGCAGCCGTCTACCAGGACATTTTCAGAGCACTTCATGCTTCCTTCATTTTCCAGCAGGATCACCCCGACCAACCGGATTTTCTGCCTTTCATACTACTCGCTACCGTAGCCGTATGTATGTATGTATGTATGTATGTAATATCGATCTAGCTTACTGCGATGTGCAACATGTTTCTCATACCAGCCACCAAAGTCAACACAGTAACGATATAACAACTTTCAACACACTCAAATGTATTTTTAGTATGATTGTTTTGACCAAGTAAAACAGCGCTGTGTTACCCCACAATTTTAAATCGTCAAATAAAGTGAGCTGTATGAGTAGTAATTTGAATTTGAAACATTAATATTTTGTTACATGACTCTTTACTGTTGCTTTTGATCAATTTAATGCATACTTTCTGAATAACTTCAAATAAAAAAAAAATCCTACCTAAAAACATACTTTTGAACAGTAGTGTATACTTTTTTGACATGTATTTTTATTACACAAAGTAATTCTTAATTTTTCCACCCAGTTCATCACACTTTTACAGAAGAGTGTATTAAAATGATTACTGAATTAATTTAATAAAGATGAGTAAGAAACAGACCTGCAAAATCATATTATCATACATGTTTTCTGCTCATTTATAAACATGAATTGACATTCTTTGACTCTTTCATTGATATTTTTTAAGGAATAAACCAACGTCAAGAGGGTTTACTGGCCATATTTGTACATAATACAGAATATTTGGTTGATGGCCCCTGCTTCTTTCCTTTGTTTTGTTCATTTTATGTTTTCCTCATTTAGACCCCTGTGCCCAACTTAACTGCACAGAGAATGAATGGTGTGGAGAGAAAAATGGCGTCTATGGATGTTTATGTTACAAGAACCAGACCAGTCCAGATTCTTTTGGTGAAACTCATTCTACAAAAAAAATAATAATCTGTAATTAATTAGTAGTTGTTATTATTATTATTATTATTATTATTATTAATAATTCTGACCATCTTTTGGCTGTTTTCTCTCTCAGAGTTCTCAGAAACCTGTGAAAGCAGCTCTGGCTCCATGTCTGTGTCTCGCTGTCAGCTCTTTGAGGCTGGTTTTCCAGCTGATGTCTTACACCTCAATGATCCCAGCTGCAAAGGAACGGTCCGGAATGGGAGAGTGGAATTCCATTTTGATAATGATGAACACATCTGTGGTACAAATCTTGTGGTAGGTTTAACTATGTATCAGTTATTCAAATACACCATCCAATTATTTGTATTGCCTGATGGAACCAACAGAGTTTGACCACTTGGGGAATCTATAGCCGTGTTTCCACCGAAATTACCCGGAACAATTTGTCCCAGGAACTTTTTTCCCAGGAACTTTTTTTGCCCCAGACCGGTTGCTTTCTGCGTTTACACCGTGGTCTAAAGTACCGCGAAGGTAAACTGCGCGCAACTGCTCCTCCCAGTCTGCGATGGACAGTAATCAGTTTTGAGCGCCACATTTATAATAAGTATGGAGGAGATTCAAACTGTGCTGCAGTTATGTATTGGTTTACTAACGAGGTAATTAACAAAACAAAATAGACGAGCACTGATACTAAAGCGTGTTCAGAAAGCTTGTATGCGTATAAAATTAGACAACGTAAGTTATCAGTTATTGTGAGATGCTGGGACGAACGCACAAACATTTCCTCTTTCGCAAATACGCTTAAAAAAAGCCTGAACCCCGTCTATCAATCATAAATAGTGTTGTAAATAGTTGTTTGTTACTAACCTCAAAGCGCTATTTCAATCCTGTTATAGTAAATTTGTTACATGGTGTGCCTTGCAATAGATGACAATGTGTAAACATAATGACTTAATAATAAAAGCTGTGGCAGAAAAGAGACGAGCACTGATAAAGCGTGTTCAGTAAGCTCGTAATGCTAACGTTAGATATAAAATTTGTATGTTATCAGGTATTGCGGACATTTGACCGTGAGATGGCTGGGACGAACGCGCAGAAAGTTTCCTCTTCCACAAATACCCTTAATAAAGCCTGAAACTCGTCGCCAGTCCACCAGTTTTTTTTATTAAATTCCATATTTGCAGACAGACAACTCTTACTGCATGAAGCCACGACAGGAACCGCAATAGATTTTTTAAAAAGGGAGGTTAAAAATAAATAAAATGCTGCGTGGAGTCATCCAACCAAAATGCGGTGTGAAGACAACCAATCAGCTTGTACAGCGCACGAGTCCCACCCCTGAAAGTTCCTGAACTTTGAAAAAGTACTACCTCGTGAGCAGGGACTATCGGAGTGGGAAATATTTACCCAGAACTTCATTTAGACCCTGGTTCCTGCGGTGTAAACACATCGAGTACCAGCCCAAAGTTCCTAGTTCCTGGGGAAAGTTCCTGCAGTGGAAACGCGGCTTATATGAGACTTTGAGAAGTCTGTATGGAGGCTTGTAAGGGTACTGAAGAATCTGTAACTAACTAAGGGAAGGGCCCAAACAGACCTCCCTAAAGAGAGATTCAGTGGGGAAAGATGCACAACACCCTGCTATGAAAGAGTTTGGAACATTTGCCCACATTCTCCACCATTAATATGTAACCCACCAATATTTCTATTGACTGAGGGAAATTTTGGCTTAGTTTCTGCTGTTGCAATACCTTGAATTTATTTTAGGCTAAATTACTAAATTTTACATTTGTTGTTCACAGGCTAACAGCACCCACTTCATCTATGATAACTTTATTCTGGGGAAACCGAGGTCAGAGGGTGACAGTCTCATTAGCAGAGAGAAAATCCTGAAGCTTTCTTTCAGATGTGTTTATCCTCAATCACAAACACTTTCCATGAATTTGGAGATAAACCCACTGGAGAGGTGGGAATCTTTTAAGCAGGAAAAACTAATGCACAGTATACAAATTAGTAAACAAATGCAAATATACTTTAAGAATATATATATGTATGTATATATATATATATATATATATATATATATATATATATATATATATATATATATATACAGTATATATGCTATGCTCTTGAAATATTTACATTTCTAAATTGAGTTGAGGCAAATACAAAAATGTACATGATTTTACTTTATTGTACTTTTTTTTTTTTTGGGAACATTTCGACAGTATTGTGCACAAGACTCTTCCCGCTGGTGAAGGCAGATATCGGGTCCGGATGATTCCATATCAGGATGATGAGTTTACCCGGGCCTTCACTGGTCTTGTGGATGCAGAGCTCGACCAGGAGATGCATGTGGAAGTTCGTGTTGAGGGGGTCGACAGCCGCCAGTTTGCCCTGGTGATGGACACGTGTTGGGCTACACCTGTGAATGATCCTGATTACAGCCTCCGCTGGGATCTCATCCTTTCAGAGTAAAGCAGGGATTTTATTTGTATAGGATTGCCTGAGATACTTTATCTCACAGGATTTCAAGACTGAAGCACAGGATTCCTCTTTTAGTCAGTGGAAAGAAAGAAAAGAATTTGATTTGTTGATTGTCATTATTGATATTCTCAGGTGTCCCAATCCAAATGACGACACAGTGGAGCTGCTGCAGAACGGCGTCTCGACATCCAGCCGTTTCTCCTTCAGGATGTTTATCTTCACTGCAAACTCCACTAAGCTTTACCTGCACTGTGCTGTTCACCTTTGCCTTCTGTCAAGCAATCGCTGCTCAACTGTGAGTTTACAAAACCTCTCATAATGAGACTGAATTATACACGTTGATATTAAATGTAACTGATCAATTTAAATATAAATGGGCAAGTCAAAAACATGGTTTGAAAGATGGATTCATGATGTGCTCCTTTCATTATTAAAAATGTTAATTGTGGACAAAAAAAAGTTGTATAGTGTGGCTTTAAATTCAGTGTTGGAACTTTATCAAATGCTTCAGTGTCAGTATGTAAGGCTGCTAAAATACTTGTTTTGTACGGTGGCCGAGAGAGCTCAACGCGCTGCAACTGTAGAAAACACATGCAAATAGAAAAAACACCTGCAAATTAAGAAAACATCTTCATCAGTTTCACAACACATGCGTGCTCCAAATACTCACAACAAATACAGAAACGCGCTGCAAAAGTTCACAACACAACCAAATACAGAAACGCGCCGCAAATAGGACAGAACACAACGGAAATGTTTCCGGGGAACCCAATAAGTGACGGACGGACAGCTGGGACGTGCTTATTGCTCGTGAGCTTTACCTATGCCCTACTCTCTTAAAAGGGCAGACGGCAGAGCCCTTGAATTGGGCACTTTGGAGGGAGCGGGGCACTTGTGTGCCATTATGTTGATGAAGGGAGCAACGAAAGACAACGTAATTTCCTCATTATTTTCACCTGGGATTTTCCCATGACAACGCAGCGTGTGTCCATCAGCTGAATAGCTGTTCTTACCAGAAATATAGTATTATTGCTGTTAACATAACTGTTGCAAATAAATATACATTTTATACAACAAAGTTTTTAAAATATGCGTTATATCTGTGTGTGAGTGTCTCAACTTTAAAACTTGCCGTCTCATATTTGGACCCTAGCTGCATTCTAACATTTCTTATGAAACTTATTTTAACATAACATGACAAAATGTGTACAATGTAACTGATGTATAGATTAATGTCTTTCCCTCATGTTCTTTTTCTCTATCTTTTTTTATTTATTTATTTTAGTCTTCAGCTCATTGTTCTTTTTAGTATTCTTATGACATTGAACATATTGTAAATACATTTTGTATATTGTATACAAAGTTGTATGTCATAAACGTGTCATCTCTGTATGTTTTGCAAAAAAAATTAAATAATAATAAAAGTAGACAGCTGTAAGCACGTCCCAGCCGGGTCTGTCACTTATTGGGTTCCCCAGGAAACATTTCCGTTGTGTTCTGTTCTATTTGCAGCACGTTTCTGTATTTGGTTGTGTTGTGAGTATTTGGAGCACACATGTGTTGTGAAACAGATGAAGATGTTTTCTTAATTTGCAGGTGTTTTTCTATTTGCATGTGTTTTCTTCAGTTGCAGCGCGTTGAGCTCTCTCGGCCACCGTAGTTTTGGCTGTCCACTGCTTAACACTCCTTTCACAAAAACAATGGTGATGAACTGTGATTACATATATTTAACAGGGATTCACACAGCTGGATTTTGCTCTTTTCTCTATTAGGACTGTGACTCTGGACACCAGCGGAGAGAGGGCAGGTCTCTGGACTTCCATGACAGTGCTTCCATATCCATGGGTCCTCTGGTGTTGTCTGAAGGGAACACAGGTGAACATTCATTTATTTTAATCATTTGTAATAAAGGTTTCTGATGATTTCTGTCATGAATGCATTATATATCACTGCATTGTGTATTCCCTGTTCACAGATAAGTGGGTCCCAGAACAAGTGAAGGTATCTGAGGCTTCTTGTCTGTGTGGTTCTCTGATGCTGATACTTGTTCCTCTGATGAGTGTCCTGACAGACTTTTAGTTTAATCCCACAACATTTTACATGCATTACATGCAATGTCTAACGCTATTTTAATGAATGTAACATTGATGTCATACTGGTTTTGGTTTTTTTTTTTTTTTTTAATCTCATGTAGCCTTTGTCTAGAATGAAAATTAATCATTATTTAATCATTTACATGAATTGTTATATACTACATCTTTTACTACGGTAACAAAGACAATCAGATTCATGTTTATTCAAAAGCATTAAAAGGATCATTTCTGTTTTCCGCTTCCTTTCAGTTCTATTGTTTAAAAAAATGAATACGTTTATGTTGCAGCTCAAATAATTAATTCTATAACAGGCTTTCAGTAATAGAAAGATGATCTGGTTCATGAACGAGATGAATACATGAATGCATCAATAACCTCCCTTTCATTGTTGATAACAGCAAACTGTGTAACTGGATCAAACAGGATGGAAAGTTTTAGAGTAACAGAGGTTTGATTTAGAAAGGGGAATTAAAATAGCCCCACATCATCACATAGCCTTCACCATACCTAGAGATTGGCATGGGGTACTTTCCATAAGATCATCTCTCAATGCAAATCAAACCAGCTATTAGTCTAACTGAAATAAAACCATGCCAATCTCTATGTATGGTGAAGGCTATGTGATGATGTGGGGCTATTTTAATTCCAGAGGCCAAGGGAACTTTATCAGGATGCATAGTATCCTGGATCCATGAAGAAACTGGCCTTTAAAAAAAAAAATCTGCCTGCCTCTATGGGAATTTAACATAGGGGTGTCCAGACTTATGCACCCTGTATTTTAAGGAAGAATATTTATTTATTTACGATACATTATTCATTCACAAAGAAAACTGGTGTCCTTAAAGGTTGGATTTTTCCTAATTTTTTTAATTAAGGCATTAAGTTCAATTTCCAAAAGATGATTTTTTATTCCTCTTTTTAGTCAACTTTAGCATGGGTGTCTAAACTTATGCATAGCACTGTATAAGTGCAGCACCATCTTTAAAAATGATAGATTCATATTTTATCTATTGTATCGAATCATATGATGAGAACATAATGCAGAGAGTAACCCAAAAGGTAATTAATTTTGATAAGTAAGTAAAGTGGCTTCATGGTCTGCCTTTTGTGATCAGTTACATTCAGGAATAGTAAGAAAGAGAAGTATTTGTAATAATTGCAATCGTTTTGATCGTTTTCCATAATGGTTCCAAAATGTGTAAGTGTGATTCTATAATAGAAGTGGATCAAAACCTTTCATCAAAGTTCTACATGAATTTTGAACAATATCCGTTCTTGTCTTAGGACAACTTTGATGAAATGAAGCTAGCGCAAGTTCTGCCAGGAAGACTCAATCGTTCGCGTCATTAATTACCTCCTCATCTATCCAATTATATCACTTACTGTAGCTTAAAAGGGCAGCGCTTACACATGTCTGAGTTCGCAGATGCTGTCACTCCAGTAACTCAACTGCTAGCGACAGTAGCCGACCAAACATGTCTCAGGATAACCAATCCATTTGTGACTACTCAGATTCAGACGATTTCGTTCAGCCATCCCCTTCTGCTACACGCCGGAGTACCCGAATTCAATGCCGCACCTCTTCGTGGGCGAGCTGCTCTTCTGAACTCATATTAAACGCTCTCGAGGACGCCGGCATCCCTGCTAGCGAAGGAATTTCTAGAGAAGATCTTCTGCTCTTGGCCCAGAACACACTGGGCAATCCTCCTGCATCTACTTCTCCACATCCAGACGCCGCCACAACCTCTGCTCAACCGAAAAAAGCCAGCAGAAAAAGATCTGCAAAATCTACACCTCGTTCAGCTAAAAGGACATCATTACCGGATCAAGAGATATCTCCTTCTCAAATCGCCGACCCACCCGATACTAATCTGCTGCTCCTTTCCGCAGTTCAAAACCTATCCCAAACGGTCAAAGGATTACAGTCCAAGATGACAGATTTTGAAAACTCGCTCTTCAACCCTGACAGCAGCCCAGATCCCGCTACAACTCGGCCCTCTTTCTCCGGTAATATTTCAGCAAGCTTACCTTCTACATCGACCTCTCTGCCCGCTCCTCTTCTCAGGATCCAGCCGTCATTCCAAAACGTCTCAGCTTCACCGGCTTCTCCCAGTTTTAATCTCTCCTCATCTACACCAGCTCAAGCTTTCGGTAGGCGTTTCGTTCCTCCCGCCGCCGCTACAGTCTCTCCACATCTCAGGTCAAATATTATCCAAGGTAAGGACATCAACCTGGCTTCTTTACTTCTCCCTTCGCCTGCTGCCGACAGGAAAATGGTGGAATGCGGTGACGTGGCAGTGCTCCTTAAAACTTCCGATCCACGCTTGCAACGCAATCTTTCGTTCGGAGAGTTCGTAATTGCTTTCAGCATTTACAGGGACACTCTATGCCAAGTTTTTCCAGATAGGAGGGAAGAGTTAGACCTCTATCTATCCATGATGGCAGACTTTAATCAAAGGTACGGGGGCACCTTATTCTATGAGTATCATAAATCCTTTTCCGCTAAATCCGCGTCTTGCATTACACTCTACAATTCAAGACTCGACTGGTCCATCACGGATACTGAATTGCTAGTTCGCCATTTCGGCGGTCAAAGAAGTTTGTCATGTTCTATATGCAGCGCCCACGGACACTCAGCTGCTTTCTGCCCGAAAGCTTTTTCTAGCCGCGATCAGGCCGCTGTCCGCGGTACTGAAAATGTAAGACGCAGCTCCTCCAGCAGAGGACGCCCCGCTGAAACATTTAATGACAATCCTATTTGCAATCAGTTTAACGAAGCTGTGTGTACATTTAATAACTGTCGTTTCGCTCATATTTGCAGCTTGTGCAAAGACCCACACCCGAAATCAGTCTGCCCACGCCGATACAAACCTCAAACCACAAGGAAAGCCCAGTTTCAGAAGAAATTCTGAGCAAACATCCGTCCACACCTATCAACATTTCAAACCTCTCTAGCTACCTCTCTTCTCACCCCGATCCATCTTTCGTCGATTATCTCATCACCGGCTTGTCTCAAGGGTTTAGGGTGGGAATTCTCTCACAACTCACTTCATCCTTTTCAGCTAAAAACTTGCAATCAGCTATGAATGAGCCCGACGTTGTTTTTACACTGCTCGAGAAAGAAGTCAATAAAGGCTATGTTATCGGCCCTTTCGCCTTCCCTCCTTTTTCCCCCTTCAGGATTAACTCTATTGGTGTCGCTACCCGAAAATACTCTGGTAAAAAACGTCTCATTTTTGACATGTCTTCTCCCCATTCCAGCAAAATTCTAAGCGTTAATGAATGCATTCCCCTCGAACCATTCTCCCTTCATTACGCTTCGGTGGACAACGCTATTCAGTTAATCAAGCTAGCTGGCCATGGTGCTTGGCTGGCTAAAGCAGACATAACAGACGCTTTTAAAACCATGCCAATACACCCTGCTGACTGGCCACTTTTCGGCGTTAAATGGGATTCAAAATTCTATTTTGCAGTAAGGCTCACTTTCGGGTGTAGGAGCAGCCCTCATATCTTCAATAGTCTGTCGGAAGCTTTGTGTTGGATCCTGCTGAACGTCTGCAAACTCCCGTTCGTTTTGCATTTACTTGACGATTTCTTGCTTATCGATTTCCCTTCTCCTCATTCTTCCGTCCTCGATATCTTAAAGCAGGTTTTCAGTGACGTCGGCGTTCCCCTCTCTTCAGAGAAAACTCTGGGCCCCTCCACCAATCTCGAATTTTTAGGTATCTCCCTCGATACGGTTAAGATGCAAGCTTCTCTTCCCCTAGAAAAGCTTATAAGAATCCGATCTTTCCTGGAAAAATTTTCCTCTCTACCAGTCGTCTCGAAGCGCGATCTATTGTCCCTCTTGGGCCACCTAAATTTCGCGATGAGCATCATCCCGCAAGGCAGGGCTTTCATTTCGCGTCTATTAACAGCTGCACATTCCGTGCCCGAACTTAGTAATCCGGTTCAGTTAGACGAAGGTTGTCGGTCCGATATTACATTCTGGTCTCGCTTACTAAATGATTGGAACGGCATTTCTTTTTTCTATAACGAGAACTTCGAATCATCCGCAGATTTACATTTATTCACCGATGCTGCTCCGTCCGTCGGGTTCGGGGGATTTTTCCAAGGGCACTGGTTCGCAGAGAGATGGCCGAATGATTTTCCTAGTTCTACATCTAGTTCACTCTCTTCAGCGCTATACGAACTCTATCCTCTAGTCGTAGCCAGCGTAATCTGGGGTCCTGAGTGGTCTAGGAAACGCATTCTTATGTTTTGCGATAACGAAGCCACCGTAGCTATTATTAATAAAGGCAGATCATCTTGCCTGATGATCATGCCTTTTCTGCGTCGCTTAATTTGGCAGTCAGTCATCCACAACTTCATTATTAAAGCTGCTCACATACCTGGCCATTTCAATGTTGTCGCTGACGCTCTATCTCGCTTTCGTTTTCAGACCTTCAGACGGCTCTGCCCCGCAGCCAACAAGGATCCAACACCCTGCCCTCCCCTGTCAGCCACAACGTTATACTAGAAGATTTGCTTTGCTCAGCCAGACTTTACATGTCTAAAGGCGTTGCTCCATCGACTCTCAAAGCTTATACTTCTGCCTGGTATTCGTTTTCAATGTTTTGTTTAGCCTTTCAACTTCCTTTATTCCCTATTTTGATTTCGACAGTTTGCTCCTTTCTCGCGTTTAATTTCGACAAACGAAATTTAAAAATCTCTTCCATTCGTAGATTACTCGCAGGTGTTCAATTCTACGCCAAATATTATAACCCCGATTCTCCTAGCCTATTCACCGCTACTCCTATTCGCCTCATGCTCAAAGGTATGGCTAAAACTTCTATCGTGTCCCCTGACAAAAGGCTGCCTTTGACGTTACCTTTAATTCATAGGTTAATCATTGCAGTTCGCAACGGCCTCTTTTCCAAATATATCAACACTCTGCTAGAAGCTGTATTTCTTACAGCTTTCTACGGCTTTATGCGTCCAGGAGAATTTACTTCACCAACCAATACATTCGATCCAGCACGCGGTCTTTCCTTTTCAGACTTACAATTCTTTCCTAATTTTTTCACACTCTTTCTTAAACATTCCAAGAATGACTCTAAAGGCTCTGGCATTACTTTAACTATCTCTAAAATCAGTAGCGATTTCTGCCCCTTCTCCTCAATGACTAAATTCCTAAAAATCCGTCTCAGACATTCTGCTAGTTCTCCCCTCTTCATTCTACCCAACGGAGCACCTCTCTCTCAAAACCGGTTCAAGTTCCATCTCAACTCCGTTCTCAAAAGCTGCAGCTTATCTCCTTCTCAATTCACCGGACATTCCTTCAGAATTGGAGCTGCCACTACAGCAGCCGAGCGCGGCATCTCTACAGCAGCTATCAAAATCTTGGGCAGGTGGTCCTCCTCGGCTTTCGAGTCCTACATAAGACCAGATTTAAAATCCATCCTCGAAGCCCAGCAAGCTCTCCAGTCTTGATCTAGGTAAATTCCTATTTATCTACTGGTGGTGGTGTTTTTGCCAAAGCAGATTGGCATTCTATGATCGTATGGCTAGCTACTAAACCAAGATGGCCGTGGGTTTCACGTCTGTTTAAACAGTTGTTACATGTTATGGTTTCAAGTGGCTGCGGCCCAAGTGTACTACCAAGTGGCTGTGGCCCACGTGTTCTATCAAAGGACGGCCTGCGGCCTATGTGTCCTCTCAAAAGATGGCCTGCGGCCTACGTGCTCTATCAAAGGACGGCCTGCGGCCTATGTGTCCTCTCAAAAGATGGCCTGCGGCCTATGTGTTCTATCAAGGACGGCCTGCGGCCATGTGTTCTATCAAAAGATGGCCTGTGGCCCATGTGTTTTATCAAAAGATGGCCTGTGGCCCATGCGTTTTATCAAAAGACGGCCTGTGGCCCATGTGTCCTATCAAAAGATGGCCTGTGGCCCATGTGTCCTATCAAAAGATGGCCTGTGGCCCATGTGTTCTTTCAAAAGATGGCCTGTGGCCCATGTGTTCTATCAAAAGACGGCTCGTGCTCATAGGTCCATCTAAAGGCGGTTCTGTTTTATGCGTGCAACCAAGGATACCAGCAGCATATGTCCATGTATCTCGAAAGTTGATATATATTTTCTTATTATAAATAAAATAATATGTTAGAACCACGACGGCAGTGGCTTATTCGATATAATCAAGGATGGTACTCGTCTAAATCTAATGTTCTTTTTTTTTTTTCTCTCTCTCTCTTCCTTTCTTATCTATGTTAGGAACTTCAGGATTCACGGCCGGTGAGTTAATTAAAAAATATATGTATATATAAAAAAAAAAAAAAAAAAAAAAACTTTTTTTTGGGGGGGTGGGCCCCGTTCCGGCGGATCCTTAATTCCACCTATCTTTGGGGGTGAGCGGCGCCCCCGCCTTCGTCTTCAGGCGGGACTCGCAGATTCAGTACCCTCTGAATGCGAGTTATGAACGGGGCCTACGCCAAAGAACCTGATTGCTTGCTGAGCTCCTAAATAAATGTTATTGTTACAGTATTAATTCTCCCGAGTCTTTCTGGTAGAAATGAAGCTAGCGCAAGTTCTGCCAGGAAGACTCAATCGTTCGCGTCATTAATTACCTCCTCATCTATCCAATTATATCACTTACTGTAGCTTAAAAGGGCAGCGCTTACACATGTCTGAGTTCACAGATGCTGTCACTCCAGTACCTCCATCCTCCCCGCCTCCACCAAGATGGGATCTTTCCTCCAACTCCTCTACTCAACCAAGCTGGGTCCTCCCTCTATCAACCCCAACACCATCAGTCAGGCTATCCCTTCCATCCTGAAGACTTCAGATGTCTTTTCCTCCATCCACCCCACCACCACCAGATGGCCCCTTTCCTTACTCCGCCGGGGGGTGAGCGGCGCCCCCGCCTTCGTCTTCAGGCGGGACTCGCAGATTCAGTACCCTCTGAATGCGAGTTATGAACGGGGCCTACGCCAAAGAACCTGATTGCTTGCTGAGCTCCTAAATAAATGTTATTGTTACAGTATTAATTCTCCCGAGTCTTTCTGGTAGAACTTTTCTGATCCACTTCAAATGATGACTACTGTATTTTCAATTCTAAAGGCTTTGAAGAATGTTAGCACACTGTTTGAATTATTCTCTCTGAAAAGGTAAGATGCTGTGAGGTTCAGTCATTGCTCAAATAACCAAAGTTGTTTTTGTTCTAGTTTTAGTTTTTAATTAAATAAGGTGAAGAAAGACTGAAAGGCTACATTCAGTGTCAGACTATTGACAAGTTCACGTCCAAGCAGTCTGACACTCTTCTTAAATATTCCTACATCTTATTAAAGTCCCTGTAAAATAGCTAGAAATGCATGTTCAGAGGTCTGCAGTGCTTCTGCATTGACTTTTGAAAGAGTATTTCCAGTATGAGACTGAAATTGTATGATTTAATGAATGGATCTTTGCATGAGAGCAACTTTTTACCACTAAACTTTTGCATGTATCCTAGTATTGCAAGTTTATAGGGGCTACCTTTTTGTTGCTTACTTTTTTTTTTTTAAAGAATGTATTTGGAAGATTGCTAAGTGGACAGTGGTCATGTTGTGTGATGTTCACTGGGAGATTAATACATACAATGTAAATGTTCCTTTTAAATGTGTTAAATTATGTAATTGTTTTCAACATATAGTGCTGATTCTACTTGTGCTTCCTAAAGTTAAGAGTTAAACTACTGATGTATGTATGTACGTACGTATGTATGTAATGTGTGTATATATGTATGTGTGTGTGTGTGTGTGTGTACATACAGTATATGTATAGTTGCTGGGAATCTTGCTTATCTAGATTCATTCTGATTTTAGGTCAACTTAGATTAACTATTGTTGCCATTGTAATATCAGAGCAGCCGGTACACAACAGAGCTGCACAATGAAGTGACCTGACTAAATGGCAAGCATTGATACAATCTCTTACAAAATAAGAAGAAATGAAACACTGCTTTAAGGTATTGTTAAGCGTTCCAGTAATGATCCACCCACAGTTATTAAAGGCACTGATAAGATTGTGAGAGCTTCAGCATCACTGTATTGAACTACTGAAGAGAGAATCTCACTGAGTTTGCTCTGATCTTAGGTAAAGTTATTTCATGTATATTATATTTAAATTACTTGTTTGGATTTTAATGGCTTACAAGTTGAAATGAACATATATAGAAACAAATCTATTGTTGTTATTCCTTTTGCAGATGTATGTGTATAATCTTGAGTCTTTACAGATCTGTTTGTCACAATGAGGTTTCTAATTTCACTGTGTGCGTCACTGATGATGCTGGTTAATGGTGAGTGTTTTATACATCTTAAAATCTATAACTGACCAAATATGTCTCATTGGATTGACACTTTCAAATATGTGAACTAATAAGATACTCCTAAATTGAAATCTTTTTGCTTGAATTTTGTTTTAACAGGTGAAATAACCAATGGACCAACAGGTACAGTATTTTTTTCACTTTATAACCTTAAATTCCTCTTTCTATCTTTTGCTTTCCATAAAAATGTAGGGTAACACTTTGCAATAAGGTTCATTAGTTAACATTAGTTAACTACATTAGTTAGCATGAACTAATAATGAACTGCACCTATACAGCATTTGTTAATCTTTGTTAATTATAATTTCAACATTTTCTAATACTTTATTAAAATCTTGTTATCATTAGTTAATGCACTGTGAACTAGCATGAACAAACATTGAACAGCTGTATTTTTTATTAAATAACAAAGATTAACAAAAACAGTAACACATGTATTGTTCATGGTTATTTCATGTTAGTTAATACATAATGTTTAATAAAATAACCTTATTGTAAATTGTTACCAAATGTAGAAATGTAGAAACAAGTGTAGTAGGGAATTGTTCATATAGTAAATGAGTCTGTCATACTTGAGAAGTCTAGAACTTAAACACTTGTGGGGTCATTCTGTAGGTAGCCTAAATTAAAAAAAATAATTAAACTTAATTAAAATTCTTTGCGCTGTGAAATATGTCAGACATTACATGGCCCATGTTTTGTTTTGTTTTGTTCTTGCTGAGCAAACCAAGCTTTCTCTATTGGAATGCAACAACCTGTCACACATTTAAAAAGAACCCACATATATATCTCTACAAACAAAAGGAATAATTTATTTATAATGCTCTATAGATCGTTAGATCCACAGAGCTGCTCATATGCTTCATTAAAACTGCTTGACTGAAGAACTGGGAAACGCTGTTGGCTGTTGTGTGACAGTAATTTCACCTATTACACAAACTTGCATGTTTATCTCTAGGTTTAATCTAGTTATTCATTAGTCAGCTGCTTATTGATGCTT
Source organism: Abramis brama (assembly GCF_963993115.1). Classification (NCBI taxonomy): domain Eukaryota; kingdom Metazoa; phylum Chordata; class Actinopteri; order Cypriniformes; family Leuciscidae; genus Abramis; species Abramis brama. The sequence goes on from NC_139976.1 coordinate 2,443,127, forward strand.
TTCTGTTCTACCTTGAATAACGTGACGCTGCCATAACGTGTTGCTCCTATAACAGAGATGTGCGCTGTTTCTTTCGCATTTTCAAAGGCTCATAAAATATAATACTGTGGCTTGGCTTGATAGTCAAATGGTGTAACGAAATCCACATTTTAAACCTCTTTTACTGTACAAATTTTATGGGCCTTATAATGCCCTAATTGTAAGGCAAATCGTGATTGGTTGGAGTGAGAGCTTGCTATGATTGGTTTTCTGATTAGCTTAAGTAGACGGTGGGTGGAGTCCACTTATTTGTGCATTTGTCTGCACATCTGCAAATCCACAAATGCGTGCTGTGATCCACAAATGCACAAGAAGCAAAACACAAATGAATGCCAGGCAGAGTTTTTTTTTGTGTGAAAATCTCATATTTATTTATTTGAGAATTTGATTTAATTTGTGAATCTCAATCTATTTATTGGGAACAATGCAACAATTCTAACCCCATAAAATGATATGCAATAAGGTTATGCATAGTAAGGCTAGGCGTCGTAAGATCCATGTATGGATAATTTTGGACTTTCGTGCGTATACAATACCTTTTGTGTGTGCATACACTTTTAGGATGAAATCTACGTAAAGTTTTATACATGAGGCCCCTGGTGTATATGCAGGTAGATAATACAAAGTGTATAATACAGAGATCTCTTTTGTCCATGACAGTTGCTTTCCAAAGCATCAGCAGTGATCCCTGCTACAACTATGAGTCTCTGGATCGTCCCTGGAGAGCCAACAATGAAAGTGGAGATTACATTTGTGATGAACTTTTCTCCTGGAATGGCTGGTACCGGCTTTTCTACTATGGAATGGACATCCGGATGTCAGAGACCTGTGTTAGTTCATACACCTGTAACACATACATCAATCTGTGGCTCAATGATACTCACCCTCAGATAGAGGATGGAGTGGTGACCAGGGAGGTCTGTGGTGGTTATTGGGGAAGCTGCTGTGAATACAAGACAGTTCCCATCAGAGTGAAAGCGTGTCCAGACAATTACTATGTCTATGAACTTGTGAATCCACAATTATGGTGTTCAGGATACTGTACAGGTACTGTGCTTTTTGTAGTTTTTAAGTCTTTCAAACCTTTTAAAATGATTTTTCTCATGACATGAATTTCCTTCTTTTTAGATGTCAACACTATTTCACAGGCAGTTTCCACTATAAGTCCAGATATAACCACTGGATCCAGCATCACCTTGAGTAAGTTGTATAAAATATATATGAGTGAATATATGATTATCTCAACAGCCAAATTTGCTCTTGTTTTTTCCATTAAAGTTTAAATGGCAATTTGTATACATTAACTTGAACCATCACTATCTAACACAGTTATGTTATGTATAAATGGTTTATGAATCTCATGATTATTTGTAGTTTGACTGTTTTAGATTTGTTCTTGTGAAGTTCATCATTGAAATATAATATGTTTTGGTATCATCATCTCTTACTAACAGATTATGACCCGTGTAATAACTACAACATACTCGACAACTACTGGAGAAGCACACACAATTACTGGTCTAGTTATGGATTCATATCTGATCATGATGACACTCGTGTAGAATGGGATGGCTGGTATCGACTCTTCATTAATGGATCAAGTGCTCAGATGCCTGAGTGGTGTTTTTATTACATGTCATGTGGAGGTTTTAGTTCTCTGTGGCTTAATGGCTCTCATCCTCGGCTAGAAGATGGAGTTGTTACTCGTGAAGTTTACGGCTCCCGTAATGATCAGTGCAGTCGCTACAGATCCGACCCGATCCAAGTCAAAACTTGTCCTGGAAATTATTATGTCTACAAATTTACCAGACCAACTCTTTCAATCCCAGATCCTGTATATTGTGCAGGTATATTCATTCATCTTTTTTTTTGTCATGATTATCATGAATTGTATTGATGGTTTTTATGTTATTATAATGCACACTTTCTGCGTAGTATCTTTCTCCACCCCAAGTGTTGATCCCTGCTACAACTATACCAGTCTGGATGAGCCTTGGAGAGCCACAGACAACTCTTACTATAATAACTCTTACCACTATGGCATGTGTGATTATAATGTGGAGTGGAATGGCTGGTACAGGATGTTCTACAATGGTGAAAATACTCAGATGCCAGAATCATGTGTAAATCATTACATCTGTGGCACTTATGAACCACTGTCGCTCAACGGCCCTCACCCACAGCTGGAAGATGGAGTGGTCACCCGTCAGGTCTGTCTCTCCTCATGGAGCGGCTGCTGTAACTACACATCCCATCCTATAAGAGTCAAAGCCTGTCCAGGAAATTACTATGTTTATGAGTTTGTCAAGCCAATGTATTGTGGAGCTTACTGTGTTGGTGAGCACTTACTCATATGATTTTCAGCTATTTTTTTCTTCTTCTGGATATTGTTTGAAGTTAAATTAAATGATTGTTGTTAATATAAAATGTTCCTAACACCAGAAGCCTCAAGTCAGTCTAACTCATCAGCGTCTACAACAACAGAGACGATCCCATCCATAGAATCCATGACTCCACCAATCACAACCACTGGTAAAGTATTGCTTCCTTTATAAACTCTCTTGAGAATCTTTTTTGGATGTGTTTTTATTAAACAAGATCTCTTGAAATGTTCCTATTTATTGCATTAAGTAAATTCATAATCATTTCTGCAAAAAACACATTAGGAAGAAGCAATACAGCTCACAAATGAGTATGAAATTCAGACTCTTTGGGCCCTATCTTGCACCCAGCGCAATTGACTTTGTACACCGACGCATGTTTCATTCCTATTTTGCACCCGCGCAAAGCGCGCTTTTCCCTCCACAGAAGCACGTTGCTAAACTAGGGAATGAACTTGCGCTCCCTGGGCGGTTCAGCGCAAAAAAGGAGGCGTGTCCCGGCGCAAACAATCCCTGGTGCTATTTTACTGTTCCATAAAACAATTGCGCCACTGGCCAGAAAAAACCTAGTCTAAAGTCAGTGGCGCGTCGCGCATTGTTCATTATGCTATTTTAAGGGCGCATGCTTGACCATAATGTATAGCGTGCACAACGCGCATACACTTTGATTCTCTAATCTACACAGAAGCAGCAGTTTTCATTTTTGCAAATCATATTATTACAAACGATAGATAGATAGATAGATAGATAGATAGATAGATAGATAGACAATTTATTATAAAAGCATACATCTAGCTTACACATTTACCCACATTATTATATACCTGTTTAACCGAAGCTAATTTGGGTGTGTTTCTCCATCCCCAATGTCACTTCTCTCTCTTTTACGGCCGTGACGAGAGCGTTGCTCTCCTCGGCTGTGAACCGCTCCTGGCGCGCGCCTGGCAAATCCGCCGTTATAATAGCAATACGCCAAGGAAAAAGCGCGTCTGCTCTTAAAGGGAATGTGAGATGTCGCTCTGATTGGTTTATTTCACGTTACGCCCAAACCACACCTATGAATAATGAAGCTACTTCAGACCAACCCATTTAGATTTGCGCCTGGCGCAAGAGTCATTTATCCCGCCGGTATAATAGCAACAGCGCCGAGACCCGCCCACAAAGTTACTTGCGCTTTGACACTTGCGTTTCAGATTGTTAAAATGGGGCCCTATATATTAAAATGAACATAGAATGCAATTTTAGATAAAGTGAAGTACTGAAACTTTGTTAATAATGAAAACTAAACCACCAGTGTTTCTCAAACTCAGTTTATAACCCATGTTCACACACACCAACCATCAGAGACAGGGAATTACTGCATGTACACACAAAAATATAAAAGAATCAGAGTGTAATTTGATGGCCTTTTATACATTCATATTCATATATTCAATTTTATAGTGTAGTGTCGTTCTTTGTCTCAATATTACTTGGGTATTACTATAGTTTTGGGTGATTTTTAGACCCCCTGGCTATCTTAGACTGACACTAGTTTGAGAAATACACGAACAAGATGCAAAATGAAGTAATTAGCAAATAATACATGCAAGCGTAATAAGCCATGAAATCAAATCAAAAGCAGAGATCTAGGAACAAGATATTTTGCAGATTAGTTTCAATTTATGTTTTGTTTTGGACTGGGGAGGGAGTGTCAGTTCTTAAAGATGTTTTAAATCTAAAAGAACAATCAAAATCTGATTTTCAAGGTCATAGATCGTAGATCACTTGAAAATATATATAAATATATTTTGCAAATAAGTGTCAACGTGTGTTTTGAAAGCATTGACTTCTTGAGGTCAAGTTGCTTGTAATCTTTGTGCTCAATTGCAAAGTGACTAAATTTGGCTGTTTTTAACACTTGTTTTGTCAGCTAAATGAGAGGAGATGTTCTGAAAGTTCAAGACAAATTGTCTTCAGCTTTGAACTTAAAATTCTAATAAAACAGGGAACTTAAGTAAAGAGTGATCTGGAGATAACTATTTCATGACTACAAAAATGATACATAAAACAACATTCATTTATTAATTCAGCAAAATGTATATTTGTAATTTCCATATTTCCAACAGTTCCCCCTGTTGACCCCTGCTACAACTACACTATCCTGGATGATTCATGGAGAGCCACCAACAATCAACATTCCTCTCAAATAATGTGTGACGCTTGGGTCAGCTGGAACGGCTGGTACCGTCTCTTCATTCAGGGTCAGAGCGTTCAGATGCCAGACACATGTGTTGATGAGTATAGTTGTGGCACTCATGCTCCACTGTGGCTGAACGGAGGACATCCAACAGTTGAGGATGGAGTGGTCACTCGAGATGTCTGCGGTCACTGGAGCAATAACTGCTGCTTTTTCCAATCCAATCCCATTAAAGTCAAAGCCTGTCCAGGAGATTATTATGTCTATGAGTTTGTGAGCCCAACTACCTGCCATTTGACATACTGTGCAGGTAAATATATTTACATGTGCACTTTGTGTATGTAAGAGAACCTTGTTGGTAACACTTTATTTCGATCGTCCACTTTAGACGTTTTTCTAACTATAAGTAACTTTGCAACTACATGTCAACTAACTGTCATTAGAGTATTAGTAGACTGTCTGCTTAATATTTGCTAACACTTTATTTTGATGGTCCCCAACAGATATTCTACTGACTATAAGTAACTTGGCATTTACAAGTCAACTTATTCTACTAACCCGAACCCTAACACCTAACCATAACCTAACAGTCTACTGACAGTCTACTATGGAAGCTTGTTTCCGCCACAGAATAAAACATTTTAAAGATAATTGCGACTTTTTATCTCACAATTGCGAGTGTACATCTCGCAATTCTGACTTTATTTCTCAGAATTGCGAGATATAAAGTCAGAATTGCGTGAAATAAAGTCGCAATTGCGTGTTATAAAGTCAGAATTGCGAGATATAAAGTCGCAATTGCGTCTTATAAAGTCAGAAATCTGACTTTTTTTCTCGCAATTGCGACTTTATATCACGCAATTGCGACTTTATTTCACGCAATTGGGAGATATAAAGTCAGAATTGCATGATATAAAGTCGCAATTGAGTGTTATAAACTCACAATTGTGAGATATAAAGTCCAATTCTTCTAAGGGGAAAAAAAGACAGACTTTTTTTTTTTTACCTCAGAATAGTTTATATCTCACAATTTTGACTTTATAAGACACAATTGCGACTTTATTTCACGCAATTCTGACTTTATATCTCGCAATTCTGAGAAATAAAGTCAGATTTGCGAGATATAAACTCGCAATTGTGAGATAAAAAGTCGCAAAATTATATTTTAAAATGTTTTATTCTGTGGCGGAAACAAGCTTCCATAGTCTACTGACAGTCTACTAATACTTAGAGTTAGTTGACATGTAGTTGCAAAGTTACTTATAGTTAGTAGAATGTCTAAATCTAAATAAAGTGGAACCTACCTGTTGTTTTTTAATGTAATATTTATAATTTATTTTAAATGCAAGCCACATAAAATTGTTCCTAATACTAGAATCCACAAGCCAGTCAAACTCATCAGCGTCTACAACAACAGAGACAATCCCACCTGTAGAATCCATGACTCCACCAATCACAACCACTGGTAAAGTCTTGCTTCCTTTATAAACTCTCATGAGCATCTTAGAGTTTTCTTTGTTTTTGTTTGACCCATTACACAAGAGTGTAGAAAAAAATCATAGCTAAACTAATTTCTTCTGAATATAAATCACATTAGACAGAAATAAAACAGCTCATAAAATAATTATTTCCTCAATTGTGGAAATGGCCATTTTCAATATTTTTTTCATCTTCTCAACACCCTTTTCTTACACATTATTGCAGAATTTTCAGTCTTTCCTATAGTGATGGATGAGGAATTTGGCTTGCGTATCACATCATAGTTATGACTTACAACTTAAGTTTTATTAAACACTCAGGTGAACTTAACTTACAATATGATTTGTTAGAATTTCTAGGGGTGAAAATAATTGTGGCACAAGATTTGGAGAAATGTTTATTTATTTATTTTCTATAATTTTACGTAAGTTAAAGGATAGATTGTTGTGAAAAATTGTAAAAAAAGATAAACAAAATTTGACTCATATTTACCAAGGGTGCCAATATTAGTCCACAGTAACTCCAGTCCACAACCAGAGGTCATCATGTCCCAATACTAATAGCAGCCAGATTCCTTTAACATGACATAACCTCAAAATGAACCTCACAAATCACTGTGAAATGTAATTGTCAAATCTTCTGTATTTTTTGTTTATTCTCACAGCAGCACCAGAAATATTCTACCCTTTCGGCTCATCAGGAGACACACGAAATGCTGCTGCTGATGATGGAAGCTCCATTAAAATTAAGCTGTCGAGGCCTTTTCTGTTCTTTGGCCGAACATACCAGCAGATTTATGTAAGAATTGGATTTCATCTCGATTCTAAGTCTTAATGTGAGTGATTGCATTATAAGCTCATCTGTGACTGTGATTTTGACAATATATCTCATGTTTCAGGTGAATAATAATGGACACCTCACATTCAAACAGTCTTCATCACAATATTTCCCAAACTCCTTTCCCTCTAATGAAAGCCAAGATATAATTGCTGGTCTCTGGACCGACCTTGACAACAGTGCGAGAGGTGTGGTTTCATATCATCAGTACACTAATGGAAGTGTTCTCACACGCGCCACTCAGGATATAAACAATCATTTCCCAAATCTGACCTTCAACGCTTCTTGGGTTTTTGTTGCAACGTGGGATAAAGTTCCTTACTTTTCCTTGTCTGGCACAGTAAGTTTGATTATGCTTCTGAAATGTGACTGTTTTTACTAAATTCAATTCCATTCAAATAAAACAATTATAACAATGAGATCACACAGTAATGTTCATACAAATAAGAGCAATAATATGACTGATACTAACATTGAATAATATGAATATTTTGTATAAAAATAATGAACAATGAACACTAAGAGTGATTATGCTTTTTTCCAATCTTTGCAGGAAACATCATTTCAAGTGGTTTTAATTTCAGGCAGTAATTTTACATTTATTCTGATGAATTATGGTGACATTTCTGTAACAGAACATCAGGTGGAGGTAAAAGAAACCTTTCTGTATCAGATCAAAATGTTACCATTCAATACTATATAAGTGTATCGTATGTATGTGTACAGTTTAAATATATAATTTGCATTTTTTACATGTATTATACAGGCTGGTTATGACACTGTAAACTCCACACACTACTTTGTGATTCCTGGATCAGTCAACGGGAGCTTTATTCCAAACCTCAAGAGGTCCAGTAATGTCAATGTTACAGGCCGTTGGGCCTTCAGGGTGGACGGTGGACACAACCTCTCTAAAGGTAAGAGTTTTGTCTTTCTAGAAATAGATAAAAACAATAAGGTTTTGTTTTAATAGCCAATTTTTCTGATAAGTTTCATATAACTCTATGCAATTTTTTTGAATGAATATAATGCATCTGTTTAAACATGTTATTAAACAAATATTTTATTTGTGTTGCTTCATCATGTGCCCACAGAGTTCATCTAGTGTATTCATAAAAGATAATATTTTTTATATTATCATATTATATTATCTGCATTCATGGAGCTAAAAGTCATAAAAAAAAAAAAAAAAAAAACCCCATTAAATTCTAACATTAAGGTGGTTGCAAAGTTTGTTGAAAAACTCAGAATATTTTTATCAGTGGACTTCAAGAGGGAAATTATTATAAATGTTAAAAAGATCTATTTAATTCACTAGATTTTTTCTTTTTTTTTCCTTTTCTTTTTTTTACTTGAGACCAAGACCATTTAGCTGATACTGTTTTCCAAAGCGACTTCAAATAGTGTAACATAAGCAGCTTGTCACAGAGCCAGCAATATTCATAGTGTACAATTCCAGGTTAATTTGAACGCTTGTAACATTAGATTTCTCATGGATAGTTCATGTTAGTTAATATATTAACTAATGTTTAATAAATGAACCATATTGTAAAGTGTTACCAAATGTAGAAATGAAACAAGTGTAGTAGGGAATCAATATAGTAAATGAGTCTGTCATACTTGAGAAGTCTAGAACTTGCACACTTTTGAGGGGTCATTCTGTAGGTAGCCTAAATGTGTAAAAGTGCCGATGAACAATTAAATACTCTTAATTAAAATTCTTTGTGTCAACCACTTTCTGTGAAATATGTCAGACATTACATGGCCAATGTTTTTTTTTGTTTTTTTCTTGCTGAGCAAACCAAGCTTTCTCTATTGGAATGCAACAACCTGTCACACATTTAAAAAGAACCCATATATATGTCTCTACAAACAAAAGGAATAATTTATTTTATGTTTAAAATACTATTTATAATGCTCTTTAGCTCGTTAGATCCACAGAGCTGCTCATATGCTTCATTAAAACTGCTTGACTGAAGAACTGGGAAACGCTGTTGGCTGTTGTGTGACAGTAATTTCACCTATTACACAAACTTGCATGTTTATCTCTAGGTTTAATCTAGTTATTCATTAGTCAGCTGTTTATTGATGCTTTTCTGTTCTACCTTGAATAACGTGACGCTGCCATAACGTGTTGTTCCTATAACAGAGATGTGCGCTGTTTCTTTCGCATTTTTAAAGGCTCATAAAATATAATACTGTGGCTTGGCTTGATACACAGTCAAATGGTGTAACGAAATCCACATTCTAAACCTCTTTTACTGTACCAGTTTTATGGGCCTTATAATGCCCTAATTGTAAAGCATATCGTGATTGGTTGGAGTGAGAGCCTTGCTATGATTGGTTTTCTGATTAGCTTAAGTAGACAGTGGGTGGAGTCCACTCATTTGTGGATTTGTCTGAACCTCTTGAAACTAAAAGCGTTCCAAAATCCACAAATGCACAAGAAGCAATACACAAATGAATGCCAGGCAGAGTTGTGTTTGTGACTAAACAATTATTTTTTTTACATTTATTTGCAAATCTCATTTTGATTTATTTGTGAATTTGATTTAATTTGTGAAAATCTTTACATTTATTTGTGAATCTCAATCTATTTATTGGGAACAATGCAACAATTCTAACCCTATAAAATGATATGCAGATAAGGTTATGCGTAGTAAATGCATAGTCCAGGGACAACGGATGAAAAATAGCCTTTTGGCTAATTCTGGTGCATTTGCAGCAATGCTAATTAATGTACACTGTCCCTGTCAAATAAATTAATAAATAAAATAAATAAATAAAATAAATAGGGGTGGGAATCTCTAGGCACCTCACGATTCGATTTGATTACGATTCAGAGGGTAACGATTATCGATGCATCTTTTTTTTTTTGTGACTACTTGGTACTTTTAAAGCAAAGTATTTATGATGACCCATAACGAATTTACTTCCAATACTTCCTATATCAATTTTATTAATAAAACAAATGGAAGTGATTTGGCAAGTCCCATTCAGCATTTTAATGCTCTGAAGTGTGCTCAGCAGCGCCCCCTTTGTACCCTTGAAGCTGTCTTCCGCGAAGCCCGCATAGATGCAGGCTCCACACACTTTAACTACCCAGGAATCCTTGCGAAAGGCCAATTAGACAACGGATGGGAGGAGATTTCGCTCACGGACAATTGATAACATGGCTAAGAAGAAATATTACGTTTTTTATGACCTAGATGTACATTTTACCAGTTGTAACCTACAGTTTATACAAACATTATGGTCATCGAGCAGTGGTTGATGTCTCAAACATAATAATAGCGCATTGAATAATACGATCGCATGATTCATTAAATAAATAGAACCGAATATCAGGGCTTTACTGAGTCATATGTAAACATAGCATGAATATTGAAACCTGTAAATTCATCTGAAACTCATGCACATTTTCATTATGTGTTAAAATTGAAATCTTAGGTCAAATGGAACATTATGTATTATTATGTACAACTGTATACATCATTTAAAAAAGCATGATGTAACTATTGTCTAATGCCCAGGTGGCATGCACAATATCAAAATATAGAACTGTAAAATTAGGCTGTGTAGTTGACATGCAGATAAGACGTCGGAGCGCAAAAATGTGATTTCTCCTGTCCAACAACAACCAGACCGTTATTTCCGGCGTGGCGATCGAGTCTGTCCCAAAAATAACTCTCAATGCACCCTCGTGGATTCGCGCCAAGGGCCCTATAGGTCTGCACTACATGACGTCACCCAAGTGTGGACTCCGAGGAAGTCCACATTTGGGACAGGGCCTAAGAATCGATTTTTTTCCCCCACCCCTAATAATAAAGCTAGGTGTCGTAAGATCCATATATGGATAATTTGGAGAGGTGACGGGTGGAGATGCTCGTATACAACCTTCCACTGACTGGCATTTCTAAAGGGAATTTTGGAAGGATTCGTGCACAGACTTTTAGGATAAAATCTACTGTGATGGATTTTAATTAATCAACTTTAATTAATCAACTAACATTTGTTTTTCTTGCCGGAACAACATTCATATGCTTTTAATGTTTCCAAACTCTTTGGGGAAAACTTGTGACTTTGAGTATGTGTGTATGTAAAAATAACACAGAAAGGGGAAATGAAACTAGACAGTCTGTTAGAATTTTGTGATTAACAAATGAAGTCACCACAAAATCAGAGTTTGCTTGTGCCAGTGACAGAGGAAAAAGGTTGGGGCTTTTGAACCAATTGAACCAATCATATTGAAGGTGACATGTTAGTCTTATTTGTTTTCTCGATTCTATAAAAACTGTTGTATATGTGTTTTACGGTGGGATTCGCAATGGAATTTGTCTGAGATCCTCCGGCCTTGCTTCTTGGGAGAGATTCCTTGAGAACTGCTCGGGAAGATCTCCTGGCCATGATTAAAGCATTTAAAGGACATTTGCAGGTCTGTTTGTCGATTTATTCCTGCGCAGGAAGCTAGTTTAGGGAAGCAAGTTGCCAGTTGTTTTACTGGGTGTCGATTAGTGGACGCCCCAGTTTAAGGTATTGGGTGTCGATTGGAGACGCCCCAGTTAAAGGTATTGGTGTTGATTTGGAGACGCCAGAGATATTAAGATCAGTTGGGTGTCGATTGGAGACGCCCCAGATAGTTAGGTTTAGGGAAAAATCTACCACACTAAATAAAGTTTTATACATGAGGCCCCTAGTGTTTATGCAGGTGGATAGCCTAATACAAAGTGTATAATACAGAGATCTCTTTTGTCCATGACAGTTGCTTTCCAAAGCATCAGCAGTGATCCCTGCTACAACTATGAGTCTCTGGATCGTCCCTGGAGAGCCAACAATGAAAGTGGAGATTACATTTGTGATGAATCTTTCTCCTGGAATGGCTGGTACCGTCTTCTCTACTATGGAATGGACATCCGGATGTCAGAGACCTGTGTTAATTCATACACCTGTAACACAGACCTCAATCTGTGGCTCAATGATCCTCACCCTCAGATAGAGGATGGAGTGGTGACCAGGGAGGTCTGTGGAGGTAGTTATTATTGGGAAAGCTGCTGTGAATACAAGACAGTTCCCATCAGAGTGAAAGCGTGTCCAGACAATTACTATGTCTATGAACTTGTGAATCCACAATTATGGTGTTCAGGATACTGTACAGGTACTGTGGTTTTTGTAATTTTTAAATCGTTCAAACCTTTCAAAATGATTTTTCTCATGGCATGAATTTCCTTCTTTTTAGATGTCAACACTATTTCACAGGCAGTTTCCACTATAAGTCCAGATATATTCACTGGATCTACCATCATCTTGAGTAAGCTATATATAATATATATGAATGAATATATGATTAACTCAACAGCCAAATTTGCTCTTGTTGTTTCCAATTAAAGTTTTGCATTAAAGTTTAAATGGCAATTTTTATACATTAACTTGAACCATCACTATCTAACACAGTCATGTTATGTATAAATGGTTTATGAATCTCATGATTATTTGTAGTTTGACTGGTTTAGATTTGTACTTGTGAAGTTTATCATTGAAATATAATATGTTTTGGTATCATCATCTCTTACTAACAGATTATGACCCGTGTAATAACTACAACATACTCGACAACTACTGGAGAAACGCATTCAATTACTGGTCTAGTAATGGATTCATAACTGGACATGATGACAATCGTGTAGAATGGGATGGCTGGTATCGACTCTTCATTAATGGATCAAGTGCTCAGATGCCTGAGTGGTGTATGACTTACATGTCATGTGGAGGTTTTAGTTCTCTGTGGCTTAATGGCTCTCATCCTCGGCTAGACGATGGAGTTGTTACTCGTGAGATTTACGGTACTCACTATGATAAGTGCAGTCGCTACAGATCCGACCCGATCCAAGTCAAAGCTTGTCCTGGAAATTATTATGTCTACAAATTTACCAGACCAACTCTTTCAATCCCAGCTCCTGTATATTGTGCAGGTACATTCGTTATTCATTCATCTTTGTTTTTGTCATGATTATCATGAACTGTATTGATGGTTTTTATGTTATTATAATGCACACTTTCTGCATAGTATCTTTCATCACTCCAATTGTCGACCCCTGCTACAACTATACCAGTCTGGATCAGCCTTGGAGATCCACAGACAACTCTTACTATAATAACTATAACTACTATAGTACGTGTGATTTTAATGTGGACTGGAATGGCTGGTACAGAATGTTCTACAATGGTGAAAATACTCAGATGCCAGAATCATGTGTAAATCAAGGCATGTGTGGCACTAATTACCCACTGTGGCTCAGCGGCCCTCACCCACAGCTGGAAGATGGAGTGGTCACCCGTCAGGTCTGTGTCTCCTCATGGAGCGGCTGCTGTACTTACACATCCCACCCTATAAGTGTCAAAGCCTGTCCAGGAAATTACTATGTTTATGAGTTTGTCAAGCCAATATTTTGTGGAGCTTACTGTGTAGGTGAGCACTTACTCATGATCTTCAGCCATTAACTTTTCAGAATTTTGTTATGAAAATGATTGCTGTTGACATAAAATTGTTCCTAATACCAGAATCCACAAGCCAGTCAATCCCATCAGCATCTACAACAACAGAGACGATCTCATCTATAGAATCCATGACTCCACCAATCACAACCACTGGTAAAGTCTTGTCTTGCTTCCTTTATGAACTCTCATGAGCATCTTAGACTTTTGTTTTGTTTGACCCATTACACAAGAGTGTAGAAAAAAATCATAGCTAAACTAATTTCTTCTGAATATAAATCACATTAGACAGAAGTAAAACAGCTCACAAAATAATTATTTATGTTTGTGGAAATGGCCATTTTCAATAATTCTTTCTAATATCAACTTCCTCATCTTCTCAACAGCCTTTTGTTACACATTATTGCTGAATTTTCAGTCTTTCCTATAGTGATGGATAAAGGAATTTGGCTTGCGTATCACATCATAATTAGAGCAGGAAGTTACGACTTACAACTTAAGTTTTCCTAAACACTTAACTTACAATATGAGTTGTTCGAATATCTCGAATTTCTAGGGGTGAAAATAAATGTGGCACACGTTAAAGGATAGATTTTTGTGAAAAATTTTGAATAAAAAAAAGAAAAATAGGAATGCACTGATACCGATACCAGTCGGGCTCGATATTGAGTTCATGTGCTTGTAGTCGTAAAAATGCTCCGATACCAATAAGCGATACCAGGCAGCGTGTAAACAGTGTTTGTGTCCCGACAAAGAAACACTGACAACAGAGGGTATAATAGGGATAAAAAGAAGGCCGTCTATGAAGTAAATGTATCTTATTAGTAGAATATTAAACGAAATATAGTAACACATAGCTGTGGTGCGCGAGCTGATAAGAGAAAAGCATGTAGCTTATTATTAACATTTAACTGACGAGAGAGAGAGCGAGCACTTCTGTTGAATGCTCTTGATTGGGGATCGCTCACTCAGCATGTGTTATTGGGATTAAAACTAAATCATATATGTAAGTAAAACATGAAGTGTTACCTGATTTATGTTTAACGAGTGGTTCCCTACATTATTACAGGACGACACCATCAAGAAGTTTCATGAACGCAAACATCCAAAGCGCGTGCCCCGAAAACGTACTCGGTTACCTAATGTAACCTCGGTTCTCTCTAGAAGAGGGAACGAGTATTGCGTAAGTAGCTTACGCTTCGGGAAAGTTCTCTTTCTTTGGCTGCTCATTGGCTGCCAGGCGGCAACTGCTTAAGCCTACCAGTGAGCCCGGCGTGATGTCACACCCAATGAGGCTTCGCGCCCTCCACACCCTTCTAACCGTCAAGAAGGGTGTGGCCAGTGTGTATATATTGAGGGCTCACAGGCTGAACTCTGGTTTTCATAGTCTGAAGCGCAAAAGCTCGTGGCGCGTCACGGCAGGTTACGCAATACTCGTTCCCTCTTCTAGAGAGAACCGAGGTTACATTAGGTAACCGAGTACGTTCTCTTACGAGAGGTTCTCTCGTATTGCGTAAGTAGCTTACGCTTCGGGAACCCATTGTCAACGCCGTGCGCGCCGAGCATCCAACACATGAATCCCAGGGAGACCGGGGAAAAACATAACGTTGAAACAGGTGGCCGGTCGGGCCCACACCTGTACTAAGCACTTCACTTCACATAAATGATAGAGCGGCATAGCCGGTCTGTATACATCAGTGGAAATGGTGTGGCCGGCAGCGCGGGCCCACACAGTGCATAAACACGTATAGGGAAAGGGAATAGAGCAGAAACACTGGTCTATTTGTGGAAAAGAATCCTTCCCCTGGTGCCAACCAGAAAATTAACCAGTATGTGGACATAGTCTGCGCATAAGCGACTGGGCAGCATACATGCCACTTATACTGATAACAGTTTAGCCTGCAGGGCGGGAACTTCCAGGTTATAAAACCTCACGAATGTAGATGGGGAGGCCCAGCCCGCCGCCATACAAATATCGTGAATAGAAATTCCACTGGACCAGGCCCACGAAGAGGCCATGCCTCTAGTGGAGTGGGCTCTGACACCCAAAGGACACTGCAGGTGTTTGGAGGCGTAAGCTGCTGCAATCGCGTCCACTATCCACCTGGGCAGGCTCTGTTTCGAGGCGGCGAGACCCTTGGTGCGTCCGCCAAAAGAAACAAAGAGCTGCTCGGACCGCCTGAAAGCGGCGGAACACGTGATGTAAACTCTCAGCGCCCTAACAGAGCATAGGAGGTTATCACTGTCCCCGTTATCGGATATTGGCAGAGCCGAGAGGGAGATGATTTGTGCCCTAAAGGGGGTACCAATCGCTTTGGGAATATACCTGTGTCTCGGTCTGAGAATGACTTTAGAGTCATTCGGTCCGAACTCAAGACATGCAGGGCTAATAGATAGCGCGTGCAGATCCCCCACGCGTTTTACTGAAGACAGAGCTATCAGAAAAACGGTTTTGAGCGAAAGGTACTTAGGATCCACAGATTCAAGCGGTTCAAAAGGAAAAGCCTTCAGGGCCTCCAGGACCAAGGACAGATCCCAAATAGGAACCGAGGGGGGCCGCGGGGGATTCATCTGCCTGGCTCCTCTGAGGAAATGGATAATAAGCTCATTCCTTCCGATTGCCCGGCTGCGCGTCGTCTCAGCGAACGCTGCAATAGCCGCCACATACACTTTGAGCGTGGAAGGGGACCTGCCCTTTTCCAACAGCTCCTGTAGGAAGGAGAGCACTTGCGGAACCCCACATGTGCGTGGATCAAAGTTCTTAGTAGCGCACCATTTAGAGAACACAGACCACTTAGACGCATAGAGCCGTCTCGTGGAGGGAGCTCTAGACTGCGTGATCGTGTTCACGACCCCTTCTGGCAGGTCAACGGGTATCCGTTGATTACCCATGCATGCAGAGACCATCGCTCCGGATGGGGATGCCAGATTGACCCACCGGCTTGAGAGAGGAGATCCTTTCTCACCGGGATCGGCCATGGGGGTGAGTGCGACAGCCTCACCAGCTCTGGGTACCAAATCTGGTTCTCCCAGCGCGGGGCTATAAGGAGCACTGTGTGCTGTGTTACCCTGATCCTTGTTAAAACCTGTGGTAACAGGGAGATCGGGGGAAAAGCGTACAGCGGGAGGCTGGGCCAGGTCTGGGACAGCACGTCCTCGCTTTTCGAGAAAAATTTCGGGCAATGAGCGTTGTCTCTCGACGCAAAGAGGTCGACCTCCGCTCTGCCGAATAGGCGCCAGAGAAACTGGACTGTCTGGGGTTGCAGGGACCATTCTCCCGGGGGAATGATGTCTCTGGACAGTCTGTCTGGACCGACATTCAGGTGGCCCGGCACGTGCGCGGCTCTCAGCGAGCGCAACGAGCGGTGAGCCCAAACGAGAAGGCGTTCTGTCAGCTTGCACAGGTTCCTGGATCTGACACCGCCCTGTCGGATCACATAGGATACCACAGACATGTTGTCCGAGCGGACTAGCACATGGTGATCCTGTATGAATGGGAGGAAGCGCTTGAGCGCGTTCTCGACCGCTATCATCTCCAAACAGTTTATGTGGAGGCATTTCTCCTGGTCTGACCACAGGCCAAAGACCGGTTTGCCCTCGAAAGAGCGCCCCAACCTGAGGTGGAAGCGTCCGTCGAGATAACTTTGCGGTGTGAGATAGCTCCCATTGTCACTCCCCGCTGGTACCAGTTGGCCGCTAACCAGGGCTTCAGTGCTGAAAACGCAGCTCTGAGTCACTCTGGTTCGAATGCCGCCGGAAGCCCAGGCTCTGTGAGGCATTCGGGCATTCAGCCAGCGTTGTAGCGGGCGCATACGTAACAGACCCAGCTGAAGCACTGCTGCAGCTGAAGCCATACAACCCAGCATCCTCTGAAATGTCTTGAGAGGTGCGGTGCTGCCCGGCTGGAAGGACGCGGTCAGGTGTCGAATGCAGCGCACGCGCTGTGTCGACAGGCGGGCCGTCATTGCCACAGTGTCCAGATCCAAACCCAGAAAAGAGGTTGATTGACTGGGCACTAATGAGCTCTTGGTCCAGTTGACCGTGAGCCCCAGGCTGTCCAGGTGGCTTAGAAGCACTGTTCTGTGGGCGATGAGTTCGGCCTCTGACTGTGCTAGAATTAGCCAATCGTCCAAGTAGTTCAGAATTCGCATTCCCCGACCCCTCAGGGGAGCGAGAGCCGTGTCCATGCACTTCGTAAATGTACGGGGTGCCAACGACAGGCCGAAAGGCAGGACGGTGTACTGATATACCTGACCATCGAAGGCGAATCTCAAGAATGGCCAGTGACGGGGTATTATCTGGATCTGAAAGTACACGTCTTTTAGATCGAGAGATATAAACCAGTCCCTCGGGCGAATTTGCGCGAGAATTTGCCCGGTTGTGAGCATTTTGAACGGTCTTCTCATAAGAGCCTTGTTCAAACATCTTAGATCCAAAATTGGTCTGAGAGCTCCGTCCTTCTTGGGAACGAGGAAATAACGGCTGTAAAAGCCCGACTCGCTCATAGAAGGGGAAACCGGTTCTATAGCCCCTTTGCACAGAAGTGTAGCTATTTCTGCTCGGAGTAGATGTACTACTTCTCCATTCACTCTCGTCTCGGTACGCGCCTGAAAGCGCAGGGGGCGGCGAGCGAACTGCAGAGTATAGCCCTTTTTTACTGTGCTTAGCACCCATTCTGATGCGCCTGGAATAGCTTCCCACGCTTTTGAGTGTGAAGCCAGGGGCAGAATGGCCTCCGGGCTCTGATCGCCGCGCGTCGCGGGCTCGAGAGCTCGAAACGGAGGGGTGGGCGCAGCGTGCGCGCTCTTGGTGCTTAGATACGGCGGATCGCACGCAGCGATAGCTGGCCGTTTTACACACGGTGTCCCGGTGGCTTGGACGGGGAACATATAGTGTGAGGCGCGACGCGCGAGGGTGGCGTCGGGGCGAAATGTTCGTTAGTATGTGTGAGCGCTCGAAGGCGGGCACAGGACTTACATTTAAAACATGACCGGTCGTGAGAGGCCGTGTGACAGAGCGGGCAGTGAGTAGGTGTGGGCACGGTGAGGTGGACACGTGACCTACTTTTAACACTCGAGCGGCTTCTGCCTGCTTTGTGAGAGTGGGCTCTGTTACCCCTTTTCCACCAAAGCAGTGCTGGTGCCGGTTCGGAGCCGGTGCCTACTCGCGAACCAGTTATATGTGTTTCGACAGCCAAAGAACCAGTTCTCGGCCAGGAAAATTGGTTCCAAAGCGGCACCAACTCTTTGCTGGACTAGAACCGTTCTTTAACCACGTCACGCTTACGTCGGGGGGTGGGGTTATTGTCGAACTTCTTCTCGAGCATAATCTCCGTCTATAGTAATCCAGACGAGCAGCACAAATGTGTTCTGTCTTCTTCTGACCCCAATATAGGATCGCGAGGCAAGGAGAAACATTTGCAGAAAGACAATGTAGTCCAACATTGTAATTGTTATGTTTGAATTTGGCGCAAGCCTTTCTAGGAAAGCTAAGACGTAGCCTATGGCAACGTACACAGTGATATAACGACGTCGTTCGCTGGGCTCTCTAGTCAGTGGAAAAACAAACAGGTTCTGAGAAGGTTCGCAAGTTGAACCAACTTTGAACCAGCACCAGTTCCAAACCAGTTCTTTTTGGGTGGAAAAGGGGTATGTGAGAAACACGGGATTTATAGTGCTTGTGTGCAGGGGTGAACACGGAAACGTGGGCACATTCACTGCATTTGAAACACATACGGCGTGAGCCGTGCAACCAGACATTATGCTCATTTGAGATTTCTCTGGGTCGCCGTGAGAACGGTGGTTGCGCGCAGGCGAGCGGGTAGATATACCGGCTCGATGACTGCGAAGTAAACATCTGCAGTAGCCGTGGCAACGGGGACTGACAGAGCGTGAAGCTTTGACAGTGGTCCAGCCGCAGCGGGACTTAACCGTCTTTTCTTCCCTCGTGTTTAGACGCTCATAAATACTCGAGCACCATGAGTAGGAGTGGTACGAGAGGCGGGTTCATTTTCTGTATGTAAGAAAAACTGGCCGCGAGCTCGGAGAAGCGAACAGCATAAATTTTTATCTGCCGCGAGAGCCGGGATCGAACTCGGGTCTCCCGCGTGAAAGTCTATGATTCTGCCACTGAACCACAGGGGAGAACACATTACCTTTCAGTTAGCGCGAAGATATAAGAGAGCGACCTCATGTTCGTTTGCAGGCGTGCGTGTATAAAAACAGGCTCGTTTACTGCAATAGTAATATTTCCAGCCGCCTGAACTTAAGAGGGGACTGAGAAATGTGTGAGAATTGGCGGTTTGTCCGGCCACAGCGGGACTAAAACACTCTCTCTCCTCTTTTCGCTGGTGAGTGAGGCGCGCGCGCTGAACGTTGCTCGTGACTGTCCGCTCTGTTATCCCTTGTGAACGGCGCAATCTGCGCGGCCCAACAAGGGGGAGAGCGGGTTCGCTTTCTGTATGTAAGAAAAGCTGGCCGCGAGCTCGGAGAAGCGAACAGCATAAATTATTAACTGCCGCAAGAGCCGGGATCGAACACGGGGCTTTGGCCGTGAAAGCCTAAGATTCCGCCACTGAGCCACAGGGGAGAATACAATAGCTTTCGGTTAGAGCGAGCATATAAGAGAGCGTCATGTCTTGTGACGGCGTTTGCTTGCAGGCGTGCGTGTATTTATAACAGGCTCGTACACTGCGATATGAACAATTCCAGTCGCCTGAACTTAAGAGGGGACTGAGAAATGGAAGTAGGTCCGGCCACAGCGGGACGAAAACACTCTGTTCTCCTTTTCGCCGGTGAGTGACGCGCGAGGACGGAGTAGCTTTCTTGTAACGTAAAGAGAGCTCCAAGACCGTCCGCTTCTGCCATCCCTTGTGAGCGGCGCAGTTTGCGCGGCTCGAACAGAGGGAGAGGAAGCTCGCTCCGAGACCATCCGCTTCTGCCATCCCTTGTGAGCGGCGCAGTAGCGTGGCTCGAACAGAGGGAGAGTGTCTATCTCATTCGCCTCATCCTCTGACGCGGCGGCGGCGCGGGTGAGAGCCGGCGGTTGAGCGGCCGGGAGGGGGGGGCGGAGAGGGCGAGAGAGAAGCTCGAGGGAGAGGTTCCGGCGAGCTCCTCAGTCACAACAGTCTCCGGTGGTCTCTGCGAGCGGCGCTTCTTGCACGGCCCGGCAGGGACAGGCGGAGCGACAGCTTGGTCGAAAACTTCAAGTCGAGCCCGCAGGGTCGACATTGAAAGTTCCTCGCACTCGGGGCAGCCGCCCGTAGAGAGTGCGGTGGCGGCATGCTCGCGGCCCAGGCAGAGAGCGCAGAAGAGGTGGCGGTCTCCGTTGCTGAGCGGGGCGCGGCACGAGCCGCAGGAAAAACGAGGCATTTTGACAAAAACGCCTCGTGCTCTTTTAGAACAGTGAGAGAGAGTGTGTGTCGCAGGCCGAACACACACAGCAGTAATAAAAGGATATGTCGCCGGATAGCGTAGCAGGCACGGATGGCTGAAGGCGGCGAAGGCGGCCGGCTTCCTCAGGCGCTGTCCTAAGCTTGCTGGTCGCTGGTTTCGACGGCGGCGGCTTCTCAAGATCCAGCGATGCGAAGAGCTTCGCTGAAGACAAGAAAATCAGAGTTCAGCCTGTGAGCCCTCAATATATACACACTGGCCACACCCTTCTTGACGGTTAGAAGGGTGTGGAGGGCGCGAAGCCCTCATTGGGTGTGACGTCACGCCGGGCTCACTGGTAGGCTTAAGCAGTTGCCGCCTGGCAGCCAATGAGCACGCTTATACAGCTTGCTTTGGTCTGCCTGCCACTGCACTGCGTTGACAATAAATGCAAAATTAAGGATAATTTTTTGGCTTCAGATCTCGAAGAAAGAGAACTTTCCCGAAGCGTAAGCTACTTACGCAATACGAGAGAACCTCTCGTAAGAGAACCAGAATCTCAGCGCGCTAATACTGAATTGAATAGTCTTTTACGTCTCTGGCTTGTGGGGTCCGTGCGTTCGGTCTTAAAGGGGCAGCAGTCTTATAAACCTGCTGCTGTTTTAATGTTAATCAAACAAATATTCAATATAAAATGTTCAGGAAAACATTACTCACTGCTCTTGACTAAATAGGCTATCTTTTGTAACTTTACAAAAAACCCATCTATATTTAATTTATTCAGTAACGAATATGCAGTGTTTTTTTTCCACATTTGATTGATTACTGTAGTTTTTGTTGTAGTGTCAAAATTGGAATCACTGGTGTCTAAACATGTGTACCACTGACACAGTCCTCAGCACTGAGCTCTGCTGGAGCTGCTCTAAATATGTGCTGTACTGTTAAATGAAAGATAAAATATGATAGAGCAATAAAATGAGGAGTGAAAGTAACAGAAGCTCATACAATGCATTTTAGCAGGCTTAATTAAGCATGAAAATAACTTTAGGAAATATTTATTTGAACAAATTAAGCCAATATGATTTATATTCTTTTGCTTTCTCTACCAATATTTAAAAATTACAAATGCTGTGAAAATACAGGTATTGGTTATATGGTATTGGTATCGGCGAGTACCAAAAATGAAAGTATCGGTATCAGAAAAAGTGGTCTTGGTGCATCCCTAAAAAAATGATGAACGACATTTTACTCATATTTACCAAAGGTGCCAATATTAGTTCACAGTACTCCAATCCACAACCAGAGGTCATCATGTCCCTATACTAATAGCAGCCAGATTCCTCTCACATGACATAAACTCAAAATGAACCTCACAAATCACTGTGAAATGTAAATGTCAAATCTTCTGTATTTTTTGTTTATTCTCACAGCAGCACCAGAAATATTCTACCCTTTCGGCTCATCAGGAGACACACGAAATGCTGCTGCTGATGATGGAAGCTCCATTAAAATTAAGCTGTTGAGGCCTTTTCTGTTCTTTGGCCGAACATACCAGCAGATTTATGTAAGAATTGGATTTCATCTCGATTCTAAGTCTTAATGTGAGTGATTGCATTATAAGCTCATCTGTGGCTGTGATTTTGACAATATATCTCATGTTTCAGGTGAATAATAATGGACACCTCACATTCAACCAGTCTTCATCACAATATTTCCCAAACTCCTTTCCCTCTAATGAAAGCCAAGATATAATTGCTGGTCTCTGGACCGACCTTGACAACAGTGCGAGAGGTGTGGTTTCATATCATCAGTACACTAATGGAAGTGTTCTCACACGCGCCACTCAGGATATAAACAATAATTTCCCAAATCTGACCTTCAACGCTTCTTGGGTCTTTGCTGCAACGTGGGATAAAGTCCCTTACTTTTCCATGTCTGGCACAGTAAGTTTGATTATGCTTCTGAAATGTGACTGTTTTTTACTAAATTCAATTCCATTCAAATAAAACAATTATAACAATGAAATCACACAGTAATGTTCATACAAATAAGAGCAATAATATTACTGATACTAACATTGAATAATATGAATATTTTGTTTAAAAATAATGAACAATGAACACTAAGAGTGATTATGCTTTTTTCCAATCTTTGCAGGAAACATCGTTTCAAGTGGTTTTAATTTCAGGCAGTAATTTTACATTTATTCTGATGAATTATGGTGACATTTCTGTAACAGGACGTCAGGTGGAGGTGAAAGAAGCCTTTCTGTATCAGATCAAAATGTTACTATTCAGTACTATATAAGTGTATCGTATGTATGTGTACAGTTTAAATATATACTTTGCATTTTTTATGTGTATTATACAGGCTGGTTATGACACTGTAAACTCCACACACTACTTTGTGATTCCTGGATCAGTCAACGGGAGCTTTATTCCAAACCTCAAGAGGTCCAGTAATGTCAATGTTACAGGCCGTTGGGCCTTCAGGGTGGACAGTGGACACAACCTCTCTAAAGGTAAGAGTTTTGTCTTTCTAGAAATAGATAAAAACAATAAGGTTTTGTTTTAATAGCCAATTTTTCTTATAAGTTTCATATAACTCTATGCAATGTTTTGAATGAATATAATGCATCTGTTTAAAAACTTAGACTATTATTATCAGTGGACCTAATGAGGGAAATTATTATAAATGTTAAAAAGATCCATTTAATTCACTAGATTTTTTTTTAACTTGAGACCAAGAGCAGTAATCGGTCAGGGTGTAAGATTTTGTACACACAACGCTTAGCTATGGTTGCGTTAGTGAGGTGCATTTAGCTGATACTGTTTTCCAAAGCGACTTCAAATAGTGTAACATAAGCAGCTTGTCACAGAGCCAGCAATATTCATAGTTTACAATTCCAGGTTTAATTGAACGCTTGTTTAGGAAGCAAGCTAGAACAGAGGTTAATTGCAGAAAAGAAGTATTGTATTAAATCTGTGCTTCCCCTTCTAGTTGATGGAAATTCGTGTTCTGAACTCAGCTGTTCTGAGAACGAAAGCTGTGGGATGAAAAATGGTGTTTACGGCTGTTTATGTAAAAAGGACCATCACACACCACAATCACATTCTGACTCTTTTGGTTGGTATCATTCCACAAATAAATTTAAAATATACGGTAATACAATATTCAGTGATTAATTAGCTTTGCTTTTTGTCTCAGATGTCTCAGAAACCTGTGAAAGCAGCTCTGGCTCCATGTCTGTGTCTCGCTGTCAGCTCTTTGAGGCTGGTTTTCCAGCTGATGTCTTACACCTCAATGATCCCAGCTGCAAAGGAACGGTCCGGAATGGCAGAGTGGAATTCCATTTTGATAATGAGGAACACATCTGTGGTACAAATCTTGTGGTAGGTTTAACTATGTATCATTTATTCAAATACACCATCCAATTATTTGTATTGCCTGATGGAAACAACAGAGTTTGACCACTTGGGGAATCTCTATGAGACTTTGAGAATTGTGTATGGAGGCTTGTAAGGGTACTGAAGAATCTGTAACTAACCAAGGGAAGGGCCCAAACAGACCTCCCTAAAGAGAGATTCAGTGGGGAAAGATGCACAGCACCCTGCTATGAAAGAGTTTGGAACATTTGCCCACATTCTCCACCATTAATATGTAACCCACCAATATTTCTCTTGACTGAGGGAAATTTTAGCTTAGTTTCTGCTGTTGCAATACCTTGAATTCATTTTAGGCTAAATAACTAAATTTTACATTTGTTGTTCACAGGCTAACAGCACCCACTTCATCTATGATAACTTTATTCTGGGGACACCGAGGTCAGAGGGTGACAGTCTCATTAGCAGAGAGAAAATCCTGAAGATTTCTTTCAGATGTGTTTATCCTCAATCACAAACACTTTCCATGAATGTGGAAATAAACCCGCTGGAGAGGTGGGAATCTTTTAAGCAGGAAAAACTAATGCACAGTATAAAAATGAGTAAACAAATGCAAATACATGGTTCGAATTACGTGGGAGCCAGTGGGAGCTGAGCTCCCATAGAGAGAGGATGAGCTCCCATGAAAGCAGTAAAATCATACACCTGTGGGGGGCTCTAAAAATCATCAGCACCATTATTTTAAATTACAAATAAAGCACTTTTTCCTTCAGACTACTGTAGCATGACTTAAAAGATAGGACAAGATGCCAAACACATGGATCTCACGGGATCTTGGATCGTCATCACACTACGGTACATCCTTATGCTTAAATCAAGTGATAAAAGTGCCGCTGCGATCATTGGCGCGGATACTGTGTTTGTTTGTGGCTCGCGCACAGTCTTCACTCGGGCGCGCTTCAATCCGTTGTGGAGACTCTCTATTCGTTCCAGTAAAATTACAAAACAAAATGCACACAAACGTGTCTCTGCCTGATATAGAACCACTTATAAACATAATCGGATTTGATGAAAAAAAAAAAAAAACTGATATGAGTGCGGATTTCGACCCAGAACCTCTGACGCGTTTGGCAAATGTTCTACCACTGAACCACTTAATTACACGGTCAAATCTGTCAGATCTATTTCACTCACGTGAAAATTCTCAACAAATTAAACCAAATGTACTATTTAAATTGAATTGTGTTACCAACGCTTTTTTATTAAATTTGTATTATATTTACAAATTTTTATATTTTTATATTACATTATTAAGCTACCGCTCCTGCTCATAGGCTACTTTTTTTTTTTTTTAAAGAGACCCCCACAAAGATGAAATCATAATTCGAACCCTGTGCAAATATACTCTAAGAATATATATATATATATATATATATATATATATATATATATATATATATATATATATATGCTCTTGAAATGTTTACATTTCTAAATTGAGTTGAGGTAAATACAAAAATGTACATGATTTTACTTTATTCTACTTTTTTTTTTTTTGGTGAACATTTCAACAGTATGGTGCGCAAGATCCTCCCCGCTGGTGAAGGCAGATATCTGGTCCGGATGATTCCATATCAGGATGATGAGTTTACCCGGCCCTTCACTGGTCTTGTGGATGCAGAGCTCGACCAGGAGATGCATGTGGAAGTTCGTGTTGAGGGGGTCGACAGCCGCCAGTTTGCCCTGGTGATGGACACGTGTTGGGCTACACCTGTGAATGATCCTGATTACAGCCTCTGCTGGGATCTCATCCTTTCAGAGTAAAGCAGGGATTTTTTTAGGATTGCCTGGGATACTTTATCTCTCATGATTTCAAGACAAAAGCACAGATTCAATTTTTGTTCAGTGGAAACAAAGAAAAGAATTTGATTTGTTGATTGTCATTATTGATATTCTCAGGTGTCCCAATCCAAATGACGACACAGTGGATCTGCTGCAGAACGGCGTCTCGACATCCAGCCGTTTCTCCTTCAGGATGTTTATCTTCACTGCAAACTCCACTAAGCTTTACCTGCACTGTGCTGTTCACCTTTGCCTTCTGTCAAGCAATCGCTGCTCAACTGTGAGTTTACAAAACCTGTCATAATGGGACTGAATTATTCACGCTGATATTAAATGTAACTGATCAATTTAAATATAAATGGGCAAGTCAAAAACACGGTTTGAAAGATGGATTCATGATGTGCTCCTTTCATTATTAAAATTTTTAATTGTGGACAAAAAAAGTTATAGTGGCTTTAAATTCAGTGTTGGAACTTTATCAAATTCTTCAGTGTCAGTATGTAAGGCTGCTGAAATACTTGTTTTGGCTGTCCACTGCTTAACACTCCTTTCACAAAAACAATGGTGATGAACTGTGATTACATATATATAACAGGGATTCACACAGCTGGATTTTGCTCTTTTCTCTATTAGGACTGTGACTCTGGACACCGGCGGAGAGAGGGCAGGTCTCTGGACTTCCATGACAGTGCTTCCATATCCATGGGTCCTCTGGTGTTGTCTGAAATGGAACACAGGTGATTTTAATAATTCATAAATAAAGGTTTCTATGTAAATACATTACATTTCACTGCATTTCATTATATTCCCTGTTCACAGATAAGTGGGTCCCAGAACAAGTGAAGGTATCTGAGGCTTCTTGTCTGTGTGGTTCTCTGATGCTGATACTTGTTCCTCTGATGAGTGTCCTGACACACTTTTAGTTTAGTACCACAACATTTTATATGTATTTTGCCTAATGCCATTTTAATGAATGTAACATTGATGTTATACTGGTTTTGGGTTTAATTTTTTTTTCTTATCTCATGTAGTCTTTGTCTAGAATAAAAATTAATCATTATTTAATAATTTACATGAATTGTTATATACTACATCTTTTACTACGGTAACAAAGACAATCAGATTCATGTTTATTCAAAAGCATTAAAGGGATCATTT
This sequence comes from Abramis brama, assembly GCF_963993115.1. NCBI lineage: Eukaryota > Metazoa > Chordata > Actinopteri > Cypriniformes > Leuciscidae > Abramis > Abramis brama. The sequence continues at coordinate 2,470,287 of NC_139976.1, forward strand.
CTGTTTTCCGCTTCCTTTCAGTTCTATTGTTTAAAAAAATGAATATGTTTATGTTGCAGCTCAAAGAATTATTTCTATAACAGGCTTTCAGTAATAGAAAGATGATCTGGTTCATGAACAAGATGAATACATGAATGCATCAATAACCTCCCTTTCATTGTTGATAATAGCAAACTGAATTGTGTAACTGGATCAAACAGGATGGAAAGTTTTAGAGTAACAGAGGTTTGATTTAGAAAGGGGGGAAAAAATACATTTAACTTAACTGAAACAATATTCCCAAGAAATCGTGTTTAGCTTTAACCATTTCAATTAGAGGATCGAAAAAAGGAAAAAGAAGAAACGGCTAGAATATTTCTGAATAGTGTCACGTACTAGCCCTCTTTAGATTATGGGAAATCGGGTCAGTGGGAACAGAATTTGGAGAGAGGAGAGGAACTTCTTGTCTCCATCACCAGTAACACACTACCAGATAATGAACTTAAGTTGTTCTTTATTTAATTTAAAATAAACAATAAATGTATATTTCAGACGCCTATACCAAGCTGGTTAAGGTGGGTATCAGGTACAGTATGTTTCAGTTTAGTTTGTGCCGACTCTGGGTTTTAGGCTCCATGAAAGTTGCTTGGCTTTTAGCGGTGTTCATCGCAATAGTAACTTCCACTCCACAGCAAACCTGTTTTAGAGAAGGTTATGTTCTGTGTAAGAGACGTCAACCTAACACTGGACCAGTCAGCTGTGAGCAAAGTGACACATGCCTGACGCAATAAAGTCACTTCCACCATTTCACAGATTTTAAGACAATATCATCTGGCTTTTAGCAATGAACTATTTAAATTATTTTATATTACTTGTGTAATTATTACACGCTTAATTCATTACACATGAGCAATTTTATTTCAACAATTATTATTAAGCATTTAATTTAAATGTGTGTACAGATAATATTTAATATAAATACGCGTTCATAATCAATACATAGAGCTTTATAAATGACTACATGTGAGCTTACATGTTCAAATCTCTGTATACCTATAGTATATATTATCTACTTGATAACCTTCACTTGCACTGATATAGCATGATATTTTCTTCTTGCTATGTAAATGCATTTACAGTATATAATTCATATTCTTCAATGTCTTAATCTTTGGGAGAAGGGAAAATTGAATCACACTGGCTCTCTCGTGAGAAGTGAATCGCATGTTTCAAGGCTTGTGACTGTTTGTTCGCTACTGATGTCACACTTTAATGTGTACACACTCCACACACTCAGGATTAAAGCCTGGGTTAACACAGAAAGTTGATGGCCATTGTCATAAAGGCTGATTGGATTGGTTTGTTTTTTTCAACTCAAAACTAATCCCATAACCCTGATTTTGTTTAACTACCGTCATGGTACGAGCCCCAGGAGGGAGCAGGGCCAAAACAACAAACAAAAGGACTCCTAGCTTAAGTTTAGGTATAACTTGCCTGTACATACAGAGAGAAGAGAGAGAGAGAGGGAGAGGGAGAGGGAGAGAGGGAGAGGGAGAGAGGGAGAGGGAGAGGGAGAGAGGGAGAGGGAGAGGGAGAGGGAGAGAGGGAGAGGGAGAGGGAGAGGGAGAGGGAGAGGGAGAGGGAGAGAGGGAGAGGGAGAGGGAGAGGGAGAGAGGGAGAGGGAGAGGGAGAGGGAGAGGGAGAGAGGGAGAGAGGGAGAGGGAGAGAGGGAGAGGGAGAGGGAGAGGGAGAGGGAGAGAGAGGGAGAGGGAGAGGGAGAGGGAGAGAGGGAGAGGGAGAGGGAGAGGGAGAGGGAGAGGGAGAGAGGGAGAGGGAGAGGGAGAGAGAGAGGGAGAGAGGGAGAGGGAGAGGGAGAGGGAGAGGGAGAGGGAGAGGGAGAGGGAGAGGGAGAGGGAGAGGGAGCAGGAAAGGTCCACGAGCCGGGACTGGGACTCGGGTCTCCCAAAGCGCACTTGCCCACGAGGCTATCATGGTGTGATATATTTGTTGATAAGTATTGGTTCATTAATACATTTGGCTTATTCCAAATACTAGAAATTGCATACTTTGTCTTCAATAACAAATGTACATTAGACAAATAAAACTTACACTGTAAAGAAAATCCTAATTTAACAAAAAATAACTTTTCTTTTTTGTAAGATTTAAAAAAATATTTTTTTTCTTCTGTAAAATAAACAATATCTGTAAATTAATTAATTGATAAGGATTATAAATTTAAGGATTATGTCATTAATGACAAATTACAGTAATGCTTATTTTTTATACAGGACAATTACTGTATTATTTTTACAGTATTTTTCCATTTTCTTAAATTACATACAAAGTTGTGTAAAATTACAATAATAAATAATGTTTTATTAAACATGTAGCTCATTATATTAAAGGTTGATATCCATACTAACAATCTAACATATTTCCTTGTCATTTTAAAGTAAATATTATTAGTTTTACATTTAAGTGTATTTTTACATTGAAACACTGTAATTCTGGATACAAATTTAGCAAACCTTTATCATTGCATTAAACAATGCGTAGTCTCTTGCAGATTTGCTCTCCGGATTTAAACTTCAGTCATGTTGTGCCTCTGGCCACACACATAATCAGTGATGTCACAGAGAGTAAAAGGACTATACATGCCAGGAAAGCTGACTAAAGTAAATTGAATATAGATAAAGCCAGGAAAGCTTTGCAATAGTCCAGACAGGATTTAGTCAAGCAAGAATGAAAAGAGCAGCAACACTTTTTGCCATTAAGTGGTTTAGTGTGAACTTAAGTATTCACAATGAGGCAATGCCTCAGAAAAGAGAATAACACAAATGAAAGTGAAGTAACAATTCATTGTTAAACATTTTTGTCAAAGCCTTGACGGCAAAGGCATATTAGAAAATAAAGCCTTCTTATATTAATTTCTTCTGGATATGAATGGTTAGTTCACCCAAAATTTTTAAATGGTGTCATCATTACTCACCCTCAAGTTGTTCCAAAACCGTATGTCCATTTTTATTCTATTTTTTGATAAACAAATTAGTGCGGTTATTAGAGGAAGCTTTTTCCATTTAAGATCTATTGCAAAGTTGAAGAACCTTCTTTCAAACAAAGATTTAGAAGTTGCAATTCATGCATTTGTAACATCACGATTAGACTATTGCAACTCTCTTTATTGTGGTCTTCCTCAATCTTCACTATCTCGATTACAAATTGTTCAAAATGCAGCTGCAAGACTTTTGACTGGGTCTAGAAAGAGGGATCATATTTCTCCTGTTTTGGCATCCCTTCACTGGCTTCCCATTAAGTTTCGAGTTGATTTTAAGATCCTTATGTTTGTTTATAAGGCGTTGTCTGGCTGTGCACCAAGGTATATTTGTGATCTTATTGTGCCATACTGTCCTGCTAGGGCACTTAGATCTTCAAATCACTTGCTTTTAAATGTGTCACGATGTCGCTACAAATGAAAGGGTGATCGGGCCTTTTCTGTGGCTGGGCCCAAGCTTTGGAATGCTCTCCCTTATCATGTGAGGTCTGCTCCTTCATTGGACATTTTTAAATCTACTCTGAAAACACATTTTTATTCTTTAGCTTTTGGAAACTTGTAATTGTTGTTTTTTAAAGTGTAGTCCTGCTATGCACTTTGGATCAATTTGTATTGTGTTAAATGTGCTTTATAAATAAAGGTTGTTGTTGTTGTTGATGGTAGCCATTGACTTCCATAGTTGAAAGAAAAGTCAATGGGATCCATTAACTGTCTGGTTACCAACATTCTTTATAACATCATCTTTTTGTGTTCAAAAAGAAGAAAAAAACTCATACAGGTTTGGAACAACTTGAGGGTGAGTAATGATGACACCATTTAAAAATGTTGGGTGAGCTTTTGGGATCAAAGAAACAGGTAGATCATATGAACATGTACAAAAAATAAATATAGCTCTCATGCCGTTAACTCTCCTGGTCAAACTAGGGAACATCAAGGAACTTCAAGAAACGAAAGAAATTGCATTGTCTATAACACCCATACTGTGTGTACACATCTCATAACATCTGGTATCTGTAAGAAGAGAGAAGAACTGTGAGATTAATTATACAACAATTTTAGAAATGTGGCAGAATTATAATTAATTCTCTAGAATGTAAAACAAATTATGTCACTCGTGGACCTTTCCTGATCCCGTCCTCCCTCTCTCTCTCCGTCTGACATTAAAAAGATACCATGACCACCTTTCAGTGTGTATGTGCCCTCAAAACTAACAAAGGATCTGATTTGGGACTGACTTATACTCATTTATCGCTTCACTGATGATTGTGTTTTTTTGTTTGTTTGTTTGTTTTTTTGTGAGGGAGAGATACCATTTACTCTGTCTACTCAAAATTGGTAATTTTGGATATGAGGCTCAGCACTCTTGGGTTGATGACGCACTGGCGTCCCTTTTCCTTGCGTGTGACTTTGGTCCCTTGATCTGGGTTAATTTTGAACATGCATCTGTTGTAAAAAATAATGCTTCCCCATTAAGTGCAAAGCATTCAGACTGATAACTAATACTATCATAAAAAGTCAGTGAAACAGCACATTTGAACACAAAGTGTACAATTTAAGTTTTCTTAAAGCTGCATTAAGTGACTTCGGTCTACAATTTTTTGCAGCTATACTCCATTTAGTAATATAACAACTGCCTGCAGAGGGCGCCAATAGCCTTTGATTTTTGTTGTTAGACTCCACAGAATGAACAGATCCTTTATTAATATTGGACATTTAATTCCGATGTCCAATTAATCTTTAACATTTGGCAACTTCTTTACGATAGAAATGCTACAGCCACTCTAATTTCTTTAACAATAATATGTGGACATCAACACATGCAATTTTTAAATTGCAATGAACTTATCTTACATATTTTGTAAGATATTGATGTATTCCTCTGGGTTGGTGTAGGTTTATCAATGATTTACTTTACAAATCTGATGAAATGGCGCGAATTCCAAGATTTTATAAAAAGCTTTTTTTTCATCTGGTTCTCATGAGAGCACCTGGAGATACGGGTTGGTGCTCACATTGCACAGAGTATGACCCATTAAATATAACTATAAAAAAAATAAATAAATAAATAATAGTATTACTGCATTTTATTTATTGTTTATTTTTTTTAAATAAAATAAACAAAATAATAAATAAAGTGTAATAAAACTATTATATTTTTTAAAAAGAAAATTGTATTAAATAAAAATACAATTATTTTATAGTAGGCTACACTTAAATACAATGCTAATATTTACATTTTCTTTCTTTACTTTTTTATTTTTTTATAAGAATTGCCACAATTTTCAAACCTGTCTGCGCAGTACGCTCAGCCATCACGAAGTGAGTGCTTCTAATTTACTTCACATTTCTCCGTTGAAGTCTATGGAGTCGCTGTGTCCATTTCTTTTACCGTCTATGGTTTTAGCACTGCCGAGTGAAGCGAGTCAGTGAATGTCAGTTTCGTGTTTTGCTCTGAAATCGGCAGAAATGCATTCAGTTCAAATGGAAATCGTATACAGTATTATAGCGTTGATTTAAAATGGTGTTGGCGTCGGAACCATTGTATATGGGTGGGACAAGACCCACCCACTTTTTAAGACCAATGATATTATACCCACTCACTTTTACTGTCTCTAATTCAGCGCATTTGTCTGTTTGCTTTTCAGAGCGCCGTCAGTCAAATCCATTCCACTTGAGGAATTAAAATTAATATTATTTTTTATTAAAATGAATAAATTAAACTCCATTTCCGCTGAATCGCTACATTATATGCGCCCGTTGTACCCTTCCAGTCACATATTGCGTTGCAAGCATCAAAAACAGCTTTAAGTTGTCATTGCTGGCAAATGACCATGGTATTAGGGGGATAATACACGGATAGCTGTGCATTTAATAAAACTCAAACAGTCAAAATATTACATTTTACCAAATAAAAATGAGGTTGTTACTGTTTTTGTTAATGAACATAAATTTAACATTGTAAATCTGCATCCTAACTCAAGCTAATACTACTGTCCAACTCACTGTCAAATATTTGTTTCGAGACAAAACATGTAATATTAATATTGCAGCCTGCAATGCAAACTGTGCTGAAGATACGTGCCATCAAAGTCAGGCAACACAAACCTGTTACAAGACTTGAAAAAATATCCCCCATTAGCATTTATTTTGTTAAGGAAAAATGACAAATGTTTGAATGTTCTACCTCAGATTTGTGAAATGCTCACCTGTTTGGCAAGTGTTTGTCATGATATGTTCTGACAAGAAAAAAAAAAAAAAAAAAACTACATTCGTTTTAACAAATGTTACCATAAATGACTCATCTTTACGACAGGTGTCAAACCTTTGGGTTCAACCCCTAATTAAACACACCAGATCCAGCTAGTCAAGTTCACAAATATTTGGCAGTTAACTACATAACTACAGGTATGTGTGGTTTGAAGCAGGGGTGAAACCAACCAAGGTGGGCCGTGTTGTAACACTGCGATACAATGTGCCCCTGTTAGAACTATGATATTATATTCGATACTTTTATGAATTCTATTGACAAACCATGAGAAAAAGGTGAATAAAGACTAAGAGACAATGTTTAGAAATTATTAATTATTCTGTTTTGAACTATGCTGTATAGCTGTGTTTTGTGTCAAACTCAAAATTGTTTATTTTTAATTATTAAAAAATGCCATTATTTTATATAAAAAGTTAATAATTGTATTTTATTGAGAAAATATTTGTTTATCTTGTATATTTTTTTGATTAGATCAGATAACATTAGAAGCTGTCATATGATAAAGTAGCTGCATCAGTTACTTCACTATTGCTGCTATACTTGTGCTTCTATGCCAAATATGTTTACATTCACAGTCATATTCAGTATATCTGTTTATTTATTATTTATTTTTATATGTATGCGTACGTGGGTGTATGTGTATGTATGCGTGTATATGTATATATGTATGTATATGTATACGTATGTGTGTGTATGTGTATATGTGGATATGTGCATATATACATGTACATATTTGTGTTTATTTGTTTTTGTTGCTGTTGTTTTAGGTATTTGCACTTATGTGGTCTTGGGTAATGTGTTGTACCATGGGCCTGAAGAAACGCCATCTTGTTCTAATGTATACCTGTTATATAGAAGAATGACAATAAATAAGCACTTGACTTGACTTGACTTGATATGATCATGTTACAATGTGCCCTTCACATTTTTACAATGTGCCCCACCGATGGGGCATGTTGTCACATTTTACTTCCATTATTTTGGGGCAAATCAAGAAAAAAGTATACACCGTATTAATGAAACAAAACCACATAATTGTGCTAGATGTGTGAAATTAATGTGGGAAAAAATTAATACTACTTTAAACCTAAGTATGTTTTGTAACGAATGGACTTAATCCAAAATGCTCTAGGCATCATAAAACCTTCCCCCTCTCCCCTGTTGTCATCGGCCCTCAAGCCAGTTCTCATCTCTGCTCTCCTGAACGATCTCAGCAAGAGACTGTGTCTGCCACCCTCAAAGACAGCACGAGAGTCCAGACGGCACTAGCCATTTGGTCCAAGACTATAGAGATAAACCTCCAATACACAAGGACACTTACTCCATTTTTAACCACAGACTTTCCCAAATGTTTTTTAGTATTTCCCCTGTGTTTTATGCATGTCCCTATGTTTTATTAGCCTAGTTATGATTCTTTAGTTATGTCAGAGTAATTTCAAATGTTGATATCCAAAGATGATGCATCACTGCTTTAACGTCTTCAAATCCCCTTTTTCTTGGTATCAAAATAATCCTCTTTTGATTCTATAATCAATGGTGTAAAATATGTTATGATAAATTGCATCATGATATTTTTACCATACTTTTGTGTAAAGACTGAACAAATTCTCCATGCCAGCATGAACATGCAACATGCAGCTGCAATGACGCGATTACTTTAACAATCAGCGATTGGCTCTTCTAATGAGAAGGCGCGATATCAAGTCGCCATAGTGCAAGTAGCGCTTTCTCTAATGCACAAGTAGTCATAAGAGTGCGTGAAATGAGTGAAAATATCGGTTATTTGTTCATTTTTGTCGAGTTTGTCCACGGATGAACTACTTCAGATAGTTGCTTACTAACTTACTAGGCCCTATTTTGCACTTTCTCCCATTCATAAATATAAGCGCACCGTATTTGCTCAGTTTAGCTCAGTTTAGCAGTTCATTGAGTTAAGCTAAACTGCCATTTTCTGTCGATTCTCATTTTCCACTCATTTGGGGAGTACAGTAGTCTGTGTGTTTTACAATCTATAAATGTTGTAATTTTGCGTTTGTTCAGAAAATGACGTGGATGGAGAAACAGTGGACTGTGGACTCACTGAAGCCATGGTTGGCTACCTGTTTGATGGTTCCTTCAAAAAGCAATAAAAGGAGACTGAGACCACTGTTGTATTAGAGCCGGTACCAGTTGAAGTCGCTCAGTCTACGGAAGAACTCCAGCCTCATCCATTCACTGATCCAAGGTAAGGGCAGCATTATGAGGGTCCCGTTTTGGTAAATGTGTTCAACAAGATAAATGGTAAATGTGTTTGACAAGAGTTTGTCTGCTCATTTGGGCTTTTGGAAATTGTGAAATTGAAGACATGTCGATTGCTGTCACTGAAAACAAGGAAAATAAAAATTATGCTTTCAGTGATGCTTTCAGTGATAAGAATGAAGAATGTTAATCATGTCTTCATGTATATTCTACAGTTTTTTGATGAGGTTGATGAATCCATCCTTCACCAAGCAGCTTCTGTCATTGCTTCAGAGAGGGTTTTGCCAATGTTCTGCCTAATGTGCTGAAACTTGCCAAGACCAAATCCCCCCTAGCAAAAAAGTAAACTGAAGCAAGACAAGATGCCCTGGCTGAAGATATACCAGGTAGAGACAGTCACCTTTGCTTGTGAACCTCACAATAATATCTGTAATTTACTTTACCACATTGTAAAATATATGTGATTGTGAAAGTAAGATATTTGTCTGATATTGCAGGAATTGATTAGAAGGCTGGGCTCATCCTCTTGCCATCCATCTTCAGAGAAAAGATTGAACACTACATTACTATGAGAGAGGTAGGCTCCTGAATTAGGGTTGTGACGATAGTATCATATATCGACAATAGTCAGAGATAACGCTGATGGCTGATGCCTGATGCCTTTGACGATATCAATACAAAAAATGGCTTGTTTTCCCATCAATCTATTAAATTATTATTATTATAAGGCTAGTATTGTTATCAAATTAATATTAAGACCTAAATTCATAAAGGCATCACCACATAACCACACTTGCAACATCACCAACACGTGCGTATGAGGACTCAAAGAAATGTTTTTAAAACACTACAAAACTACATCCCACATCAAAATTGTATTGCAGGGTGATCCAATCATAAATTGTCAAGAGTGCTTGTTATAACAGACGCATCATTATTATACAGTTGTTGTTTGAGCCAAGATGAAAATGGCATTGTTGTTTCCATAGCACATTAACAAAACATTTAATGATACTAATAATAGGGGTGTAACAATACATCGATATGGAGATATGAAATGGACACCTGAGAAGATTGACTGAACCCTAAACACGTTTTGTCACAAAAGCCGGTATTATCCACTGTTAAGGCATCGCGAGTTCATGTTTTACAGCAGAAACATCCAGACTGTTGTTTGTGAAGTCCGTTTTAGTGAATCAGTGCGCCAGGCCGTGCACAGGGGGGTGGCCCGGTGGCTAGAGCCACTGCCCTTCTGCCCTCATCAGCTGAGGTGCCCCTCTCGCCCCCCTTCCTAACCCTCCAGAGCACAGGTGTCAAACTCAGTTCCTGGAGGGCCACAGCCCTACACAGTTTTGTTCCAACCCTGCTTCAACACACACACACCTGCAGTTTTCAAATAAGCCTGAAGGACTTGATTACCTGATCAGGTGTGTTTAATTAGGGTTGAAGCTAAACTCTGCAGGGCTGTGGCCCTCCAGGAACTGAGTTTGACACCCCTGCTCCAGAGGATTCCCATAAAAACGTTCTGTTATCGCTCCGCTAAAGATCCACTGATTCCGCTAATCCGCTCCGTGTTTTCCTGCTCGCTCCGCAGCATCACTCACAGACAAGCATGTGCCCGCTCTCCAACGACAGTTTCAGAATAGAATGTCGTCCCATTGACAGGTCGATTACAAATTACAATCCACATTACAGACAGTGGTTGATCCACGAAATTAGTATTTTGGTCATTTGTTTTTGTATTTCTGTCTGTAATGTTTTGCTCCTGGTCTTCAAATAGTGCTAACAACTTGTGCAAAATATCCATGTTCTTGGAAGAAAATTAGAATTCTTGTTCAATCAAATTATTTTACCTGATCTAATCTAATATAAAAAACACTAATAAATAAATAAAACACGAATAAATAAATAAATAAATAACATTTTCTGTTGTCGGCAGATTTTGTAGACAAAAAACAATGCCTTCACAAAATTAGAAGAAGACAGAGTGAGAAAGAGCAAAGACAGGTTAAAGCCCATTCAACATTGCAAACATTGATTCAAAGTTCTAGAAAGCCAGCGGGTAAATTATTATATAGCCTACAGAATATTTAGCCGACAGTTTTTCACACTTTAACTCCTGTAAATATATTTCCCATTATAATCAATTGCCTTAGTTGATAGTGACGCTTCAAATTTCTAATTATTTTACATACCCATGATAAATAAAAAGTATACTTTAAGTTCAAGTCAAGTTTTTCCACAGAGCATCATTGTAGAATATATATATTTTTTTTTAATAAGACTTTTAATAATTTATTGAATTTAATTTAAAACATCTTTTATTTTTTAAATATATCGTTTAAACTTTTAAGATTATACTTTGAAATAAATTCAGTACCTGATATCCTGATCACTGAACACAACCCTCTGAGTCAGAGACTGTCTAACGCTGGTGTGAGAGGCGCTTCAGTAAACAATCTGGGATCTTTTGTATTACAACTTTAAACTCATTGCATTTTTGTGAACCCATTCATTTGTGGTATGTTAGGAGCTACTTCTTCAACTCTCTAAAAATGTAAGATGATTTTATTTTTATTTTTGTTTATCAAAAAATATAAATATTTGGTTCAGTAGATATTTATTTTAAAGGATATGATGTTTTTGTGTGACGTTGTTTAATCACAGTGCCCGAGCAGCCCCCAATGCGCTCAGGAATGCGGAGGGTGTGAGTCAGAGACCGACAGAAGGAGCTGAGAGAGAGAGAGAGAAGAGAGAGAGAGAGAGAGAGAGAGAGAGAGAGAGAGAGAGAGAACCGCTCTGTGATTTTATATTATATATTTTATATTATAAGCAATTAATTTATATACTTTTAAAGAATAGAATGTTTTTCAACTCTAGTTAAATTAGCAAGATATTTATTTTATTTTATATTTTATATTATAAACATTTCATTTATACACTTTTAAGGAACAGAATGTTTTCAACTTTAGTTAGTCTGATATATACAACAGATTTAGGAAAACCCCTTTCTCACTGTTACCTCAGGAATGTGGAGGAGCAGCACATTTCAGATGTCAGAGCTCAAATGCTTGCATGTGACACACACACACACACACACACACACACACACACACACACACACACACAGACAGACAGACAGACAGACAGACAGACAGAAACGCCCGCGCCCCTAGCCCTTGCTGACACACACGAGCTGGGGCCTCTGGTTGAGAGACTCATTGCAATTTTTTTTGTGACTCCATTTTATTTAAACTTTTTGTGTGAGGTTTTAGTAAGATCTTTATTTTATAATCATTTATATTCTTTTAAAAGAACAGAATGTTTTTCAACGTTTGTGTGAGATACAATTCACAGTTTCACAGCACAGCCCGGATACGTTCAGGAATGTGAAGGGAGGGGAATCCTGTGACACCAACTTCAAAACCCCAAACCTTCTGTCATACCATGACATATTATAACAACTTCAAAAAACAAAACTAACTGTCATACCATGAATTATTATTATAACAACTTCAAAAAAACAAAACTTGCTGTCATACCATGACGTATTATTATAACAGCGTCTTCAAACGATCAAAACTTTCTGTCAAAACTACATGATCGATGGCTTGCCGGGTCAAAGGTTAAGCCCTTTGATCCCCTTTGATCCTATACCAAAAGGGGCGGGGTAACCTGTCAAAAGGTCAAAGGTCAAAGTCATTAATCATTTTGACATAAGGTGGGTCATAGTTACTACTAATTCAATATGTATATGCCACATTTCATGGTGCTCTAAGTGATGTCACGTTTTTTAGGCCAAAACATTTTTTGTCACATACAGCAAACATCTCCTCACTATCCGCTAGCTGCCTGTCCCCTGAACACACTGTAAAAAAACGCGATCTCTGTAGACACCACAGGCTCCACAAACGGCAAAAAAACAAACTGCACTAACCCGCACCACGAAACATAACAAACTGTTTGTATAACAAACAAAAAATTTGGGGTGTGGTTTGGGGGGTTAGTGCGCGGATGAGTTGGAGGGAGGGTCTAGTTAGCCTCCGTTTTGTTTGACAATACTTTAAATGTCAACAAGAAGTGACGTCACCCAACATCACTTAGAGCACCTTTAATATTACTAGGCTAACGTTACACTAAATCCATGGTAAATGATGGGAATTTGTAGACGGAAAAGCCTTCTGACTGTATCGTTGCGCGCAGTGTTTCTCCGGTTTGTCAGCGCTGTTTCCGTTAAACTGGTGTAAATCACTGTCACTAACGCCAGTGAAGAATCCTCTGTCGGCCACCGGAGGTCTCTCTCTCCTGAATATTAGTGTTGGTTTTGAACTACATTTCCGAAGAAGCCACATACTGAGACTGATTACTGCACACCTGATCTTCATCACCAGACTATTTAAACCCTGCCTGTTCATACACAAATTGCGAAGTCTTGTTTGCCCCGGCTGCATTTCTGAGCATTATCTTCTGATTGTATCTTCTGCCTGTGTTTTGGACCCTGCCTTGGATTACCGTTTACGACTCTTCTCTGCCTGCCCTTGATCTCTGTTTAACCTGGACTCTCACTTCTGTTGTTAGCTGCCTGCCTTGACCTTTTGCCAGTTTTGACCACGTTTGTTGTTCTGTCTCTGATATTGTTGTTCGCCCTGGTATTTTGACCCACGCCTGTTTGTACACTGAGCTTGCACCTTTGTTAAATAAAACTGCACATGGATCCTAATCAGTCTGAGTCTGTGTCACAGAAGACTTCGCCACCTACAGATCCAGCAGTTCTCAGCAAGCTTTCTGCCCAAGCGAATCAACTGGCGATTCACCATCAACAACTAAGTCGACTCACCACCATGACTGAGGAGTTGGTGAAAGCCGTACAAAGTGTCCATCAGCCTGCACCTCCACCCACTGCTCCAACGCCTCAACCGAGTCAGGTAACGCAGCTAACGCAATGAAAATCATACATTGAAGAAGAACTGGCTAAGGGTTTCATTCGACCATCCACTTCACCAGCAGCAGCGGGATTCTTCTTCGTGGGAAAGAAGGATGGGGGTCTTCGTCCCTGCATTGATTATCGTGGTCTAAATTATATAACGGTCAAATTCAGATATCCATTGCCTCTGGTTCCTGCAGCCTTGGAACAACTAAGAACTGCCAAATTTTATACTAAGCTCGATCTACGTTCCGCCTACAACCTCATACGCATTCGAGAAGGGGATGAATGGAAAACTGCGTTCTCAACCAGTAGCGGGCACTACGAATACCTCGTTATGCCATTCGGTCTGTCCAATAGTCCATCCGTGTTCCAATCTTTCATCAATGACATATTCAGAGACATGCTAAACCAGTGCCTAATCGTATATATTGATGATATCTTGATCTACTCAGACACCATGGAGGAACACATCAAGCAGGTCCGGCCAGTCTTGCAGCGTCTCATCAACCACCAACTGTATGCCAAGGCGGAAAAGTGTGAGTTCCATCAATCCTCAATTTCCTTCCTTGGTTACATCATCAGTCCCGAAGGAGTGTCTATGGACGAGGGAAAGGTACGAGCAGTTCTAAATTGGCCTCAACCTACTACAGTAAAGGAACTACAAAGATTCTTGGGATTTGCCAACTTCTACAGAAGATTTATCAGAAATTTCAGCTCCGTCGCCGCTCTGCTCACTGCTATGGTAAAAGGGGGAATCACCAAGCTTCACTGGGCTACTGACGCCATTCAAGCCTTCAATGTACTAAAGAATCGGTTTACCTCTGCTCCCATTCTGCATCATCCTGACCCTAACATACCTTTCGTGGTAGAAGTTGACGCATCCAACACTGGGATTGGAGCCATCCTCTCTCAACGCCAAGGTAATCCACCCAAACTCTTCCCATGTGCCTATTACTCTAGAAAACTCTCCTCCGCTGAACAAAATTACGATGTGGGTAATCGTGAACTATTAGCTATGAAAGCAGCACTTGAAGAATGGCGTCACTGGCTAGAGGGGGCTAAACATTCCTTTCTGGTATTAACAGATCATCGCAACCTGGAATACCTACGCTCAGCCAAAAGACTAAGTCCCAGACAAGCCAGATGGGCCCTGTTCTTCACTCGATTTAACTTTTCAATCACTTATCATCCAGGATCAAAGAACATCAAAGCTGACTCATTATCCCGCCAATATGACTCCACTCCTCAAAATCCCTCTCCAGACCCCATCATCTCACCCTCTCTAATTCTAGCTCCAGTCCAGTGGGACATCATGTCCGAAATCACTCAGGCTCACGCACAGAACCCACCACCTCCGGAATGTCCGCTCAATCGAACCTTTGTTCCCCTAGGACTACGAGAAAAGGTAATCCACTGGGTGCACTCCTCCACAAGCTCTGGCCACCCAGGCATCACTACCACAGTTAGACTATTAAGAAACCGGTTCTGGTGGGAGACTTTACAGACAGACACCAGCACGTTTGTGAACTCTTGTCACAGCTGTGCTGCAGCAAAGACCCCCAGACAACTACCAGCAGGACTACTACAACCCCTACCCATCCCACAACGACCATGGTCCCACATCGCTATTGACTTTGTCACCGATCTACCAGTCTCTCAGGGTAACACCACCATACTAACTGTCATTGATCGTTTCTCCAAAGCGTGTCGACTAATACCACTGTCTAAGCTCCCATCAGCCTTCGAAACCGCAGAACACCTCTTCCACTTTGTATTTCGCTATTATGGTCTTCCGGAAGACATTGTCTCCGACAGGGGTTCCCAGTTCACATCAAGGTTTTGGACAGCCTTCTTTCGATTACTTAATGTCAATATAAGTCTCACTTCAGGTTACCACCCCCAATCCAACGGACAAACGGAACGGCTAAACCAAGAGCTCACCAAATTCCTCAGAATGTATTGTCAGCAGAATCAGTCCGACTGGAGCCGCTTTCTTCCCTGGGCAGAATATGCACAGAACTCAATTCTCAAACCCTCCACAAAATTAACACCTTCTCAGTGCGTTCTGGGGTTCCAACCCCCACTTTTCCCATGGTCCGGAGAGCTGTCCGAAGTACCTGCTGTGAACGACTGGTTTCAACGAAGTGAGGCGGTTTGGAACCAAGCGCATGTCCACCTACAACGTGCCATAAACAGGGGTAAAGAGGAAGCTGACCGCCATCGTCGCCCCAGTCCCAACTACATTCCTGGACAGTGGGTGTGGCTTTCAACCCGAGACCTCCGTCTTCAATTGCCCTGCAAGAAACTCAGTCCCAGGTATGTGGGTCCTTTCAGAATTTTGAGACAAATCAATCCTGTGTCATACCGCCTTGAATTACCAGCCACTTATCGTATTTCTCCTACTTTCCATGTCTCTCTGCTGAAACCTGCCGGTGGTCCGAGGGTGGAGGAGGAAGGCGGTGACTCAGGCCCCCCACCCATGATCGTGGATGGCGAGGAGGAATTTCAAGTGCGAGATTTGCTAGATTCCAGACGTCGGGGACGCCAGATCCAATATCTGGTAGACTGGGAGGGGTATGGTCCGGAGGAGAGGTCCTGGGTCAATGCGGATGACATCCTCGACCCCAATCTCATCTGTGAATTTCATAGGACCCACCCGGAGAGACCGGCCCCACGACCTTGAGGAAGACCCCGACGTCGGATGTGCTCTCGCGTCAGGAGCCGCTCGCGGGGGGGGGGGGGGGGGGGGCTCTGTCACGAACGCCAGTGAAGAATCCTCTGTCGGCCACCGGAGGTCTCACTCTCCTGAATATTAGTGTTGGTTTTGAACTACATTTCCCAAGAAGCCACATACTGGGACTGATTACTGCACACCTGATCTTCATCACCAGACTATTTAAACCCTGCCTGTTCATACACAAATTGCGAAGTCTTGTTTGCCCCGGCTGCATTTCTGAGCATTATCTTCTGATTGTATCTTCTGCCTGTGTTTTGGACCCTGCCTTGGATTACCGTTTACGACTCTTCTCTGCCTGCCCTTGATCTCTGTTTAACCTGGACTCTCACTTCTGTTGTTAGCTGCCTGCCTTGACCTTTTGCCAGTTTTGACCACGTTTGTTGTTCTGTCTCTGATATTGTTGTTCTCCCTGGTATTTTGACCCACGCCTGTTTGTACACTGAGCTTGCACCTTTGTTAAATAAAACTGCACATGGATCCTAATCAGTCTGAGTCTGCGTCACAATCACTGAGACATTTGTGTTCTTCGCTGAATTCAAGCACTTCTCACTGGATCTCGTGACCAAGACCGATCAGAGTAAATGCATCTGCTATAGTGAGCTCGCGCTGCCGTTTGGACTTTAAGCCGAGCAGATTAATGGTCCGTGTGGCGCGCGGTTCAAATGAGTTTCGTTCCGCTTTTGGCGCATAAACATTATCGAACATTTATCGAACTCTTGATATCGTTTTATCGAGAAATATTATATTGTGATAATTAGCGTTATCGTTTTATCGCCCAGCACTAGTTTGCACCTAAAATGGCGGACGATAGTAAACGATCATAACTTTCAGCATGAGCGAAAATGTGGAGTTAGTGTGGAAAATACCACGATTGCAATGAAAATGAGAAGTGACAAATGATGAACTAAATCGATGTTTTAGGACATGAATTCGCCGTGTGTGGTGTTGAAAACAGCGAAGCTAAAAAGCACACGTGTGAACAGGCCTATAATCACCCCGCTCACGTGTTAATGTTATCTAACAACATTTCTTTAGCCATTAGCTGTACAAAGAGCATCTCATGGTGTATTATCAATAAGAATTTGAGTCAGACTCAGTTTTAAAATGCTTTTATTATTAATTTAGTGAGAATGTGCTGTTAATATACAGTAACAGATTGGGTTAAAACTGTGATCAAAATAATTCATAAAATTATGATAAAAAGAGCAATAAGACAAAGTGCATACAGTTATAAATGCTAAAGTAATGTGAATATATACTAAATTGTCATTTTCATGGTCAGGAGGAGCTCCTGAGAAACGCGATAGCTGCTGATAGTACTGAAGGAGCTTATATATGATTGCTGTGATAGGTGTCGTATTCCTATAGGTAGATGTGGATCAGCTGAGAGTCAGCTGATGTGAGCTTGACTAACGTGACCTGCCAGAACTAATGCTATGCTTGATTTCATTGTTATTGGAACAAACATATTTACATACAACTCATATTGTTAATGATATTAAAGTAATTAAAACATTGAAGCATTGGTCCCACTTTATATTAAGTGGCGTTAAGTACTATGTACTTACATCAAAAAATAAGTACAATGTACTTATTGTGTTCATGTTGTATTGTAAAACACTTTTGCTGCTATTGAGGTGTGATACGGGCAAGGTTAGGGACAGGTGTGGTGGATTGGGTAGGTTTAAGGGTGAGTTAAGGTGTAAGGGAAGGGCCAACTGTGTAATTACAAATGTAATTACATAAATTAATTACAGCTGTAATTACATGCAGGAATTTTTAAAATGTAAGTACAATGTAAAAACATGTAGTTACACAATAAGTACATTGTATCAAATTATTAATTTCAATGTAAGTTGTTGTGGAAAAATTAATATTTGATCTGTTTTAGATTATTTTTCTTTCCTTTTCGTTTGAAACCATGTGCTTCTCTCCTGAAATGTATGTGCGCACCTAGCATGGGCACACACACACACACACACACACACACACACACACACACACACACACACACACACACACACACATATACACGCACACACACACACACACACACACACTGATGGTCAGATAATAGCCTTTTTAACTCTGTAGGGCGGGTAATTTGTATTCAGGAAAGACAGAGGGGTTACTTAGCCATAAACAAAGACCTTTGACCTTACGGGTGGAGGGGTTAGAAAGACCTTTTGTCTTAACCAGCTTGATCTAGTCATACGGAATGTTACAGGAGAAGGAACCTTGAATAGAGGGGGGTTAGAAGAACTTTATTTTGTCTTAACCAGCCCGATCTGGTTTACTGGGTAATGGAAAATTACGGAAGAGACCTTAGGAGAAAAGAGGTATAAAGGTCCTGTTTCTGTGTGATCAGGTCTTGCTCCTATCACTGGGTAGCTGGAGTGATTTGTGTGACCAAGCCTCTTAAAGAGAATAAAACTCCTTCTCTTTAATACAATTTGACTTTGAATGTTTCTTACGCCTTGATGCTGTTTGTTAGTTATTGTTTTTGCCACAACAAAGTACATAGTACTTAAAGCCACTTAATATAAAGTGGGACCTTAAATTGTTAAACATTTAGATTAGATTAGATTAGATGTTAGATGCTATATATTCATGAAAGTCATCCTCATCCAGTCTTTGGAGCATAATCTCGAGGACCGTGAATTTAGATGTTCTGGCTCACTAATGGTTGTATGCACGTCTTCTTTAAAGTAGACGATTCTGTCTGGTTCTGATGCTAAAGGTGGTTCCTGTGGCGTCTGATCCACTGGGATGTCAGGTGTCACATTTAAAGAATCGGGGTTCAGGTTCAGTATATTGTTTATGGTCCTCAACTTCTCTCTCTGCCTCTATTTTGCCCTCATCCATATAAGACAAAATATTTTTTCTTGATCCTTTTGGCCAAGTTCATCAATTGACAGGTGTTCTTTTTTGCCACTGAGTTTTCTTCTTTAGTAACTAAAAACAAAAAGAAAACTACCACTACTACCACTACTACTACTACTAATAGTAATAATATAATAATGGCAGGTGCCTGTTAATCACTCAGTTTTCTTTAGTTACTAAATGTAAAATAGAGCCGATTGAATGCATTGTAACAGTGTTATGATGCAATTACTACTATATATAGTATTATAATAATGTAAGCTCGCGCTCGATCGGCCCAAAGTCCGGCATCCGACCAGCACGGAAGGTCTCTACGTGTTACTGTCTTTTCTCGAGGCAAAAGTTTTTATTTTTTGATTAAATGCAATACATTTGAATATGTATTCTCTCGTTATTTCATCTGACTCCATAAATGAAAAAGTTTTAATGATGCATCATTAAATGTGAGTCATTAAATGTGAGCGAATGTTTGACTATTCTTTTTAACTCTTTAATGAAAATAATGTCAAAGTCAGTTAGAATAATCAAATGTAACAATTTATTATGTCAGGTAAATGTATCATGCCAATTACATAATCAATTCAAAGATAATCAATACAAAACATCAAAAGCTCTGGATTAAAGAGAAGAGATGCGAACCCGACAATAAAATACATGATGCTGAAGTCTTAGAGGTCCTTCAACATCATGGGCTCATCTGAGTAACAGAAGGGCTCTGAACCCTTTGCTACATTCCATTATATAGACAGACCTCATTCACATGGAAACATATGCTAACAATGGAAATTTGCATTCAGAGGTTACACCTTTTGGGGGTAGGAGACCATTTGCCAGGAGATCACCTTCCTTTGTTGTGCCAGTTATCCCTAAACTCTTAAAAACCTTATTACCTTTTGTTTTACTTATTTGGAAATGAGACATTTGTACCAGTCACATTGAGATATTTCAAATGATATTAATATGTATAATACTCGATGATAATCATTAACATTAAACTATATATTTTCTTGGGTGAATTCAGGTGATCTTAGTATGAGAGAGAGGGGGTGAGGGATGAGGGAATGAAATGTAGATTAGGATGACTCGGAGGTGAGACTTTCGTCTCGATAGTGCACGAGGAGGAGTTTAAATGTTAATTTCCAGAGAGGTCCTTTGTCCTCTCAGGGTCTGGTCGCTCTTCAACCAGACTGTCCGGCATTTTCTAATTTCTCAATTCTTACAATAATATAAATAATAATTAAATAATAAAATAAATTATAATTTTCTCTTCTTTTGGCAAGTATCTCTTCTTTTTTAACAGAATCAGATTTGAGGATCATCCTTTCCCAGTAGCGAGCTGCTTTTTCCTTATTTGATAAAGGCATCAGCAAAAGTAGAATTCTGTCAAAATTATGTAATAATATACTATCCCACATAACACGTGACAGTCATATCTTTGTTTTGTTTATTATTATTATTATTATTAAGGCCTTTGGACAAAAAAAATGACCCGTCACATCATTGACCCATACTTTCATATTTCTTAAACTAGTTAGAATATATTTGAAGCTTCATTTTATTGTCATTCAAGAACAATTCAATTGAATTTCAGCTCATTATAAATGTATTAGCATTACACTACTAGTTTATTATAAAGCTTTTTTTTTTCAGTATTCAAAATGGTATATTAAAAGTGCATTAAAAAACTACAACATATATAATCTCTTGACCAAAATACATTATAATTAATGAAAGATTAGTGAAATGCTATGGCAGAGCTATTTATATAGTTTTTTTTGTAGAACATTTTAGTTATACCTGTATCACTGAAAAGTACACTATGAATATAACATCACTAAATAAATTGGCATCACAATGCAATTTTCTGGGGGGAAAAAGTTACTGAAAAACAAAGTGCAGAAGTGAATAATGCATTATTTACAAACTTATGCCTACAAATGGCTGAACCAAAGAAACAGAAGAGTTTGAATGTCACATCTTCATCTACAAAAAAGTGGACGCTTCTTTGAGTACAACTCATTTTCTGCAACTGCTTGTTGTTCAGACACTGTAGTATCTGAAGACTGGGGGGTGGTCCATCCAGTAGTTAGCATGATATTTCTTTGTTAAGCGTGAGATTGAGGCTGAATGCGTGACTGTCACGCCAGATGCATGAGAGTTGGCAACCCTGTATATTCAAATATATTGCAAATGGCTTAAAAGTTATCTTAAGCTATTTGTAATATATTTGAATGGATAATGTATAACGCAAACAACTCAAGCCTCTTTTGTCAGCGACTCGTGCAGTAGATACATTTAGTTGTTGTGCATATGTTACACTTTTTAAAAATGAGGAGCTGCTCGTCCTTGATGCAACACATTTATTTCTGTAAAATAGATAATAAAGACAGGTTATGTTGGGAACACTCCATTGCATGTACACCAGTGCTCACTCATTATGTCCTGAGCGCTCTTTTACTCTACTAGCATCAGTTTTCTTAGCCATGTATCAGAAATAATAATAATGTCTCATACTACAACCATTTACGTATATATATACATGACACTGGACACATTATTATTGACACCGGTTACCTTCTCTAAATCCATAAACATAACACAATAAACATAAACGTGTTCTATTCTCACTCTTACACTGCATAGAAGGATAACAAATAACAGTAAAATATCACAGCACAGCTTACAGGTGAGTAATTTAACTCTATACTCATAACCATGAAAATGACAATTTAGTATATTTTCACATTACTTCAGCATTTATAACTGTATGCACTTTGTCTTATTGCTCTTTTTATCATAATTTTATGAATTATTTTAATCAGTTTTAACCCAATATCTGTTACTGTATATTAACATCACATTCTCACTAAATTAATAATAAAAGCATTTTAAAACTGAGTCTGACTCAAATTCTTATTGATAATACACCATGAGATGCTCTTTGTACAGCTAATGGCTAAAGGATGTTGTTAGATGACATTCGGGGTGATTATAGGCCTGTTCAAACGTGTGCTTTTTAGCTTCGCTGTTTTCAACACCACACACGGCGAATACCAACCCTGCTTCAAATACTTCCACACATTCCTAGCATGATGAAACTTAAAGGTCCCGTTCTTCGTGATCCCATGTTTCAAACTTTAGTTAGTGTGTAATGTTGCTGTTAGAGCATAAATAATATCTGTAAAATTATAAATCTCAAAGTTCAATGCCAAGCGAGATATTTTATTTAACAGAAGTCGCCTACATTGAACGGCCCGTTTGGACTACATCCCTCTACTTCCTTCTTTAATGAAGTCACTAGAACCGTTTTTTGACCAACCTCCGCCCACAGGAATGCTCCCTCAACCATAGACTGCCCTCAACTCTACCGAAATTCGTTTATGTACTTGCGCACTTCTTATAACTTACTGTGTTTACTCAGCTCTTACGGTGATTTTCTGAAGTAAAACTGACGCTTCATCTTTTGTGTGATGTAGGCTACAATAAACTTTATTAAACTCATCAGTATATGTTTGATCATCATTCAGACAGCAGACTTGTAGGCTATTAATAAATAACGGATACATACAAGCAGATGACAAATACGTTATAATAACCGTAATTAAACTACTAAACTATACCTGTTTCCAGTGTTGTGCAAGTTACTTCCAAACTGTAATACATTATACATTACTTGTTACTGTTATTTAAAAGTAATTCTTTACATTTACAGTATTACTGTCTCAGAATTGTAATGCGTTACATTACTTCTGTATTACTTTTTAGTTACTTTAACCAAAATAACTACAGAAGTAGAACTTAACATTCTTAGGGCTGTAACGATATGCGATATGAAACCGAAATCGCGACACTCAGATCCACGAACCTAGTCACGGTGTGAGAAGATCTAATGCTACCACATCTTTAAATTACTATTAGTATTATTTGAAGTTAACATTATAAAATACGTAGACCTACACCACAAAACCAGTTGAGGATAAATTCTTTAAAATTGGGCAATTCCAGCGTCATGGACGCGACATTTGCAGTAAAAACATGAAATATAAATTCTCAGAAAATGCATTTAATACCAATATATTGAAACGTCTGTTTATATATCCATAGGCTACTCCCTTAATAAAGGAGTCCAGACATTAGAAAAATATCAGTCTACATGCGTTTTATATTTAACATGAGGGAAATATACATGCATGCGTGACACAAAAAATCTTTAACTTTTAGGTAGCAAAATATTTTTTAGTAATTCTGTGAATGACACTACTAAGCAAACCAAATGTAATAGGCTACTACCTACCGGATGAAGAAGGGTTCCCAGCAAACATTTGGACGTTTAATGACCGTTGAAAAGACGTCCGTCCGAGACGTCCCGTCATGGTTGAAAAATAGTTCCAAAATGAAAGTTGAACCGACGTCTTTGACGTCGTCTGGTCGTGAATTCCACGTCTTTTCTGCGCGTCCCTGGACGTCTAAATGGGTTTTTTTTTTAGTTCTTCTGGATGTTTATAAGATATATATATAATCCTGCATATAAACTAATCACACCCATATTGTGTAACATCGTGAAAGGCAATCATTTAGGCTATTTTTACACATCTGAACTTGACAAAGGTTCTAAAAAGGTCCAAAATCAGTCCGGTCAGACCTGAACGTCTATAAAACCGTTTAATCACGTGTACATCAACACATTATTTGTGGACTGAAGCAAAAAATAGTGCTATAATTTAGCACAACATTTTATTGTGAATATTACATTTGAAATGTCTTCCAGTTGTTAGAAATAGTACAATGTGGTAAATTCTGTGGTAATGGCATTTTCTCTAACAGTTTCACATTAAGGTTAAGCAGACATTAATCAAACCAGAATATAACAAAAGTACAGGAACAGTCAACGCATTCTATTTTTAAGAGTCTTTCTATAATATTCCATCATTCATGAATAGAAGTCAGAGCTGTGGCAGTACTAAGTTTCAGTTACTAACAGTCTTGCATTACTGTTAAACAGCCATAAATAAAAGTTTTTAGAGTCTATGAAGTTTATGGCTTTATGGTTTTTGTTTTGTTTATGGCTCATTTTTTAAATCCACCACCCTCAGCTGTTCCTGGAGCGTTCTTCAGGTGTTCCTCCACTGCTGCATCAATGTCTGAGTCTGTAGCATTTGGGCTCCACCTCGTCACAGCATCTGAGGAAAGAGAATATGGTTTAAAAAAAAGAGAAAGGCTAATTTCTAGGTAAATGTACTTTTTTTTTTTTTTTTTTTTTTATGTCGAAAAATAACCATGTTATTTTACTGCATAGTAATCGTATGCCAATAAAAGATGTTCTGCATTAAATGTGTTCGAATAGTGAAAAAAAAAAAAACAGCATTTACCCTCTTCAATACTGAGCCTTCACTAGGTGTGTAACTGTAAAAGTGAAAAGGACATTTCTGATAAAGACAGATGGTCTTTTAAAGAATGTCCCCGGAATAGATAAAAGTTAACAATAAAAATGACATTAATATTAGACAAGGAACAAGAGATTTTTTTTTTAATGGCATAAGGCCAAAATTACCTTGAATTACATCGTACAAAGTGTAGCGTTGAATGACTTCTTTTGAATTTGGCCATCACTCCTCATATTGAAAACCGCCATTAAAGCATTTGACATGATTCTGTGAAAGAAATTACACAGGATTACTTCACCTCAAAAAAAAAAAAAAAAAAAAAAAATCCAAGTAAAGGTCAATTCAGGGGAGACTGAATTGACACCGAGTGAAAACAATGGTATCAATAATCATTCAATACTTGGTTAAATACTTGTACTTCTAACAAAGGTTGACAACAAACTCCAAATAAGCCAGTGTTTTAAACACACCATATATAGTTAGTTAAATTTTATTTATGTGTCATGCCAAACATTTGGCCCATCCCACATGGGATTACAAGACACCACAAACTTATTTAGCAAACATCTTCCGGTCGCATATACAAATCATTCGGAGAAATACATGAATACAAACATATATATACACATATACACAGCATATACAAACAAATCCTCATCTACAGATCATCTCAATAAAGAGCTTTTTTCCTCTTCTCCCAGGCTCTCTCAAGATAATTGGCTAATTTATATGTTTCACATGTGAACAGCCAGCTCAGTCTTTGAGCATCATCCATATTTACCAAATCAATCTCTGATTTTATGCTACAAAACAAAACAAAAATCACGCTGTTCACAATAATTAGAAATATATAATATTTCTTTCACTTGACATGGGGTAAGCGCTCCTTGAGAGTCTGGTGCCAGCAATTTCAAAATGTAAAGATTTGTAAAATGTAAATTCAATTTTGGATAGGACAACCCCATGGCTGGAAAAGACCATTAACACACACACCGTCACTTCTGTGCTCTCTCCCGAATGCAGCGGTCAAGAGGCAAGACAACATTTGGAAATTCTGTTAATGAAAACAAAACACACACAAACTTAAATAAGAGGGTAGTTAAATAAAAACAGTAAACAATATTGTTTTATTTTAACTACTTTGTGGATGTAGCAAAGATTTAGACTTCTTGTAATCCAATTGGACATAGTCAACTATTGTAGCCATATAATAATCATTCACAATGACTAAATCCAAGGTAGCCAACCCTGGTCCTCCAGAGCCACTCTCCTGCTTGTTTCCAAACTATCCCTGCCCTACTTCCTGCTGACTAATAATGGATCAGGTGTGCTGTCAGTCAGAAGCTGGAAGGGCAGGAATAGTTGGAAAACAAGCAGGGCAGTGGCTCTCGAGGACCAGGGTTGGCTACACCTGGTCTACATATTTTAAATTGTGAAGTGATAAGACTGCTGTTCAAATATACACTTCACAGTGTAATACTGCATTAGTTACTATAAAATTAGCTGGCTGTACTTTAGCTTTTTCCTTGAGCAATGACAGACATTATAGGCTCTATATTTGTAACTGTATGAACAATTATTTAGAAAAATGTATGTTTGTATTTAAGGTATATTGTGTATAAAATAAGATGCAAATCGCAAGATTCTCACATAAAATGGGGTGTCCTCTGGGACTGGGATGAAAATGCTGGAGACAATAAAAACAAATGGGTGAAAAATATTTAAGGTAAGAAAGGACACTTTAATCAATAAACACCATAACTATATGGCAAAAAAACAACAACAACAAAACACACCTTTATGAAGGACATTAAACAAGAAACAAATGCAATGTCTCTTTGGTTCTGCCAGATGGCCTGGAGAAGGATTCCTGAATTCTACGTCTGACAGATGGCTGTTTGTTATGTGACCCTGAAAGAAAAATGAAAACTTAATGTAATTTCGTCAAGTACAACAAACAAAATCACGTTTTAAAAATTTCACTTAAGTGATTACAAAATTGGTAATCTTAGAGTATGGTTATAGAGCAACTTTGTAACAGAGCAAACCTGAGCCATTAACTGCCTTAGAGAGCACATTAAACTGCCCTCCAAGTGACAATAATACACTCACAATACATTCCAAATATGATCAAAAACAGAAGATTCGTTCTTTGCATACAGACAGGATTTATATTCATTATGCAAAAAGGCACGGCCATAAAGCATTACTTAAGTATTTAAAGCTGAGGCCATAGGTGAGGAATCAGGTAAAGTTAGTCTCCTTCCTGATACTTGGCTATTTTCATTGTGCATTAACCTCACCTGCACAAATAGTTGATTTTATGGTAGTGTAAGATATAAACACAGTAATTCACAGAAACGTTTTGGGATATTATGTTAACATTTATGCAAAACACCTCCTGACTCATGAAATATCCGAAATGATCCGAACTAATAAACGGTCCGTGGAGCACAAACGAGTATCGCAGTTTCGTTCCGCTTTCTTTCTTTTTTTTTTACCATTCGCTGCTGGGCAAATGTTGCGGTCGCGCCAGCGCGACCTATAACAAAATTTGGTCTCACCGGCAGAAAAAAATTAGCCTGGTTCTACCAGACTCTCGTACATTTAATTTGTACTTGTAAACTCTTTGTAAAGAGTCTGTCCCCTCTCCATTGACAAGCGTTAACTTCATTGAAGGCGGATACTCTGTTGAAGCAGAGAATGTCTAATTTTACATTTATAATACAAAATGTACTTACCCAACAGCAGATTTTTAGTAATTCGGCAACACAACAATGCACCCTCAAATCCTGCTCGCCTCGTGGTTGCTATGCGTGGTTGCAGAGCCCGTCTGGTGGTTGTAGAAAAACGGGAAAATGACTGCTTTATCGCGAGATAATATATCATATCATTGGATTTTGCAATATCGCGAGATTTGCTACAACATCTCGGTGGCACAGTTTTGACCTGTAAAGCACGTCAGTGTATGTCTTTTCGAACCTCTTAAAACTACTTGGGGCACTTAAATTAATTATTGCAGTATCAACCAGTGTAAGCATAATTGCATATTTCATAAGGATTTCATAGAGGGTCATGATGGACTATAAATGCACGTGTAAAGGACGTCACCTACTGCCCAGCAAACACATTTACGTTGTGGCAACGTCTCTGGCACGTTGCATTTCTGCTATGGCAACGTCGCTGTATACGTGCTCGCAACATTGTAACAACGTAGAATTGTAAGACGTGACAGGGCTGTAGCAACGTTGTTGCGCGACATTCAGCAACTGAGAGACGACGTTCTGACAATATTTTTATATGGTGTATTTTGTTAGATAATTATATACTTTTTATCATTTATTGTTTATCTATATTATTTAATGGGGCTATCAACACCTGCAAGTGTAGCCTACACTTTAAAGAGTAAAAATGACAGAAGGTTTCGTTAATTCAACTTTATTAAAATTGCATATAATCAAATTGCACTTCCAAAAGTCATACATTTGTGAAAAAAAAAAAAAAGAAATAAACGAATACACATTTATTTTAAGTATAATACATAAAACATGAAAAGCAAAGGCAGATCAGAACATTTAATGAACAAAACCGGGTCTATATGGCAGACAGTAGCCGAGCAGGTGTCACCGGGGAAACATATCCACAAATCCAGAGGAACAAAGAAACGAATGAGACTAAATAGCGGAAAAATCAAACGAAAAACTAAACAGTGCGAGCGATGCTTCATTAATCACATTAGAAATTAAAGCTGTAGGTTGTGTTTGATAGCTGAGGTAACTGTTAGGCTAAACGCAATACTCACGTATCCTTGCTCGATGATGAATGAGAACACAATGAGCCCAACAACAGGTGGTTGGAATTTAAAAGGCTGATTTTCCCGCTTCAGGGCAGTGACGAGTACATATGTAGTCCAGTGGTTGTCAAGACACCCTAGGCACAACCTTAAGCAATGGCCCTGAACGATGGTTTAATGTCAACATTGTGACAACGCTGTAACAACTTCACCACACAACGTAGTTATAGCAACCTTTTGGCCATGTTGTTAAAACGTTGTTAGAAGGTTGGCTACGTTGTGCCAACGTTCTGTGTTTGCTGGGTGGACGTCCACTTAAAACGACTAAAATGCAGTGGCTTTGCAATCACTTAACCACACTGGGCACTTTGTGATTATAATTTATTTAAACAAGATAAAGTAAATATATTTACTTTGTATACAAATCGTGTATTTCATATAAAGATAATTCCTGTTTTTTTCTGTCTTGCTAGACGTGTAAAGGACGTCAGTGGACGTCTTCACAACCTCTTAAAATCTAATTGGGCAATTAAATTAATTATTGCAGTATTAACCATGCAAGGATTGAGCACAGCTTTTGCATATTTAACAAGGATTTCATAGAGGGTCATGATGGACTATAAATGCACGTGTAAAAGACGTCGCCAGGTGACGTCCTCTCACCCGATACACTATTTATTGAACTACACGTAGCTAAAAGTCAAAATAACAATTATACATGCAACCCCAGAGAACTGTAGACATGTACAAATGTATCTGAATGCATTTTTAGGAAATGTTCGGTGTTACATATTTTTACCGATTTATGCCGTCATACCGCGACTATTTTTGGCCAGGGACACGACGTTGCCGTCGGACCATGTTTGCTGGGTTGGCTCTCCACAGAACATAATATATTCATTTTATTTTTCGTGTTCGCATTTATTTAAACCTGCCCTAAACACGCCTTTATGGACTATGTCACACAATACAAATTTACACCAGCAAGAGGGAGATGAATGAAATAAATCGCCATACAAATATATCTGAAGCGGTCATTTAGTCTTTATTTAAAAACTTGGACACCACACGCGGCTATCGACTGACCACGAGCAGGTAATAACTTACGTGCATTTTTCATTCGTTAATGTCTTGCGGTCTTGCTGTTTTTTCCCCCCGTTTTTTTTTTTTTTTTTTTTTTTTTGGAACAATTACATTTTGGGCTAAAAGTGCACGGGCTAAAGGGCTAAAGTAACGCAACCCAGCAAACATTGGTCTGACGGCAACGTCGTGTCCCTGGCCAAAAATAGTCACGGTAGGACGGCATAAATCGGTCAAAATATGTTACAAAGAACATTTCCTAAAAATGCATTCAGATACATTTGTACATGTCTACAGTTCTCTGTGGTTGCATGTATAATTGTTATTTTGACTTTTAGCTACGTGTAGTTCAATATAGTGTATCGGGTGAGAGGGCGTCACCTGGCGACGTCTTTTACACGTGCATTTATAGTCCATCATGACCCTCTATGTCAGGGATAGGCAACTCCGGTCCTGGAGGGCCACTGTCCTGCAGAGTTTAGCTTCAGTCCTGATAAAAACTCACCTGCCTGTATAGATTTAGTAATCCTGAAAACACTGATTGCCTTGTTCAGGTGTGTTTAATTAGGGTTGGAGCTAAACTCTGCAGGACAGTGGCCCTCCAGGACCGGAGTTGCCTATCCCTGCTCTATGTCTATGAAATCCTTGTGAAATAGGCGAAAGCTGTGCTTAATCCTTGCATTAATACTGCAATAATTAATTTAATTGCCCAAGTAGTTTTTAAGAGGTTGTGAAGACGTCCACTGACGTCCTTTACACGTCTAGTCAAGCAAGACAGAAAAAAACAGGAATTATCTTTATGAAATACACGATTTGTATACAAAGTAAATATATTTACTTTATCTTGTTTAAATAAATTATAATGACAAAGTGCCCAGTGTGGTTAAGTGATTGCAAAGCCACTGCATTTTAGTCGTTTTAAGTGGACGTCCAGTAGGTGACGTCCTTTACACGTGCAATTATAGTCCATCATGACCCTCTGAAATCCTTATGAAATATGCAAAAGCTATTATGTTTACACCTTGGTTGATGCTGCAATAATTAAAGTGCCCCAAGTAGTTTTTAAGAGGTTCTGAAAAGACGTACACTAACGTGCTTTACACGTCAAAACCGGTCAAAAATGTGCCACCGAGATGTTGTAGCAAATCTCGCGATATTGCAAAATCCCGCGATATGATATATTATCTCGCGATAAAGCGAAGCGATAACGCAGCCATTTTCCCGTTTTTCTACAACCACGAGCACGAGGCGAGCAGGATTTGAGGGTGCATTGGTGTGTTGCAGGCAAGCGGGAAGGAAGTCGACCGGAAGTTGAAGTCGGCCGGGTGCCGCCATCTTGAGCGGAACTTCACTTGCGTTAGCAATCCCATTGACTTCCATTCATTTTGGCGTCACTTTGACAGCGAATAACTTTACATCTGAGGCGTTTGAAGACTCCATTTGTCCATTTTTTATTTCTAAAGAAACACGACAATGTATAAAATGCTCCATTACCTTGTAGCTTATGTAATGGCCCCGTAGAAGCAGTTTTTGTAAAAGTATGCTAACGATTGCGTCATAATCACGCGACTCTCTGTCGCACACTAGAGAGATTACCGTATGGACGGGAGGAGAAGCTCGCGGGCAATCGGGGAGACGTGGAGGCAAAATGACAATATAATTAATCAGAATACCTGGCAAAAGTTGCTCCTGCTCCACGCTCATGGACAGCTCCTAATCACACTCTCCGTCTCTGCAAGATTCGGAAGGGAATGATTCAGATTTCTCTTAGCACAGCTACTAGAAGACAGACGGGTTGCTCACGTGGTCCGTGTAACGCTTTGCTCGGTTTGAGTCTGCGCGTCAGGAAAGGAAGTGCTAAAAAATCGCTGAAAACGGGCTTCACTTGTCTCAACTGAGTTCCAATGGGGTCGCTGTGTCCATTTCTTTTACTGTCTATGGTTGCAGGCGGGAAGGAAGTCGACCGGAAGTTGAAGTCAGCCGGGTGCCGACATCTTGTAGCAGAACTTCACTTGCGTTAGCATCCCATTGACTCCCATTCATTTTGTCGTCACTTTGACAGCGAATAACTTTACATCTGAGGCGTTTAAAGACTCCATTTGTCCATTATTTATTTCTAAAGATACACGACAATGTATAAAATGCTCCATTACCTTGTAGCTTATGTTATGGACCCGTAGAAGCAGTTTTTGTAAAAGTAGGCTAACGATTGCGTCAATACCACGCGACTCTCTGTCGCACACTAGAGAGATTACCGTATAGACGGGAGGAGAAGCTCGCGGGCAATCGGGGGGACGTGGAGGCAAAATGACAATATAATTAATCAGAATACCTAGCAAAAGTTTCTCCTGCTCCAAGGTTATGGACAGCTCCTACTCACACTCTCCGTCTCTGCAAGATTCGGAAGGGAATGATTCAGATTTCTCTTGGCACAGTTACTAGAAGACAGACGGGTTGCTCATGTGGTCCGTGTAACGCTTTGCTCGGTTTGAGTCTGCGCGTCAGGAAAGGAAGTGCTAAGAAATCGCTGAAAATGGGCTTCACTTGTCTCAATTGAGTTCCAATGGGGTCGCTGTGTCCATTTCTTTTACTGTCTATGGTGTGTTGCCGAATTACTAAAAATCTGCTGTTGGGTAAGTACATTTTGTATTATAAATGTAACATTAGACATTCTCTGCTTCAACAGAGTAGGCTACCCGCCTTCAATGAAGTTAACGCTTGTCAATAGAGAGGGGCCAGACTGTACAAATTACATTTTATTTAATTTTACATTTATGTACGAGAGTCTGGTAGAACCAGGCTAATTTCTTCTGCCGGTGAGTCCAAATTTTGTTATAGGTCGCGCTGGCGCGACCGCAACATTGCCCAGCAGCGAATAGAAAAAAAGAAAAAAAAAAGAAAGCGGAACGAAACTGCGCAACTCGTTTGTGCTCCACGGACCGTTTATTAGGTCGGACCATTTCGGATATTTCATGAGTCAGGGGGTGTTTTGCATAAATGTTAACATAATATCCCAAACGTTTCTGTGATTTACTATGTTCATATCTTATACTACCATAAAATTAACTATTTGTGCAGGTGAGGTAATGCACAATGAAAATAGGCAAGTATCAGGAAGGAAGACTACCTGATTCCTCACCTATGGCCTCAGCTTTAATTATAGTAATGCTTTATGGCCGTGCCTTTTTGCATAATGAATATAAATCCTGTCTGTATGCAAAGAACGAATCTTCTGTTTTTGATCATATTTGGAATGTATTGTGAGTATATTATTGTCACTTGGAGGGCAGTTTATGTGCTCTCTAAGGCAGTTAATGGCTCAGGTTAAATGCTCTGTTACAAAGTTGCTCTATAACCATACTCTAAGATTACCAATAGAGTGCCGAAGTTATGACGTCATTTTGTAGGACAACCCGGAAGTTAGCGGCGCATGGGTTCCCTCGATCGAAAAGCAATGCATTTTCCCCATAGACTTTTGGAAAATCGCAAAAAATAAGATCTGTGTTCAACAAAGAGTTGTGACCCTAACACGTTTTGTCTATCAAGATAATCTTTACAAGCTAATCCAAAATGTATACATTTTGAAGCCTAAATAAAGCCGTCAGATATAAAATGCTAACAGTAGGCTATAAACGGACTACAGCACACCAGCACATCATGGTCGCGGATCAACGTCATCATAATTTTTCAGGTTAATCATTTTGTTAATGTTTTATTTATTTGTTTATTAGT
Source organism: Abramis brama (assembly GCF_963993115.1). NCBI lineage: Eukaryota > Metazoa > Chordata > Actinopteri > Cypriniformes > Leuciscidae > Abramis > Abramis brama. Next base: position 2,503,360 of record NC_139976.1, read on the forward strand.
TTGTTAGTTTATATAAACCTTAATATTATTTTCTTTGTGATTAAGATTATTATGCCTGATCATTGTGCCCCAAATAAACTTTAAAGATTATCTTTCACTGTATTATGTTTGATTGTATGTTTGCATACCATTTGCTAATTCGCCAGGAAAAAACGCGCTTTCTCAGAAGCACTAACGTTATGGCCGTATCAATTACGTATCCAGTCCTTTTTCTTAGACGATAGAAAAACCATAGATCGAGGAGAGAACCACTATAAATCTGGACATGAACAGTGCAGCTTAGATTCTGGTTTACTTGCCGGTATTGTAAGGGCCAGCATGAGGGACAAGGTTAATCGAGTCTTGATAAGTAAAACTAGGGAGAGATAGAGGAGTTATAATAGTGTTCTATGTATTTAAGATAACTATACAAATAATCTCTGAACAAGCATAACGCAGTTAAATTCCAAACATTCAATATAATAGTTGTATATAATTATATATGTTGAATTTAAAGAGAATTGTCCAATAGCAAATGCTTATTATAATATATTATAATTAAACCATATATGTTCCCTAAATAAACCACATATACTAATTTTGTTAACATTTTCTAACGTTATATATTTTTACCTGGTAATCCACAAGCCCCAATGTGAGAGCCAGTGTAGTACATTTTATATCACATTCACATTACTGTGAGCTGACTGGAGTGTAGTTACAATAGTATACAAGTAGTATACAATAGTTTAACATTTAATTTGTGTGTCAGACAGGCAACTTACAGTGCATTAAGGCTATACATATCAGCGTGTTCTCTGGGAATTGTCCACGTTTATATAGCACATTAAATATAGTTAACATTTACTACTAAAATAACAAAGATTAATATCATTGTTACCTAATGCCTTAACTACCGGTAATGCTGTTTACAAATACAATCATATTATTATAAGTGGGTAAAAGCCAAGTTCACAAATATCAGGGTGCAGGACCCACCCTTTCTATAATTATATCCAAACAAGTTACAATAAAAGTCAATAAACCAGGTATTATTTTGAATATTTTAATTAAACATTTCTCAACGTAACGTTAGCCTTTAATAAAACTGCAGCGGATCTAATCTATTAAACAGTGGCAAAGTAAACAAGCTTTTAGATATTTTAAGAGAAAGACAAAAGGTATTTTAGCTGTTGATTTGGTTATGAAAAACGCTTATTCTTGCTACTGCTAGCCTTTTTTACTCCATCTGGCACGAACCCAGAGTCTCCGCTGGGTAACATCGGACGGAAAATGGTCAAACGAGATTTCATTCTATGACTTGTGGTTGCATCTCGGGACAAAACAAAAATAACGTTATGTATATTAACTGAAAGGTAAACTTCTAAGACCGTGAAGCTGAAACGCGGGCTCGTGAGAGATTTCATGTTTGTCATGATGACGTCTAAAGTCCCCGCCAAAGGATGTAGTCCCTTTTAGCAACTTGTTAGCAACCACCGTTTTTAAGACACAATAAAGTTAAAAAAAATCACAAGCAGGTTATAACTGGTGTGTTTTATGTCATAGATCAAAACGTGAAAATACGTTTTTGTTAACCACAGACCTTATTTCAGGCGATTTAGCAAAAACCCATTCAAAAAACCCATAGACTTTAGGGCGAGGGAACCGGTAGTGCTAAAATGCTAACTCACTTCCGCGTTTTGGCCTACAAAGTGACGTCATAACTTCAGCACTCTATTTTGTAATCACTTCAGTGAAATTTTTAAAACGTGATTTTGTTTGTTGTACTTAACGAAATTTCGTTAAGTTGCAACTTTTCTTTCAGGGTCACATAACGAACAGCCATCTGTCAGACGTAGAATTCGGGAATCTTTCTCCAGACCATCTGGCAGAACCAAAGAGACACTGCATTTGTTTCTTGTTTAATGTCCTTCATAAAGGTGTGTTTTTTTTAACCATATAGTTTAAGGGGTCCTTTCTTACCTTAAATATTTTTCACCCATTTGTTTTTAATGTCTATTGTCTCCAGTTCCAAATTCTGCATTATCATCCCAGTCCCAGAGGACACCCCATTTTATGTAAGAACTTTGCGATTTGCATCTTATTTTATACACAATATACCTTAAATACAAACATACATTTTTCTAATTAATTGTTCATACAGTTACAAATATAGAGCCTATAATGTCTGTCATTGCTCAAGGAAAAAGCTAAAGTACAGCCAGCTAATTTCATAGTAACTAATGCAGTATTACACTGTGACGTGTACATTTGAACATCAGTCTTATCACTTCACAATTTAAAATATGTAGACCAGGTGTAGCCAACCCTGGTCCTCGAGAGCCACTGCCCTGCTTGTTTTCCAACTATTCCTGCCCTTCCAGCTTCTGACTGACAGCACACCTGATCCATTATTAGTCAGCAGGAAGTAGGGCAGGGATAGTTTGGAAACAAGCAGGAGAGTGGCTCTCGAGGACCAGGGTTGGCTACCTTGGATTTAGTCATTGTGAATGATTATTATATGGCTACAATAGTTGACTGTCCAATTGGATTACAAGAAGTCTAAATCTTTGCTACATCCACAAAGTAGTTAAAATAAAACAATATTGTTTACGGTTTTCATTTAACTACCCTCTTATTTAAGTTTGTGTGTTTTGTTTTCATTTTCATTCTGTTTACAGAATTTCCAAATGTTGTCTTGCCTCTTGACCGCTGCATTCGGGAGAGAGCACAGAAGTGACGGTGTGTGTGTTAATGGTCTTTTCCAGCCATGTGGTTGTCCTATCCAAAATTGAATTTACATTTTACAAATCTTTACATTTTGAAATAGCTGGCACCAGACTCTCAAGGAGCGCTTACCCCATGTCAACTGAAAGTGAAAGTAAGAAATATTATATATTTCTAATTATTGTGAACGGTATTTTTTTTTTTTGTAAGATAAAATTAGAGATTGATTTGGTAAATATGGATGATGCTCAAAGACTGAGCTGGCTGTTCACATGTGAAACATATAAATTTGCCAATTATCTTGAGAAAGCCTGGGAGAAGAGGAAAAAAGCTCTTTATCGAGATGATCTGTAGACGAAGATTTGTTTGTGTGTATGTATATATTTGTATTCATGTATTTCTCCGAATGATTTGTATATGCGACCGGAAGATGTTTGCTAAATAAGTTTGTGGTGTCTTGTAATCCCATGTGGGATGGGCCAAATGTTTGGCATGACACAGAAATAAAATTTAATTAACTATATATGGTGTGTTTAAAACACTGGCTTATTTGGAGTTTGTTGTCAACCTTTGTTAGAAGTACAAGTATTTAACCAAGTATTGAATGATTATTGATACCATTGTTTTCGCTCATCGTCAATTCAGTCTCTCCTGAATTGACCTTGATTTTCTTTTTTTTTTTTTTCTTTTTTTTTTGAGGTGAAGTAATCCTGTGTAATTTCTTTCACAGAATCATGTCAAATGCCTTAATGGCGATTTTAAAAATGAGGAGTGGTGGCCAAATAGAAAAGTCATTCAACGCTACACAAACGCGTTGTACGATGTAATTCAATGTAATTTTGGCCTTATGACATTCAAAAAAAAATCTCTTGTTCCTTGTCTAATATTAATGTAATTTTTATTGTTAACTTTTATCTATTCAGGGGACATTCTTTAAAAGACCACCTGTCTTTATCAGAAATGTCCGTTTCACTTTTACAGTTACACAGCTAGTGAAGGGCTCAGTATTGAAGAGGGCAAATGCTGTTTTTTTTTTTCTTTTCTTTTTTCACTATTCGAACACATTTAATGCAGAACATCTTTTATTGGCATAAGATTATTATGCAGTAAAATAAAATGGTTATTTTCCGACACTTTTCAAAAAAAAAAAAAAGTACGTCATTTACCTAGAAATTAGCCTTTTTCTTTTTTTTTAAACCATATTCTCTTTCCTTAGATGCTGTGATGAGGTGGAGCCCAAATGCTACAGACTCAGACATTGATGCAGCAGTGGAGGAACACCTGAAGAACGCTCCACCCACATAGCAAACAGACTTGGCCCAAATGTGGCCTCATCATGGCACTGCTGGCGTGTTGCCGGCACTGGCATGCATCATGTCAGCCAACTGTGGGCCATGTGTGGCAATGATGGCACTGCATGCATGACGGCAGACAACATTTGGGCCAATTGTGGATGGGAGGTGTGTGGCCCAGATCATGTCAGCCAACTGTGGGCCAAGTGTGGCAATGATGGCACTGCATGTCGGCAGACAACATTTGGGCCGATTGTGCATGGGAGGTGTGTGGCCCAGATCAGTGTAGCGATTATGGGCCATACTTTGTGTAGCTACTGGACAATTATAAGTATTTAGGCCGCTACTATATATTCAAAGATTGTCCCCCCCACCACCACAATTTTTCACGGGAGAAATAAAACAGTTTAAAGTGTTGTCCATGGATGGTGCAGTTATCAAAACTACGAAAGAGATGTAATGATTTTAATAATTAATAACAATAATAATATGAATTGACTTATGAGTCAGTGAAAAAAGCTATGTCCAGAAAAAATGACAAATAATTAATAAATATAGCATTTAGTTTTCAGCAGTGTTCACAAAATTCAATAATCATTTAAAAATTCCAAAATCCATTTGACCTGAACAAAATATACATTTTCCTAACATGACAATTGAGTTACATTTTTTTCAATTATTTATTTTAATGTGTTTATGAATTTCTAATATATTTTTTTTTAATTCACATACAAAATAGTCTAAGTTTTCCATACTCTTTAGGTTAAGCACCACAAAATCAAGTTAAAACTTACTATATTCTAAATAACAGTTTATTTAAAAATAGTTATTCAGTTAACTGTGCAGTGAACTATTGTTTATTTTGGTGCGATCTCCACGGTAACAGCAGCTTTCTGGTTGGTGGATGAGGTTCACGTGATGCGTCGTTTGAAATTTCTCCCGCTGAAGGGTGAAGAAGACGTCTGTCTGACAACCGAACCGCTGTTCAGGTAAGTGAAGCTATTTTCTGCACGACCCTATTTTTTTTTACAGTCTATATTGTGTACGACCTAACATTAGATGTAATACATACAACAGATATGCAACCGCATGGGTTCTTTTTTGCACTCATGCCGCAACAGATCAAGCCTGCGATGTGTTTACAGCTCTCTTTTTTTTTTGTATTATTATTTAACCTTAACCTCGATTAAAAATCGACCGTGGCGGGTACGAAGGTTATTTTTGGCAGGTTTTGTAATGGCAATCTTTAAAAAATTGAAGAACATCTCTTTTTTGAAGCTGGATGAATATTTGTATATGTATTTATTAATTTAGTATTTTGTCTTTTAGCTGCTGTGAGGAAAAAATCGTCTGACACATGCCACTGATCAGGAGATAGAAGCAACAATACAAAGATGGCTTCAGCTTGCTCCTGGTAGAGATGGAGGAAGGAGAGCGCTTGAGGAGAAAAGAGGGGCTGCAGAGCTGTACTTTACTTCCTGAGGACAGTCCTAAATAGCATCACTTTCTCCCTCACACATACAAACATTCTTGTGTGCAAATTTGGTTTAAGTATTTTTTTTTTTATTTGCTCTATGTTTGTTGAGAGTAAAATTACATTATAATATGTTTAAATTTCAGTGCTAGATTCATTGATAGATTCATTTAGTTAGAATTGAAAAATGTTGTACATAGTTGGCTGTTCAGGCAACTAAAATAGTGTTCACAATTTCTAGCTGTTTTTTTTTTGGGGGGGGGGGGGGGGGGGGTTGGCTTGTGCATTACTACAATAAGTAAACTGTTTAAGACAGACCAGAACATTTTGAAATTAAATGCACTTTGAGGTGGTAATAAGATGTTAAGATTTGAATGTACTAAAAAAAATAGAAAATAATAATAATTTATTATTATTGGCTTGTGCCTATTGTTAAATAAACTGTTTTTGAGATTTGAATTTTCTTGTGCCTTATTTGTTCACATGGTTTGGGTAAGATTAGGCTGGGTTATGGCTCAGTTTTGGGGTTTCTGGTTAAAGGGTGGTGTCGATATGGTTAACTTATGGCTGAGAATTGGTACCAATAATAAAACCTGTTTTGGCCCAGTTCAGGGCCAGTTAAAGGTGACTAACTGGCTGAGATTCGGGCCAGTTATGGCCCATGTGTGACCCTTGTCTTTAATCCAGTTCTGGGCCACTTCAGGGCCGTCATTCTTTGCGGTATTTGGGCCGAGGGAAAAGTGATTGTGTGGCCCGGAGCTGGGCCGGAAAAAATTTGCTATGTGGGCAGGAACAGCTGGGGGTGGTGGATTTAAAAAATGTGCCATTAACAAAACAAAAACCATAAAGCCATAAATAAACTTCATGGACTCTAAAAACTTTTATTTATGGCTGTTTAACAGTAATGCAAGACTGTTAGTAACTGAAACTTAGTACTGCCACAGCTCTGACAGCTCTATTCATCAATGATGGCATTTTATAGAAAGACTCTAAAAATAGAATGTGTTGACTGTTCCTGTACTTTTGTTATATTCTGGTTTGATTAATGTCTGCTTAACCTTAATGTGAAACTGTTGTCATTACCACAGAATTTACCACATTGTACTATTTCTATTATCTTTTTTGAATAGTAGCTGTTTAACAACTGGAAGACATTTCAAATGTAATATTCACAATAAAATGTTGAGCTAAATTATAGCACTATTTTTTTGCTTTTGTCCACAAATAATGTGTTGATGTACACGTGATTAAACGGTTTTATAGACGTCCAGGTCTGACCGGACCGATTTTGGACCTTTTGAACCTTTGTCAAGTTCAGATGTGTAAAAATAGCCTAAATTATTGCCTTTCACGATGTTACACAATATGGGTGTGATTATTTTATATGCAGGATTATATATACACATACATTTGGCAGCAACACATCTTATAAACATCCAGAAGAACTAAAAAAACAATAAACCCATTTAGACGTCCAGGGACGCGCAGAAAAGACGTGGAAATCACGGCCAGAAAAGACGTGGAATTCACGGCCAGACGACGTCAAAGACGTCGGTTCAACTTCCATTTTGGAACTATTTTTCAACCATGACGGGACGTCTCGGTCGGACGTCTTTTCAACGGTCATTAAACGTCCAAATGTTTGCTGGGAAGCGTTACCGAACATGTACCGAGTAAAATATTACTGAAAATTGATTAGTAATGCCTTACACTACTGCGTTACAGCAAAAAGTAATATGTTCCTGTAATGCATTACTTTTGTAACGCGTTACTCCCAACACTGCCTGTTTCATCTCTATACAGCACTCTGACTCTGTAGGCATTATTGTCCGACTCGAAATGAACACCGTTACTGAGAGTTTCTGATATTATCATCATTCCGTGAGATGAAATTGTCCCGACAGACTGAGCGCGAGCTCATGAAGCTCCGCCCCCTGGGTCGTCCAGCAGCAGCTTATTTGCATTTAAAGGGCACACACTAAAACAGCGCGTTTTTCTGTGCCCCAAAAAATGACAATTTAAACATGCTGTAAAAAATGATCTGTTGGGTATTTTGAGCTGAAACTTCACATACACACTCTGGGGACATCAGAGACATATTTTACATCTTGTGAAAAGGGGCATAATACGGGACCTTTAATGTATTTACTAGTTGCTATTTCAACACCATATAGAACAAAAATGCGCTAAAATTCTAAATGTACCCTCTCACAGGCCCTCAATTACACTATTGTCCCTAATTCCTTGACTGTCCTGTTCGGCCTTTCCCCAATCACATGTATACCAGCTACAGCGCACTGCGTCATTGCCTTTACTACTTTGCTGGCCAGGCGTGCCATCCTCCTTAAATGGAAGCATGCTTCTCCTCCATCACATGACGACTGGATAAGTACGGTGGCCGAGAGAGCTCAACGCGCTGCAAATGAAGAAAACACATGCAAACAGAAAAAAACGCATGCAAACAGAAAAAAACACATGCAAATAGAAAAAAACACCAGCGAATAAGAAAACATCTTCATCAGTTTTACAACTCACGTGCGTCCCAATACTCACAACACAACCAAATATTGAAACGCGCTGCAATTACAGAAACGCGCTGCAAAAGTTCACAACACAACCAAACAGAAACGCACTGCAAATAGAACAGAACACAACGGAAATGTTTCCGGGGAACCCAATAAGTGACGGACGGACGGCTCGCGAGCTTTACCAGAGAGACCTATGCCCTACTCTCTTAAAAGGGCAGACGGCAGAGCCCTTGAATTGGGCACTTTGGAGGGAGCGGGGCACTTGTGTGCCATTATGTTGATGAAGGGAGCAACGAAAGACAACGTAATTTCCTCATTATTTTCACCTGGGATGTTCCCATGACAACGCAGCGCGTGTCCATCAGCTGAATAGCTGTTCTTACCAGAAATATAGTATTAATGCTGTTAACATAACTGTTGCAAATAAATATACATTTTATACAACAAAGTTTTTAAAATATGTGTTATATCTTTGTGTGAGATTCTCAACTTTAAAACTTGCCGTCTCATATTTGGACCTATAGCTACATTCTAACATTTCTTACGAAACTTATTTTAACATAACATGACAAAATGTGTTCAATGTAACTGATGTATAGATTAATGTCTTTTCCTCGTTCTTTTTCTCTATCTTTTTTATTTATTTATTTATTTTAGTCTTCAGCTCATTGTTCTTTTTAGTATTCTTATGACATTGAACATATCGCAAATACATTTTGTATATTGTATACAAAGTTGTATGTCATAAACGTGTCATCTTTGTATGTTTTGCAAAAAATATAAAATAATTAATAATAATAAAAGTAGACAGCTGTAAGCACGTCCTAGCCGTCCGTCCGTCACTTATTGGGTTCCCCGGAAACATTTCCGTTGTGTTCTGTCCTATTTGCAGCGCGTTTCTGTTTGGTTGTGTTGTGAACTTTTGCAGCGCGTTTCTGTAATTGCAGCGCGTTTCCGTATTTGGTTGTGTTGTGAGTATTGGGACGCACGTGAGTTGTAAAACTGATGAAGATGTTTTCTTATTCGCTGGTGTTTTTTTCTATTTGCATGTGTTTTTTTCTATTTGCATGTGTTTTTTTCTGTTTGCATGCGTTTTTTTCTGTTTGCATGTGTTTTCTTCATTTGCAGCGCATTGAGCTCTCTCGGCCACCGTAGATAAGAGAGGTATTGCAATGCATCCACCTTGAAAAAATTAGACATTCTCTTAAAGGTTCGCTGAGATCATTTCATAAAACTTGGAGCCCTGTACTGACTAGGCTACTATTGAAGGTCTTATCGGGATGTCAAGACCTCCTGATTAGACTTCTGGGGGGAGGAGAGAGACTTTTCTTCTTTTGTTTACTGTCTTATTATTATTTATTTATTTTTATTTTTTTATTTATTTTTTCGTTTACGTACTTTCTCGTCTATGTATTTACTAGTTTATTTTTTATTTTTATTATCTACTTGTGAGTGCTACGGGTGGCCTTAGGGGCGGGGTGGGGGGGTTGATGGGTGGGGGTCTATTGCTGTGTGGAACTGTTCTGTTGATTTTCTTTTTCTTTCAGACACCTTGTTTCATTTTACATCTGTTGTAACACCCTTTATTTGTCTGCAGAAATTTAATAAAAAAATAAATACAATAAAATTCTAAATGTTTTTGGAAGATATCACTGAACATTTATTTAACCATATCAAAAGTAAAAATGAGACAAATCAGATATTATTTAAATCTTATATCTGTTATTTAACAATTGAGATAGTTCTTTAATGCTGATCTAAGCAGCAGGAGACATTAGCCGGCTGTTTGTTTAAATACATTCCAGAATTCTACTTGCAGTAAAGCTCCACCCAGTTGATAATTAAATAACTGTGAGAGCTACTGTTCAGCATTGTTTTGTGCTGCTGGAGGGAGAATCTCCGAATCTCCCTGAGTTTGACCGCAGGTAAAGTTATTTCTCTGCATTTTCTATTCATTTTATCAAATGACCCTGAATGCCATTGGCTTTGATTGCTCTAAATTGATATTAATTTTCATTTAATTATTATTATTATTATTTTTTTTACAAGCACAATAAACAGAGTAAAAATAACAAAATGTTGTATGTGTGTAGGACGTTCGTCACAATGAGGTTTCTGATCTCACTGTGTGTTTCACTGCTGCTGCTGATTAATGGTGAGTGTTTTATAATCTGTCATGTAAAATGACTGAATATTTACTCTGTAATAAATGATGCATATTGTGTATTTTGACAGGTGAAATAAGCACTGGACAAACAACAGGTAGAATCATTCTTTCACTTCATCTAATCTTTAATTTATCCTCTTTCCATCCTTTGTTTTCCATTAAAACTGTAGAAATTAAAGAAATGTTGTATGAATAATTCATGTCTGTCATTTTTGGATGTCATTCTGTAGGTAGCCTAAATTTTTAAATCATTAAATATTCTATATTAAAGTTCTGCATGTGCCGATCATCCCTTCTCACACTTTCTATGAGTGATGTCAGACATTACATTAATGCGCGTTCTCCCGTCTCTCTCAATGTGAAGTTCATTCTGAAATGTGACAGAAAATGATCTGTAAGTCAGTGAATGCTTGTCACTTTGACATGAAAAATGTCTATACAAAGCTTGAAGTCTCCAGTTTTAAATGATGTAAATCATATATATATAAAAAAATTATTTGTTTAAGTAATCCGTATGAGGGGCGGAGCCAGTAATCATGCACACCAATGTTTAATTGGCTTGATTAAATAGTAGTACGAAGAAGACAGGCTCCCTAAGCGTGATCCCCATTCAGTCGACATCGACTACGTCTGACGTTCTCGACCGAAGGGGAACTGGAGTAGGCTACCTTAATTATCACAAAATTCATATACACAGATTCCACCACATTTCTCCCTAAAATGCTCACGTTCGATAGAAACCTGAAATGTCCTATTTTATTGCCACACTTATATGGAGCGAATTATGTGCCATAATTATAACAAACAAATCCAGCATTTTGCAAACAAACTCAATCTACTTCGCAAAGGAAAACTCCACTCGCAAACAAACTCGATCCGCTTTGCAAAGGAAAACTCGACTCGCAAACAAACAGAAAGCAATGTGCAAGCACAAAGGTCAGTTTGAGTGAAAATGCAGTGGAGTTACAAATATGTATTGTGTTTTACAAATATAAATAAATGAGCCAAGATAATACTTCACAAATATATACAAACCATCCTTCAAATTGCATGTAACCTTTGAACAAATACCAAATCTAGTGCATACAAATGCATATCTGTCTGTTATGATTGTGTGACGCTTCGCTTTTTATGAGATCTCTCGGCTCGATTTTCTCACAAATGTATCCAGGCATATTTTCTCACAAATGCGTCCAGGCAGATTTTCTCACAAATGCAGTTGAGCAACTTCCTCTTCTAAAACAGTAGATGGCGCTAAACTAGAGGCTAATTTAGCGCTAGTCTCCCAGGAGAAGCACTGATTTGAAACTTGCCTTTGCCTACAGCTGAGGAAAATGACCGGTGAACGGGTGTGTTTCTGTCTTATTTGATCTATAATTAACCTTTTTGAGGTTTTCTCTTGCAAAATGTTTATTGCCTATCTAGACAGAAATCCACATTAGCACTTAGTAGCACTTCATTCTCTCTAGGATCGGGGAATCTAAGCTGAAAGCTCTGCCATCTTGTTGCTTTTTGTCATTTTTTTCTGCATCGGACTCATGCGAAATTACTAAATTAGTGATTATGTCTACACTGAACAAATCTATTTCTTTCGTTCTCCATAAATGAATGAGAACATTGACGTTTAATTTTGTTTTTGCAAATTAGGTAGGAGCATTTTCAAAGAATTACATCTGATAGTTCCTCTTTAGATAACAACTTTTCATTTAAAGCAAGGCATTCTGCATATTTCCATCTACTCCAAAGCATTAAAGACCCCTTGTGGTGACATAAGTTTGTTATGTTTTTATATGTCTTTGTGGTGTTTTTAATATGCTTTTCACGAGTTCCTTTGCCCATATAATCTTTAAGCTAATAGGGTTAAGCATATTTGGCTTGCTGTCCGCAATGGAGGGGCTCAAGGAAGCAGTTTCATCTCGAGCTTAGATATACCCCCCAGTGGGACTACTAATGCTTGGATGATTAAGTATGTATGGTAGCAAGATGCCTAAATTATGTTGGCGGAGTTGGGGAGGTGGAGGGATGCCAAAACAGCTGATGCCAGAGCAAGGTGAGCAGCTGCTTATATGCTCCGGCAGTTAATTGAAAGATTAGATGGGTTCATTCCTCCCGAAATTACGTTGTGAACTTCACTACGACAAACCATGTGTAAATTCATAAGTCAACACCATTGCGGAGTATTTTCTTCTTGAAATTGCAGTGAAAAAAAGACAAATGACCTTGTAACCACGTGTAATCACGTCAACCTTTAGCATATCATTAACCATGACCATTCTGAAGCAGGAGAGTCTCAAGAGAAGCCAGGTTATCCCGGTATATTTTTCTGTTGATATGCAAATTGGGATATGTAAAAGAGGGACCTGATCAGGGTGGGAATTATGTAATTTTAGGGGCAAGGCCAAATTTTGGCCTCCACCTTTTCTTTTTTTTTAGGGGCACCAAGACCATATGACAGGGCACAAAGGCCATTGAGTAAAATTCGATGGGTTTCCCATTCAGATCCCATTTCGACAGCACAGGAGTTTTTTATGAATGGGAGCGTCTGATGCTCATAATTCATATTAAAGGTATTGACTCATTTTTGCATTTCATAACTCCTGACACAAATTAAGACATAACTGTCAATATAAATTTCTCAGAATACAATAGTGGTCAAATACTGAAACGTGAGTCTTATATCTTTTTAATGATGTATAGTTTGTCAAGGTAATAACATTAAATCTTATAGTAACTTTGAACTATTAAAAAAAAAAAAACGCTTCAGTGCGCCGACGCACTGGCAACGGTTAACAGGTTAAGACATAACGTTACCTCTGGAACCTTGCATAGGGCCCTTTTCTGAAAAGGGCACTTATCTACTAGCAAATAGATTTTTAGTAAAAACTGACTTACTGCGTCCCTTGAGAAAATACAACAAACCAGCACAACTAAAACACTGTGGCATAACGTTATTGCTATCCATAACATCAGCAGCAAATCAGAACATTAAGAATGTGCTCTTCTTAGTAAGACACTTGTCACTGTTGGGATTGAACTTGATACTCACCGTATCATAAATCTATCCAGACGCATGCACTTAGCAGCAGACTCCCGTAATAGTTTGTCATTTTTGTCACAAATTCTTTTTAAGCTTGGCATTTCTGGAAAAGACGTGCGACAGTATTAGTCACCCATCATTTAAAAGTGTCTAGCTGCAGCTAGCATAAGTTTAATGTAGCACTAACGTCAGCGAGACGTTGATTACAAATAGTTCTAAATAGTCCTACCAAATAGTGCTTCTTAAACGTAGATGGTCAGTTCAACGTAACACCACATACGTCCGTCATGTAGGCTATAATATCAATACGGCTTAGCAGGAAAAATACTAGCTAACGTTACATTCACAGCCTCAGGTAGTAAACTAAATGCTAAATGGCGCTGCAGCCGCCGACCTTTTTCCCCCTGAGGAGATGTTTGTTGTCCTAAGTAGCTAGCAGCTAGCTTGCTAGTTCAGCATGCAAAAATGGCAAATACCGGTAATACTAAGTGTTACATTCAGTCAAATCCTACCACATTAATCAGTTACGTATCATATCAAACCGGCTTAGCTCGTTTGCTAATGCTTGTCGTTCTTCTGTTGGTGCAGACGTTACATGCTTCTTGCACTGCTGTTTTGAGGCGTGAGATCATCGATGTGATTATGACACTGCACCTGCGCGAATCCACGAACTAATTGAAGTTCAGAGACTACTTGGGTGGCTCGCTGTAATTCAAAGCAAGCCCACTATGCCGCACTGGCGCTTTATACATGGAACTTGGACAGGGCCAGGGCACACAGGCCACTGTGGCCGTACGATGATTTTTTTTTCACGGGGCATGAAGGCCAAAGTGTAGGGCAACGGCGGCCATGGCCGCGTGGCCGCGGTATAATTCCCACCCTGGACCTGATCTGGCGGCAGGATGGCGCTGGTTCTGACACACTCATTCTAATTTGCTCCTCCTCTGTTACCGCTATTGTCCGGGTGCACACGAGACCCTTAGGACGTGTTCATTCAAACTCAACGTACACACCTCGCTACAATAAACTCACATCGCATACACACGAATACATATACATTCAAATATTTTGATCAGTTTGTTGATATGTTGATTGAGATGGAGATTAAACGTGATTGTTGGTATCGAGGGCTATTTATAGCACTGTCACGTCTCCGCAATAATGGCGCCACACGGAATGGAGGATACTATAGGTGTGGTGGACATAGAGGTCTGACCCGAGCCCGACGGGTCCCGAAAAACTTTCGGGTTTCGGGTTCATGTTTAATGAATAGCCTCGGGTTCGGGTCGGATTCGGGTTTGTAACCAAGAAAAATTATATAGGCTATAGGCTACATATAGTTTGCGTGCCGTGTGCTTGCCTTGTTGTGATCGTAAATATGAGCACTCAAGAGAGAAAGAACGTGCGCAGTTTCAGCGCCACCGTCCTCCTCTGATTGCTGTGTTGTGACCGAAATAGTGCGCGCGGGAGCACATGAGCAAAATCGTTTTGTAAAATGATAAATTAATCATTTTTATTTTATTATATATCATTTTACAAAACTGTTTTGTTCACAACACCGCAATTAAAGGAGGATGCGCTGAAACCATCAACTGTCGATGCTGTTCTCTTCCTTCATAGTTTTTATAGTTCCAGAGGAATTGTGACTGTTTCACCTGTTCAACCATATCAAAGTTTCGTAATTAGTGTCACAATGTCTGGGTGATGTTCCCTTGGTAGCCACTAGAGGTCCTCTTTCCTCACGGTGTCATTCACTCATGAACTACAATCCCCATCACCCTTGTCGGACTCATCTTTTATTATTGCACTCAGCTGTTCCCACTCACCTTGTTAAGTGTCTGTCTATTTATACCCTGTCTGTTTTAGTCACTGGTGTGGAGTCCTTGTATTGTCACCCGCATCTCAGAGTCTGTCTTGGTTTGTTTGTTTGTTGGTTTGTTTGTTGGTTTGTTTGTTGGTTTGTTTGTTGGTTTGTTTGTTGGTTTGTTTGTTGGTTTGTTTGTTGGTTTGTTTGTTGGTTTGTTTGTTGGTTTGTTTGTTGGTTGGTTTGTTGGTTGGTTTGTTGGTTGGTTGGTTGGTTGGTTGGTTGGTTGGTTGGTTGGTTGGTTGGTTGGTTGGTTGGTTGGTTGGTTTGTTGGTTGGTTTGTTGGTTTGGACTGATTTACATGGATTATGACCTTTTACCTGTTTGTGGATATGATTATGGATTACCCAAAATAAAGCTGCACTTGGAATTCACCCTTTCGTGTGCGCACCGTGACAAATTAGTAAGTCCATGCTTTTTCTCTTTTTTTCTTGTGTGCTGACTGCTGAGGGAAAAGTCGGACAAAATTTCTAACCGGCATGCACTGTTTCAAGTCAGCCGCCAATCGGTCTGTTCAGTGCTGCATGAAGTCGAACAAGCCTTATGTGTTCTGTGATGTGGGAAATGTTATAAGAATAGGAATATTAGGTGATTTTGGTATGCATTTTATAGGTTTATTTATGTTTGATGTTGATTATAGGTGCAAGTTTATGTAGTAGTCTATTTCAACACTGTAAAGTGTCATATTCCAATAGGGGAGGAGCCAAAAGTATAAAAGAGTGTCTGAGTATTTATTTAGGGTCTCTTGGTAGGCCGATGCATGAGCGTGCAATTGTGGTGCCGCAAACAAGTCAATCTGATATTTTTCCTCTGTGAAACTGTGTATTGTGGACAGTGTTGTGCAAGTTACTTCCAAACTGTAATACATTATACATTACTTGTTACTGTTATTTAAAAGTAATTCTTTACATTTACAGTATTACTGTGTCAGAATTGTAATGCGTTACATTACTTCTGTATTACTTTTTAGTTACTTTAACCAAAATAACTACAGAAGTAGAACTTAACATTCTTAGGGCTGTAACGATATGCGATATGAAACCGAAATCGCGACACTCAGATCCACGAACCTAGTCACGGTGTGAGAAGATCTAATGCTACCACATCTTTAAATTACTATTAGTATTATTTGAAGTTAACATTATAAAATACGTAGACCTACACCACAAAACCAGTTGAGGATAAATTCTTTAAAATTGGGCAATTCCAGCGTCATGGACGTGACATTTGCAGTAAAAACATGAAATATAAATTCTCAGAAAATGCATTTAATACCAATATATTGAAACGTCTGTTTATATATCCATAGGCTACTCCCTTAATAAAAGAGTCCAGACATTAGAAAAATATCAGTCTACATGCGTTTTATATTTAACATGAGGGAAATATACATGCATGCGTGACACAAAAAAATCTTTAACTTTTAGGTAGCAAAATATTTTTTAGTAATTCTGTGAATGACACTACTAAGCAAACCAAAGGTAATAGGCTACTACCTACCGGATGAAGAAGGGTTGGCTCTCCACAGAACATAATATATTCATTTTATTTTTCGTGTTCGCATTTATTTAAACCTGCCCTAAACACGCCTTTATGGACTATGTCACACAATACAAATTTACACCAGCAAGAAGGAGATGAATGAAATAAATCGCCATACAAATATATCTGAAGCGGTCATTTAGTCTTTATTTAAAAACTTGGACACCACACGCGGCTATCGACTGACCACGAGCAGGTAATAACTTACGTGCATTTTTCATTCGTTAATGTCTTGCGGTCTTGCTGTTTTTTTCCCCCCGGTTTTTTTGTTGTTGTTTTTTTTTTGGAACAATTACATTTTGGGCTAAAAGTGTGTTGTAACGCAAGCGTTACCGACAGGCACGTGCACACATAGACATCAAAGGGGGCTTGAGCACCTGCCCTTTTATTCATGGAGAGAAAGTGCCCTTTTTTCTGGGGTGCTTTTTTTTATTTTTGAAAAATAATATATATTTCTGTTTGCGCACAGCTTCCCTGTCAAACAAATATATTTATTGAAGAATAGTATATCTAAATATCAGGTCAGGAGTTCTGAAGCGCTCCCTCTCCCTCTCCCCCGATTGTTAAACCCGATTGTATTGCTTCCGCTAAAGAAAATAGTACGCTCCGTCTCTACGGTTGGAATCCATAGCAACGCTCTGTTTTTCATGGCAATGGTCTGTTATACTCCGCACAGCGCTCTGTTATCAATAATTATACCATGGTCTGGGTGAATACTCGATTCTGATTGGCTGCAGGGTGTCCATTAAAAAGTGATAATGGACACCTAGGAAAGGCGTCCCGTCAATTTGTCTGATGACAGTTCTAAATGATTGCGCTGGCTCAAACTCACTGATCAACTGCTGCGGTCGGGTCGCTGTGGCCACGTTGCTTGGCAACGCCTGTATACGGGAGATATTAAATAGTGCGCTCGACTTAATAAATAAAAACCCTCACTATTTTTACTCTAAAACACATTAAAGTATTATTAATTGATTAAATATTTCTTTCTTTCGTAAGTAACCATGGTATAAGCGGGTTAATGCCCTTCGAGGTGTCCATTATCAGGTTTTAATGGACTTCGGCGGACTCCGCTGCGCGTCGGACGGTTCACGCCTCGCCGTCGTCCATTAAAATCTGATAATGGACACCTCGTCGGGCATTAACCCTTACATAACAGACCGCATTCTACATTGGAATTCAACCAAGCCATGTAATAAAATAAGTTAGTAATAAAATAA
This sequence comes from Abramis brama, assembly GCF_963993115.1. Taxonomy (NCBI): domain Eukaryota; kingdom Metazoa; phylum Chordata; class Actinopteri; order Cypriniformes; family Leuciscidae; genus Abramis; species Abramis brama. The sequence continues at coordinate 2,521,190 of NC_139976.1, forward strand.
GCATATATCACCACCAGGTGATATGCTTTAGTTATTTTGTTTATCCCATTTACCTGCATTGCCCTGTCAATTAGATGCAAATGTGCGCATTTTAACTAGTTGACGCCTAATTTGCATACAGAACGTCCCCAGTTAATGACTTGCATCAAGAGTCTTTCCCCCTGAAATTTAGAAATCTAAATTGGTGAATTTAGAAGAAATCTACAGATGCAAACAGATGAGTAACTGCATCTGGTACATTAATAAATAAAACTGAGTAGACATAAGTTAACATTAAACATTAAAAATAACAATATTTATAAATTAACTTTTTATTTATGAGTAATTTAACTTTTTTTATTTCCTCTAAACCTTTATAAAATAGTATTCCATACAACCACAAATACATACATGACATTGGCTTTTATTGAATTTTTACTCAATTATTTTGGCAAGTTTAATTTTAAAGTGTTATGTATTCTGATAACACCAAAATAATTAAAACGATGTAGTGCCTTGTGCAAAAATAAACAAATTATTAGTAAAACACACCCCTCTCCTTGATGCAGTTATTTAGGTTATTCTAAATATGAAGAGTTCAGATGAAAAAGGCTCTAAGTGCCATCTGAAATTTCCTTCTATAGGCTAATGATAATTTTTATCAAGCTTGTATGTTTATGTTCACTTATTTCACATTACTGGCAATGAAAATTACCTATTAATTGTCATTTAAGTTAAATTACTGAACTTAAATATACGAGCTTGAAAAAAAATGCTCATTTTAGAAGAAAATTTCAGATGGCATTTAGAGGCTTTTGCATCTGAAGTCTTCATATACTTGAAACTAGTAGCATAGAAAATGTTTTCAAAACATGCACATTGTGGAATGGTTTCCTTTGCTGCTCTATAAACCTAGTGAATACTAAGGAGACCATGGTTTCTGTGTGAACTGATTATTTTGTAGACATCTTTTGAAAATGAAACAATTGCGTGAGTTTGAGGAAGATAAAATTAACTTTTTTAATTATTTTTTTTAAAAAGGAAGTCAGAGTTGCGTTAATATATATACTTTTGTTTAAAAAAAGGAAAAAAATACGTAATTATGAGAAGTGCCCTTTATTTCACTTGAGCCCCTGCCCCTCAAAATGTCTGTGCACGTCCCTGGTTACCGAACATGTACCGAGTAAAATATTACTGAAAATTGATTAGTAATGCCTTACACTACTGCGTTACAGCAAAAAGTAATATGTTCCTGTAATGCATTACTTTTGTAACGCGTTACTCCCAACACTGATTGTGGATACGTGTTTACATTTTATTCTTTTTTTGTTTATTTTGTTTATTTAATATATTTTTTGCCGGTGGAAGAGTTGACTATTTTTATACAGGTTTGGACTCACTTGTATATAATTCTGTAACGATGACTGACTCGGTTGGTTGCTCGAATCCACAGCAGTACAAACAAAGTGATATTCAGGGCAAGTATCGTAGTCAACAAACAGGTGCAGAGTTGATATAAGTAGAAGCAGTCCTAATAGCAAACTAGTCCAAATCCGTAATCCAAGAATCGTGGTCATAAACAGGCAATATCACAAAACCAAACAGGGTAAAGCAAACACTCGAAAGAGACAGGGTAAACTTTCCGCTTTTATTGTACTTCATTAACACTGCAACGAGTGGAGCAATAATGGGATGTACATGGCATTGACTTTCTTTCTTTCTTTTTTTTTTTGTGATCAAATTTTTCTAATGGCATTGACTTTCTCTTATAAATTCTTACTTTAACGTGACCAGGGGGGAGTTGAAGGGATCATACACTTCCACCAATCAGACTTCTTTTACCCGCGGCCACCATTCGGTTTTCGTTTTTATTGCGTCAAAAAAAGTTAATATGTCAAAGCGTCCCAAATTATCTGGTGCCCAGGGGAGGAAAAAAAGAAAAGAAGAGGAGGAAAAACGCGACAAAGACAAAGGTAATGTTACAGTAAAGATGATGTTAATGATATTATTTTGATGTTACAGAAAGATGATCAATAATGCCATTAGTCATTAGCATACATGGTGGTTAGCTAATCTATAAATAACCAGCGCTATCTGCTAGTTCTAACCAAAATATTAACAGTCAATGGTTCTAACAGATAAGCCTAGCGCTATTATTATGGAAAATAGTAATATGAGTACCTTCCTCGGACAAATGTGTAAATATTAGTAATTTAAGGCAGGACCAAAAACACCAATAGAGCTCTTTTTAAGATCATCTTTTCATTTTTTTTATTCAAATCCTTGTAGTATTTCTGTGTCTACTTAAAGATACAAATAGATAAGATGTATAAGATAGATAAGATAATATACTAATGTCTTATTTTGCACAGTGCCGTATTTCTATTGTATATAAGTTAATGTCACTTGTTTACACTTTTCATTTCGGGAGTATTAAAATAATAAGTAAGCTATCTATATTGTATTTCATATATTGAGTTAATTTTTTTATTTGTTTCTTTTATTATTATTATAATTAGTATTTTGAATGTGCAATTGTTTTAGTGTGTTTTACTGTGTTTATTGAAGATTAAATACACTAGAGTCACTCAATTTTTTATACTCTCTATTTCAGAGTACTTGCATTTTAATTATGTATTGGTATATAAAGACAGTTTAAACAAATTTGAATAAAAGTTTTTTTTTAGACAATTCTGACCTACCCAACCTTTAAATAAAAGAATGTCTAAAACAAAGCTATTAAGTTTCTTGTGAGTATATGTACACTAACAGTGCAAGTACTGTACTGCGATGCAAGGGGGCGCCACTTAAAATCTTGCCTAGGGCACCAAATTGGTTAGGGCCGGGCCTGTATAACAGATAGGAACAGGGAGTGATGTGGCAGTATTCAGGAGATGGCTCCCTCTGGCGGTTGAAGGAATGAATGGCAGATGCAGATGTTACAAATGCGCACCTCTATATAAATAAAACATCATATTGCACCATAGAGCATTTGCGTTGGGCCATACCACGTCCAGGATGTGGGCCGTCAAAACCCACTTCCCTACAGGGTACATTTAGCAATATAGCGGGTCAATTATGTATGTGTAGTGGGTTGGCAGTGTTTATATATATTTTTCTACTATTTTGACTGACGTTGCGCAATACGGTGGGAGACACGCACATGTTTGTTTGGCGTGGCATTGCCGCAAATGTGAAGAGCTGCTGCACGCTGAGGGTATCGCTTACCTGTTTATGTTGCTAATAATCCCCGGGTAGGTCGTGACCTTATCGATTTTCACAGACGGCTTCTGGCGGGTGTGAAATCCAGAGGCGAATAAATGTAGCATAAATGTTTGCTGGCTGGTAAGCGCGAAAACCAGGACTTACCAGGACTTGGGCACTTTCTCATCAGCGGGGCAGTATGGCGGATTCTGCGACACGAGGGTTGGCTTCGTTTGCGTCTGTGTTTAAACGATCTCGTTTTAAACCTGAGATATATAACACTGTTGACGGCAAAGTTATTGTTGAAGATGAACTTCTTAATTTTCTTGCTGTTAAAATTAAAACCCTAAGCCAGGATGAAATTGTCCTGTTGGCCGCAAAAACATTTGATTCTGATTGGATTGAGGCCTCAAAGAAGGTACTGTTTGAACTATGTCCTACAACTCAACGGAATGTTGCTCATAAAGGGCCACAGAAAGATGTTAATAACATAAAAAGCTGTCTTAAAGTGATGAACGAATGCGGCGAAGATATCCCCAGATTTGTTTCTCACTATTTGGATGAGTTGCCGCCAGTGTCTTTTGAGAGTATTGACGTTTCAAGTTTGCTTGGAAGAATGGAGCAGCTGAGTGCTGAGCTTTGCTCTATGAAACACGCGATGCAACTACATGTTAATGTGGGTGAAGATCTACGAGCTATTTCGGTGGATATTAATCGAAGAGTGTGCGCTCTAGAGCAATCAACGGATTCGGAGGTGGCGGTAGCTGCGGTCGGAGCTACACAGATTGAGGGTACGGAACTCAGGGCCGCATCGGCGGAAACTTTGGAGACGGGCATTGGCGAGGGAGCTGTTGTGGAGAGGTCCTTATACTTGAATGCTCAGAGAATGGAAAGTGCTGTGACGATGGGATTACAACAGGATTAACATCTTCCTCGGATTCTCCGAAGTGGAGTCGTGTGGTGAAAAAGGGTCGTCGGCAAGGTGCTGAGAATTCTGCTGTCATGAAAACAAGATTGCCTCCTGTTATTCTCAGGCACAAGAAGAAGTCAGGTAATGTCATGTCTGTTGTTGGTACTGGAGATGTGGGCAAAATCAGAATGGTGAAGACCAAACTGGTGAGTGTTTTTGCCTCCAAGTTTACACCTGACTTAGATGCCTTGACTTTGTCTGAGTATTTGAAAGAAAAACTTGGTCGTGATGTTGCTTGTCAGAAGATTGAAACTATGCAAAGCAGATACAGTTCATTTAAAGTATCTGCTGAATGTAATGAAGTTAGTGAAATGTATGACCCGCAGCTCTGGCCTGAAGGGGCTTTTGTTAGACGTTATTATGAGCCGCGTAGAGTGGGTGCCACTGGGTCTAATTCTGCACCAGTCGATGGGGAAAGTGTGTGCCTTCGGGTAGAATAAACAACGCCTGGTACCAGCATGGACATTCGGGTTGTGTCATACAACTGTCGTGGTCTGCGTGTGGGCCAGAGTGATGGGGATAAAGCTCGCCGTATGGTTGTGGACAGCCTTTTGGAGAACTGTGACATTTTATGCTTGCAAGAGACTTTTTTAGCAGTGCAGGATTTGGATAAATTGAATTCTCTTAATGATAATTTCAATGGTGCTGGTGAATCCACAACAGATCTTGGTATGGGTTTAATTAAAGGTAGGATATCTGGTGGTGTAGCCATACTGTGGAAAAAAACCCTAGACTCATTGGTAAAGGTGGTTAGATTGGATGTTAATTGGTGTATTGCAATACAGATTACTTATCAAGATAAGAAATTTATCATTCTAAATGTGTATACACCTTACGAATGCCATCAGAATGAAGATGAATATTTAAATAGATTAGCTTTTATTGGTTCTTTTATTGAAAGTTCTATTATTTCCAGTGTGTACGTCATTGGTGACATGAATGCGGACATTTCGGACAGAAAGTCATTATTTTCTAGTCATATTGTTCAATTTTGTCAAGATAACAACCTCATTTTATCAAGTGAAGTGTGTTTACCTGTGGATAGCTATACCTATGTTAGTGAGGCTTGGAACACTACATCATGGTTGGACCATTGCATTAGTACAGCAGATGCACATGACTCGCTGAGGGATATGAGTATTTTATATGACACCGTAACAACTGATCATATACCTGTGTCTGTTGTGATAAATGTTGATCACTTTATAGCGATGTCTAATAATGAAAGTAATATCAATGCAGTAAAAATGGATTGGTCAGCACTTACTAAGGAGGACCTTTTAGCCTATTATGTAAGTACAGACACATGCTTGAGTGATATTCATTTACCAAGGGATGCAATAATGTGTAGTGATGTTAACTGTAAAGATGTAAATCATCAGAAGGAAATCTGCTCAATGTATAATGATATAGTTAATGTCTTACATGGTTGTAGCAAGCCATTTTTTAAATCGAAGGGTATAATAAATAAGGCTAGGCCTGGATGGAGTAAATATGTAGCTAAATATCAAGCCGAAGCCCAGAAAGCATATAAATTATGGGTGACGGCAGGTAGATCCAGGCATGGGCCAGAGCTTCAGCATAAGAAGTCTACAAATGCAAGATATAAGTATGCCATTCGTTTTATTTGCAAAAATGAGCAAATTTTAAGGGCTGATTCTATGGCTATGAAGCTCCTAAATTATAATATCACTGACTTTTGGAAAGAAGTCAGAACTCTCAATAGTTGCAGAGTGTCTCTTCCTTGTACTTTGAATGGAGTTTCTGGGGCAGAGAATATTGCGGAATTATGGAGACAACATTATTGTAGTCTTTTTAATTGTATCCGAAAGGATTATAATGGGGGCGATCACCAAGTTAATGATCCAATAGTGATTATGTCACACGAGGTAGATCAAGCTATAAGCAAATTACCTCAGAATAAAGCTAGTGGCTTAGATAATATTTCTGCTGAACATCTTAAATATGGAAGTAAGAGGATAGCCCCTCTATTAGCTGTTTGTCTTACTGGATTTTTGATTCACAATGTGTTACCTGATTCAATGTTGTCTGTTTTATTAGTACCAGTTATTAAAAACAAAGCTGGAATGGTGGGTAACTTAGATAATATAGACCTGTAGCTTTAGCTAGTATTTTGTCTAAAGTTTTGGAAAAAATCTTGTTGGATAGGTTAAATGAGTTTATTAATTCTACAGACAATCAGTTTGGATTTAAGGCTGAACATGGTACTGATCTTTGCATCTATGCACTAAAGGAAATTGTAAATAAGTATAGAGATAAAAATTCAACAGTTTTTATGTGTTTCATTGATGCATCTAAAGCTTTTGATCGGGTTAACCATGATAAGCTGTTTTTTAAATTGAGACAAAGAGGGGTACCAGAATACATTGTGAGAATCTTGGCCTATTGGTATGCCCACCAGTTGATGCGAGTTAAATGGGGCAATAAGGTCTCTGCCCCTTTTGGGGTCAGTAACGGGGTGAGACAAGGAGGGATTTTGTCCCCAATTTTGTTTAATCTTTACATGGATGAGCTGTCTGAATGTTTGAATTTTTGTAAAACTGGATGTATGAGTGGGAATACTTTAGTGAATCATATTATGTATGCGGATGATCTTGTGGTGTTTAGTCCTAGCAGTGCTGGTCTTCAACAGCTTTTAAATGTGTGTTCCGATTATGGTCTTGAACATGATATTGTATATAATCCTGATAAGAGTATGGTTATGGTTTGCAGAACTAAGGAGGATAAAAGTATAAATTTTCCAGTTTTTAAGTTGTCTAACAAGAGTCTCACTGTGTGTGTGAAAGTAAAATACCTTGGACATATTATTACTGAGCACATGACAGATGATGAGGACATTGAGAGGCAGCGCCGCATGATATATATGCGGGCAAATATACTGTTGCGTAAGTTTAGTTTCTGTTCAGATGAGGTGAAGGTGTCACTTTTTAAAGCATACTGTACAACATTTTATACTGCTCATTTGTGGTGTAACTATAGAACCTCTAGTTTACAGAAGCTGCAAGTAGCTTATAATGACGCAATGAGAATCTTACTAAGGAGACCTAGATGGCATAGTGCAAGTGAAATGTTTGTGAGTGTAAGAGTAATCACTTTTAAAGCATTGTTACGTAATCTTATGTATAGATTTATCTGCCGGCTTAATGCTTCTAAAAACGAAATTATTGTGTGTTTATCAAATATAAGGGTTAGTACTACACGATATCAGTCAAAGCTGTGGAGACACTGGTACTGGTGTATTATGTGACTCTAGATGTTTGTGATGGATTGTATGGGTTGTATATGTTGACTGTCTTGTTGTTGTTTTTTTTTTTTTTTTTTTTTTTTTAATATTGGACTTTGAGTCTGTAATAAAGGGTTGATTGATTGATTGATTGATTGGTTAGATTGATTTGTGTAAAAAGCAGAGTATTGTTTGTTCTTGAGTGTGTTTTATGTGTTGTAGTAACAAACCTGGCATCGCGGTCATTCACTTGGAGCTGTACGTCTCATATAGTTCAGTTTTCCTGTTCATGTTGCTGACAATTTCTGGGTAGGTCGTTTGATTTTTATTATGTGCGAAAGAAAGCAGAGTATTGTTCTTGAGTATGTGTTTTGTATGTGTTATAGTGGCGAGCTTGGTATCGCGTCCGTGACTTGTGATATGACGTGTTCGGTATAAAATAGGACACATTGCAGAGGTAATGAGATGTTTTATGTGGTTTTATATTCTATATAAAGATGTATAAATTAAATGTATGGTCCAAATGTCATTTCTATATTTTAATGGTGTATAAATGTAGGGGTGCTGAATGTGCATTGTGTTGCAGATTTATCTGGCAGCTGATGGCGCACTAGACCACTGTTTTTTCCCAGTATTTAAAGTTTATTTCCAATTGTGTGTTTGTTGTTTTGTTATGTGAATATTGTATAGTTTATTATTTTTTTTTTTGTTCTATTTAGTTGATTTTTGTTAGTTGTATTGTATAGTGTATTTGTTACTTGTTTTTGTTTTATTTAATTTTGTTTGGCCATTTAGGGGGCCAGGTACTGGAGGTGTCCATATCTCTCATTAGGAGTTGGTGTGATGCAGTGATAGCACTATCTTTGATTGATTTGATGGTTGTGTATTACATTGGGCATGTGTGTTACAATTTTCTCGGGTTGCACTTAATAGTGGAGACTGTTACTTCCAGTCCAAGACTTGTCTAACCAAATCAATCTGGCCCCCTCTCCTTATTGTGGCCCTTATTTTTGTTTGTACTCTGTGTAAGATGTTATTCTGTTTGGTATTTGTTTCAATTAATGTTTATTTGATGTGTAGATTTCTTTTAAAGAAATAAAGAGACCGTGTACCTCACCAGTGCCTATACTTTCATTTAATTGAACAACCTGAGCGGGTTTATTCCCCCATTGATTATAGACGGCGGATGTCCGCCTTGTTACATTTGGCGTAGTCACGGCAGGATAATTGGTATTAAGGCTGTGGGTGTATGGTGCACGGTTTTTCAGTTTTTTTTTAGTTTTTTTTTGTTTTGTTTTTTTGTTATATGGTGTTGTGTACTGGGAAAAACAGTGGTTGAAGACCTGGATCATCGTCAAAGGGGCTCTGAGCATCGGCTGGGAACAGCAGATTGTCCATCTTTTTGAGTGGTAGACATATGCAAATTATATCAATTGTTTTTTTTTTTTTGCTTTATTACAGTATGGCAGAGGAAATGGCAGCGCAATTGCAGGCATTAACTGAATTGGTACAGCAATTGCAGTCAGAAAATGCCAGGCTTAGAGAAGAAACCACTCAGAGAGTTGTAGCTGCCCCTGCTTATGATTTGTTGGAGGGCCCTTCTTCTGTGCCTATTTTGTTAACTAATTCTTTACCAACTCTTGTGTCTATTCCATCTCTTCCGGTGGTAACCGAACGATATGTTTATGTCCCAAGGGAAAGAAAGTGTCCTCGTTTCTCAGGAAAGGCTTCCCAGGATTCTTTGGGAGTTGAGGACTGGATAGAGGAGGTGCGTAGCTCTTTGACTTTACGTCATATGTCAGACAATGAACAAGCTTTTTTTGTTTTTGACTTACTGGAAGGTGAGGCAAAGGCTGAGATGAAGTTTAGGACCCCTGCAGAAAGAAATACTGCAGAAAAGATTTTTTACATCCTTCGGGAGACCTATGGTTGTTCTAAATCCTACATAGGTCTGCAGACTCAGTTCAGTGTTTCCCCTACAATGTATTAAGCAGCCGCTGGATTTTCAGCGCCGCTGCAAAATCTTCACATGATCAATAATATCACGACATTCACTTACACACGTTGCCATAAGGGGCCGTTCACATCGTTTTCAGCATGGACAGATCAAAAGGTTTTCAGGCGCGCCTCTGTTCATGGTTGGCATAGCAACGACAGACGCCACGGGAGAGCGAGCAAGCGCTTGTGCAAAGGAGAAAGCGGTACGAACTTTTCTCCGTTGAAGTCTATGGGGTCGCTGTGTCCATTTTTTTACTGTCTATGGAAAATATGCCGTCCCGCCCCTCCGTGTTCGGCGATCAGGTTTCATTCTCGCGCAGCTTGTTTTAGTAACTTCACGTGCGAGTCTTTTCCGCTCCGTGTTTGCGCCGCGCTCTCGGTTCCGTGTGTGTGTGAGTGTGTGTCGGCGCACTGCGCTCTCTGCTCAATGTTCGGCTCCGTGTTTGCGATGCGCGTTCTGCTCTGTGGTTAACGGCCCAAACGCTCCAATCATGTACCGATCATGCACTGGAAAAGCAAAGTATGCTCAAATAACGTGAAATGTCTCAGTACTAGACTTCTGTTTGCTGAGCTGGTATAGTCATGCATGGTAAAATGACCTGCTCTGATCACATGCTCCGGTAATAATAGCTTTGTATGACTATACTTTATTTTGATAATTAGTCAAAAAATAAATCTGTTAAATCTGAGTATGTTGCATAGAACTGAATGAAGAATAATATATTGATGTTTTATATTTTAATATAGGGCTATTTTCTGTCCAATTTGTGTGGACATTTTTCTTTTTTCCCCCTTTTTTGTGTGTTTGATTTAATTAGTGATTCTACATTTAAATATTGATGATTACAAGTTTGGAGGAAATGCAATTAATTGCGATTAATCACAGCAAATTGTGTGATTAATTCGTTATTTTTTTAATCGATTCCCAGCCGTTATATATATATATATATATATATATATATATATATATATATATATATATATATATATATATATATATATACAGTGCTATGCATAAGTTTAGACACCCATGCTAAAGTTGACTAAAAAGAGGAATAAAAAATCATCTTTTGGAAATTGAACTTAATGCCTTAATCTAAAAAATGAGGAAAAATCCAACCTTTAAGGACACCAATTTTCTTTGTGAATGAATAATGTATCGTAAATAAATAAATGTTCTTCCTTAACATACAGGGTGCATAAGTCTGGACACCCCTATGTTAAATTCCCATAGAGGCAGGCAGATTTTTTATTTTTAAAGGCCAGTTACTTCATGGATCCAGGATACTATGCATCCTGATAAAGTTCCCTTGACCTCTGGAATTAAAATAGCCCCACATCATCACATAGCCTTCACCATACCTAGAGATTGGCATGGAGTACTTTCTATAAGATCATCTCTCAATGCAAATCAAACCAGCTATTAGGCTAACTGAAATAAAACCATGCCAATCTCTAGGTGTGGTGAAGGCTATGTGATGATGTGGGGCTATTTTAATTCCAGAAGCCAAGGGAACTTTATCAGGATGCATAGTATCCTGGATCCATGAAGTAACTGGCCTTTAAAAATAAAAAATCTGCCTGCCTCAACATAGGGGTGTCCAGACTTATGCACCCTGTATGTTAAGGAAGAACATTTATTTATTTACGATACATTATTCATTCACAAAGAAAATTGGTGTCCTTAAAGGTTGGATTTTTCCTCATTTTTTAAATTAAGGCATTAAGTTCAATTTCCAAAAGATGATTTTTTTATTCCTCTTTTTAGTCAACTTTAGCATGGGTGTCTAAACGTATGCATAGCACTATATATATATATATATATATATATATATATATATATATATATATATATATAATATTTATATCATTTTTTTTTATTTTTATTTTTTACATAGTGCCCCTTTCTTACATTTGAGCCTCAAAATGTATGTCTCAAAATGTCCATTTCTATCCACAAAACTTGCCAGAAGTCATGGTTTAAGGGGTTATTAAAAAAAAAAATCTTCCGGGGGTGCATGCCCCCGGACCCCCCGCGAGCAGCTGGGTAACAACCTCCGGCACGTAACAGCACCGCTGCTGGAAAAATTTATAGGGGAAACACTGCAGTTCTTTCAACGGAAACAGATGGAGGGAGAATCGCTGAGGGAATATTCTCATGCCCTTATGTCCCTTATTGAGTCAGTTAAGCGAAGAGACCCACAATGTTTTGCTAATCCTGATTCTGTTCTTAGGGACCAGTTTATCGAGCATGTTAGGGATAGCATGTTGAGACGAGAGCTAAAGAGAAGGGTACGTATGGAATCTTCTGCCTCCTTTTTGGATATTCGTACGGAAGCTATCCAATGGGTAGAAGAAGGAGAACGCATGGCTAGTCAAAGGCCCTGTGCCTATTCATATAGTGCTCAGGGCAGGGCTGCGGAGATTCAAACAAATGTAGCTGCAGTACAGCCAGTAAATGAGCTAACAGAATTAAAGGAGTGCTTGCGTAAGCAACAAGCACAATTAGACTCTATTATGAGACATCTTGAACCACCAGTGTTTCCTAAGAGGTATGATGTGCGTCCACGTGGTACTAATTTTCCCTACCAGCCAGATGGTAAACCCATATGTATTCGTTGCAATAAAGCAGGTCATATTGCTAGGTTTTGCAAGGTAGATCTGAAGTCATCTCAGCATGTTGCTGGAGGGGATGGCCCACGAAGTTCAAGTCAGTCCAATGTTACATCTAGAGCCACTGTTGATCACTCGGAAAACTAGAACCCTCCGGTGCTGGTGCCCAGGCATCGGAAGGGGAGTTTTTCGGGTTTTAAAGGACATGATGGTATTAAGCTTATAGGGAACTGTCCTACGGTAGAAATGATAATTGGGGGGTTACCTGTAGCTTGTTTGTTAGACACCGGTTCCATGGTGACCACGATTACCGAACAAATTTTTTTTTTAACATCTTCAGCCGTCTTTGGGAACAGAGTTGCAGTCTTGCAACTGGCTAAAGTTAAAGGCCGCTAATGGTCTCGCTATCCCATATTTGGGCTACTTGGAGGTGGATGTCCAAGTACTAGGCAGATTACTTCCTGGTATGGGAATTCTAGTAGTGAAGAATCCAGAGGGAGTGCGAGGTCAGGGGCAGCATGGCCGTATCGCCGGCTTGTTGGGAATGAACGTGATCAATCAGTGTTATCAAGAGTTATTTATCCAGCATGGAGATTCTTTGTTTCAACATCTAGGGGTACAAGCTTCAGGAAAAGAATGGAAGAAGGCAATGGCGGAATGCAGACAGCTTGATCGTGTTCTGGACACAGGGTTAGTTGGCCGCGTTCGGGTTCGTCCCGGATCTGCTGTTCTGGTTCCAGCTGGTACTTTAAAGTTTGTTCCTGCTATTTGTCACACTGGATTAGGATCTACATTTTCTTCAGGTTTGTTGGAGCCTTTGCCTTTGGAGAATTGTCACTTACCCTGTGATTTGATTATATCTTCTGCATTTCTGCCAGTAGCTCAGGGGAGGCTGGAGGTACCTGTCGTAAACTTAGGAACTCAGGATCGGTGGATTCAGCCTAAGGTAGTTCTTGGAGACTTTCATCTAGTTTCAGTGCAGTCTACAACACAAGTAGAATTTAATTCCCAGAGTTCCACTGGAGAGCAGGTAGCTGTAGTCCAAGCGGTGGCAGTGGAAGAACCACGTGAATTTTTCACAGTTAGTTTGCCCTATCTGTCTTCTCAGGAAGTATTGGAGGCCCGTACTCTTCTGGAGAGGTATAGTGACATCTTTAGTCGTGGGGAAAGTGATTTGGGCTGTGCTACCTTGGTTGAGCATACAATACCTTTGATAGACGAGACTCCAGTGCGACAGCGTTATCGTAGGTTACCTCCTTCTCAGTACGATCAGGTAAAGAGGCATATCCAAGAGCTGATAGATCAAGGAGTAGTAAAGCAGAGTTGCAGTCCATATGCGTCTCCAATTGTTGTTGTACAAAAGAAGGATGGTTCAATTAGGCTGTGTGTAGACTATAGACAACTGAATTTAAGAACTCGTAAGGATGCCTTCCCTCTCCCACGGATTGAGGAGTCCTTGGATGCTTTGGCTGGGGCTAGGTTGTTTAGTACCCTAGATCTAGCTAGCGGATACAACCAGGTTCCTGTAGCCAGTCAAGATCAAGAGAAGACCGTGTTTTGCACTCCCTTTGGGCTCTTCGAGTTTACTAGGATGCCCTTTGGGTTGTGCAATGCGCCTAGTACCTTCCAGCGCCTCATGGAAAGGATATTTGGTGATCAACGATTTCATGCTTTGCTTTTATATCTTGATGATATAGTGGTCTTTTCAACTTCTTTCCAGCAGCATTTGGAGAGGTTAGAAATGGTGCTGAGACGTCTCCAGCAATATCACTTGAAATTGAAACTACAAAAGTGCCATCTGTTCCAGACTGAGGTGAAATATTTAGGGCACATTATTTCGGCAGAGGGAGTAGCTACTGACCCCGAAAAGGTTAGTGTTGTTGCCCAGTGGCGAAGGCCTGGTAGTGTGACAGAATTGCGTTCTTTTTTGGGCTTTGCTTCATATTATCGCCGATTTGTTGAAGGGTTTGCTTCGGTTGCTGCACCCTTGCATAAGTTGGTGGGAGCACTGCAAGGTGGTAAGAGGGTGGTTCGTAGAACTACACGCTCCTTTGAACAACATTGGAGTGATAATTGTGAGAGCTTTTGTGACCCTTAAAGAGAAGTTGGTGCATACTCCGGTGTTGGGGTACGCAGACTTTTCTAAACCTTTTATTTTGGAAATTGATGCGAGTCACCGTGGTCTCGGAGCAGTTTTGTCTCAAGACCAGGGGGGACAGACTAGGCCTATCGCATTTGCCAGTAGAGGTTTGCGGCCCCCTGAAACGAATATGTCAAATTATAGCTCGATGAAATTGGAGCTTTTGGCTTTAAAATGGTCAATAACGGAGAAGTTCAGGGAATACCTAATGGGCAATAAAGCGATTCATTGTGTATACCGATAATAACCCCTTGAGTTATTTGCAAACTGCAAAATTGGCAGCCGTAGAACAGCGTTGGGCTTCTCAGCTGGCTCTTTTTGATTTTGACCTTCGGTATCGACCAGGGGCGGCTAATCGTAACGCGGACGCATTATCACGCCTTCCCTCCCCCACTATGAGTAGTCAAATGATGAGCAATGCCGGGACAGTAGTTCCAGTTGAGGTTATTTTACATCAGCCGGCTGTTAAGTTAAACCCCCATGTCGTTAAGGCCTCAGCTATAAATGCTGTACCAGTGCGAGAGAAATGTGATCTCTTGGCACTGCAGGCCTCTGATCCGGTGATTGGAAGTTTCCTGAGACACTGGAGGAGGGGAACACTGCCCTCAAAGGGAGAAGTAGATCAGAGCCATGTAGGCCTTAGGGAGTTGGTTAGGCAGTGGCCTCGGATTAGGGAGGATAAAGGAGTGTTATACCGTCAAGTACAGCTTCCACCGGCAGGAGAGACCGTCTTGCAGTTATTACTCCCTATTGCTTTACGGACTGAGGTTCTTAACAATGTGCACAATAACCATGGCCATCAGGGTGTCGAGTGAACCATGACCTTGCTAAGGGAAAGATGCTATTGGCCAGGAATGTGGAAAGATGTTAAACAGTGGTGTAGTGCATGTGAGCGGTGTGTACTGGCTAAGGCCACACAGCCTAAATTCCGCACCTTCATGGGAAGTCTAACTGCATCCCGACCTTTAGAAATCCTTGCAATTGATTTCACTCTCATGGAACGAGCTAGCAACGGTCAAGAGAATGTTCTGGTGGTGACCGTGTTTTCCAAGTTTACTCAAGCCTTTGCAACCTCAGATCAGAGAGCAAGGACCGTGGCTAAAATACTGGTGGAAAAGTGGTTTTGTGTGTATGGCGTACCTAAGCGTATACATTCGGATCAAGGCCGTAGCTTTGAGAGTGAGTTGTTTAAACATCTTTGTGACATTTATGGGATCCAAAAGAGTCGTACTACCCCATATCACCCTCAGGGGAACGGGCAGTGCGAACGTTTCAATCGAACGTTGCATGATTTGTTGAGGACTTTGCCTCCAGATAAGAAAGGGAAGTGGCCACACTTCCTTCCGCAACTGTTGTTTGCGTATAACACCACTGTTCATCAGTCCATACAGCACTCCCCTTACGAACTTATGTTTGGCCAGAAGCCTCAGTTGCCGATTGATTTCCTCTTGGGTGCAGCGGAGGAAGAGTTGGTAGGAGGCCATGTGAGTGACTGGATTCTCCAACATAAAGAGCATTTGTCTTTAGTTTATGATCGTGCACAGAGGGATCTGGAGGAGAAGGCCCCATACCAGGGAATAGTGCCATCAAATGATGCATCTATACTTGCTCCAGGCACGTTGGTTTATCGCAGGAGTCACCCTTTGGGGCGCAATAAGATCCAAGATGCATGGTCTCCTAGCATGTTTGAAGTAGTAGAATGTAAGGATGGCCTTGGAAATGTTTACGAGGTGCGACGTCGAGATGGTACAGGTCCTTCTAAGTGCCTTCATAGATCTGAGTTAAAGCCGGTTCCGACCTCACATATCAGCATGGTCCCGGTGGTAGAGGGAGGAGTAGAGAGTGGTGAAGGAGTGGAGGAGGAGATTGAATTGGAGGAAGGTGATGGATTGGTTGTGGAAGTTACTGTCTCCCACCCAAGTACTTTAGGTCAAGTAAGTAAGGGGCCAATTGAAACAGGAATACAGTTGCGTCCATATTCTTGTTCTGGAGGTCAGGTAGGTTGTGTTAGGGGGACTGGGGACCAGAATGTCGCTACACCAAGTGAAAGTTTGGCTTCACCTGAAAATGCAGGGTGTGGTGGTCCGTCTCCTCTAAGTGGTAATGGATTAGGTAGAGAGGATATAATCCCTTCCTCAGTCAGGCGTACTACACGTCCCACTGCTGGATGTCACACAAATCCATTTCGATTACCTCAGCCTGTATCTCAGGTGTTGGGTCCCGGTGATGCGGTAGTGAATTCACATTTAACAGTATTTAGACCATGGCTATAGGAGTATTACGAGGTATTCGCCGGGACGGCGAATCTTTTAAAGTAGGGGTGTGTGTAGTGGGTTGGCAGTGTTTATATATATTTTTCTACTGTTTTGACTGACGTCACGGCAGAATGCGGCCTGCGTAATTTCCACCTACGCGAGTTAAAAGGTGCGTTGCGCAATATGGTGGGAGACACGCACATGTTTGTTTGGCGTGGCATTGCTGCAAATGTGAAGAGCTGCTGCACGCTGAGGGTATCGCTTACCTGTTTATGTTGCTAATAATCCCCGGGTAGGTCGTTAGATTGATTGTGTAAAAAGCAGAGTATTGTTTGTTCTTGAGTATGTGTTTTATGTGTTGTAGTAACAAACCTGGCATCGCGGTCATTCACTTGGAGCTGTACGTCTCATATCGTTCAGTTTTCCTGTTCATGTTGCTGACAATTTCTGGGTAGGTCGTTTGATTTTTATTATGTGCAAAAGAAAGCAGAGTATTGTTCTTGAGTATGTGTTTTGTATGTGTTATAGTGGCGAGCTTGGTATCGCGTCCGTGACTTGTGATATGACGTGTTCGGTATAAAATAGGACACATTGCAGAGGTAATGAGATGTTTTATGTGGTTTTATATTCTATATAAAGATGTATAAATTAAATGTATGGTCCAAATGTCATTTCTATATTTTAATGGTGTATAAATGTAGGGGTGCTGAATGTGCATTGTGTTGCAGATTTATCTGGCAGCTGATGGCGCACTAGACCACTGTTTTTTCCCAGTATTTAAAGTTTATTTCCAATTGTGTGTTTGTTGTTTTGTTATGTGAATATTGTATAGTTTATTTGTTTTTTTGTTGTTGTTCTATTTAGTTGATTTTTGTTAGTTGTATTGTATAGTGTATTTGTTACTTGTTTTTGTTTTATTTAATTTTTTTTGGCCATTTAGGGGGCCTGGTACTGGAGGTTTCCATATCTCTCATTAGGAGTTGGTGTGATGCAGTGATAGCACTATCTTTGATTGATTTGATGGTTGTGTATTACATTGGGCACGTGTGTTACAATTTTCTCGGGTTGCACTTAATAGTGGAGACTGTTACTTCCAGTCCAAGACTTGTCTAACCAAATCAATCTGGCCCCCTCTCCTTATTGTGGCCCTTATTTTTGTTTGTACTCTGTGTAAGATGTTATTCTGTTTGGTATTTGTTTCAATTAATGTTTATTTGATGTGTAGATTTCTTTTAAAGAAATAAAGAGACTGTGTACCTCACCAGTGCCGGATGTCCGCCTTGTTACATATATGATGTACGTTACAATGTTATAATGAACTATATGCCTTTCTGCACCAATGCTATAATTTTCTATATGTCATAATCATTTAACAGCAAACAAATATTTGTTTCTTAAAAGAGCTCATTATTTCTGCCTTGAATTATTACAATTACAGTAATACAGTAATACAAAAATAATACAGAGCGATACTCTTCCACTTCAGTCAGTTTCTGGTTCAAAGTATATGGCTGAATTAAACCAGTATTTCCACTTGCCCTTGTGCAGCATTTACCCCAAGACAATAGATATGGAAAGGAACTTTACCTCAGTAAAGTTGACCGAATGAATCTCTGAGCTGGTGTGAGTTACTGGAGGTGGGACTAATTTGCATATTCATGGATTTGTGTATACTAAATGAAGCAAGGGTGTAGCTGAAATTGGTGATCTATTGACTGTGAAATCGGTGATCCACTGATAATGTCTTTATGTACTCACCATGTGCATGCATAAACTCTCGATTACCAATAAGAGGTTGGAATTAACTCTTTGTAGAAGTTTTGGGACTGACAAAGTTTGGGTTAATTAACCAAGAGTTCAGGATATATGTGACGGTAGTTAACCTTACTCTCTGGAATACCCTCTGGTGTATATGTAGGTAGATAATGAAATGGTAATGATGAACAGGTAGGATGATCCATGATTGACAGCAGAACAGTAACACCAGACTTCACCTGCTGGTCAGAGCAGGAACAGCAAAACCTAAAAACCATCTAAAGAGAGATGATAGTAGATGGGATGGCTAAAATCACGTTTTCCAGCAAACACACAATAACTGTCAAAGGAATCCCTATTTTCACTTTATCATAAGCTTTTACTTTTAAGGTGTATTCAAAGACACTTCAGAGATTTTAGTATTTTTAGAAAACAAATACTTGCTCTACAAAAAAAATTAAAAAAAATTAAAAATGCTACTATAACAAGTCTAATGTAGATATACTGTACAAACCAGCAAGGGTAAGGAAAATACTGAGGAAGAAAATCACTTTTTAAGTGCAGAGAATGAGTACGAATCATCACGTCTGTTATTTGTTTGTCTTAATTCTCTCAGAACTTACAACTTCCATCTCTGATCCATGCTATGATTATAACACTCTTGATGAATCCTGGAGAGACATACGGCAAAAGCGATATCAGTACTATGGACAGGATGATACTTTTGTAGAATGGAGTGGCTGGTATCGACTGTATTTGAATGGAGAAAGTGCCCAGATGTCTGAGTGGTGTGTGAGTGATGTGGGATGTGGTGGTTACACTGCTCTGTATCTCAGCGGTTCTCATCCAACACTTGAGGATGGAGTGGTGACCCGTGAAGTCGTGGGAACTAATTGGAACGGTGATTGTGGCAGCTACAGATCTAATTCCATACGAGTCAAAGCCTGTCCAGGAGATTATTACATCTATGAATTTGTCAAACCCATAATATCAGCTCCAGGGCCCATGTACTGTGCAGGTACAATTTTAAAAACTAAATTAACTGCTTGTCCTATACAAGGTATCAGGGATGCTGGAGCCTATCCCAGTGTCTCTGTAGTCAGGGCTAAAAATAAATTGTCATCATTTTAACATTATTTTACAAAGATAACTTTTGTCCATGACAGTTGCTTTCCAAAGCATCAGCAGTGATCCCTGCTACAACTATGAGACTCTGGATCGTCCCTGGAGAGCCAACAATGATAGTGGAGATAACATTTGTGATGAACGTTTCTCCTGGAATGGCTGGTACCGGCTTTTCTACTATGGAATGGACATCCGGATGTCAGAGACCTGTGTTAGTTCATACACCTGTAACACAGAAGTCAATCTGTGGCTCAGTGATCCTCACCCTCAGATAGAGGATGGAGTGGTGACCAGGGAGGTCTGTGGTAGTTATCATTTGGGAGGCTGCTGTGATTACAAGACAAAACCCATCAGAGTTAAAGCGTGTCCAGGCAATTACTATGTCTATGAACTTGTGAATCCACAATTTGGGTGTTCGGGATACTGCACAGGTAGTGTGATTTTTCCCAGAGACCTTAAAACTTTTCAAAACGATTTCATTCATGTTTTGAATTTTCTTCTTTATAGATGTCAGCACTATTTCACAGGTGTTTTTCTCTACAAGTCAAAATATAATCTCTGGATTCAACATGACATTGAGTAAGTTGTATATAGTATATACAATTTAATGTATTATATATGACTGCCCTGACACTATTGGGTGAGAACTGACTGAGCTGGACAATGACATCGCTGTTTTCTGCAGAACTGCTTTAGATTAAAAGAATAAACGTAATAATTTATGATCTTTGCAATGGATCTGAATCGACACTGAACTGACTTCAGATTAACAATGTCACTATTTTTTTAGAGCTGCTTTACATCTGAAATGAATGTCTGAAATAATTTTCCTGCTTTGAAAAACTGTATTGCATAAAGCGCAATATAAATAAAGGTGACTTGACTTAACTTAATATAAATTAATACAATATTAAAGATATCCATAATTTTAATTTTTTTGTAATGATTCTGCTCTAAAAGGGCACCTTTTATGCATGAACTTGTACCATGTATCATACTACACAGATTATTACTATATTTGACTAGATCAAATTAGGCCTCACAAAGTTCCTTGTTTTGATCTCTCACTAACACAGATTATGACCCATGCAGTAACCACAGCATACTCGACAACTACTGGAGAGGCCCAATTATTTACTGGTATACAAATGAATATGTAAATAGACATGATGACACTCTTGTAGAATGGGATGGCTGGTATCGACTCTTCATTAATGGATCAAGTGCTCAGATGCCTGAGTGGTGTATGTCTTACATGTCATGTGGAGGTTATAGTTCTCTGTGGCTTGGTGACTCTCATCCTCGGCTAGAAGATGGAGTTGTTACTCGTGAAATTTACGGCTCCCGTAATGATCAGTGCAGTCGCTACAGATCCGACCTGATCCAAGTCAAAGCTTGTCCTGGAAATTATTATGTCTACAAATTTACCAGACCAACTCTTTCAATCCCAGCTCCTGTATATTGTGCAGGTATATTCATCTGTTTATTTTACATGTTTATCATGAATTGTATTGTATATTTTCACATGATTACCTGTGCAGACCTGTTAAAGTTTATCTTCTACTTGGATGCATTTAATCTTCAGTATACAATGCTCTCTTTCTAATATTTCATTATAGTACCTTTCACAACCCCAAGTGTCAACCCCTGCTACAACTATACCAGTCTGGATGAGCCCTGGAGAGCCACTGACCATCATAACTTAGGCATGTGTGATTATAATGTGGAGTGGAATGGCTGGTACAGGCTGTTCAACAATGGTCAAAATGCTCAGATGCCAGAATCATGTGTTAATCAGTACACGTGTGGCACTAGTGAACCACTGTGGCTCAACGGCCCTCACCCACAGCTGGAAGATGGAGTGGTCACCCGTCAGATCTGTGTCTCCTCATGGAATGGCTGCTGTACTTACAGATCCCATGCTATAAGAGTCAAAGCCTGTCCAGGAAATTACTATGTTTATGAGTTTGTCAAGCCAATATTTTGCGGAGCTTACTGTGTTGGTAGGAAAGCATTTACTCATGTATTTCAGTCATTTATTTTGAAAATGATTGCTGTTGATATAAAATGTTCCTAATGACAGAATACACAAACCAGTCCATCCCATCGGCGTCTACAACAACAGAGACAATCTCACCCACAGAATCCATTACTCCACCAACCACTGGTAAAGTATTGTCTTGACTCCTTTATAACCCTCCTTTTGTTGACCCATTACACAAGGGTATAGAAGGGTATATCTATCTATCTATCTATCTATCTATCTATCTATCTTTTTTTAATTTGAATTTTTTATTTTTTTTTACTGTAAAATAAATTTGGTTTCACTGTTAATAGTAAGCGAACAACTTTCCAGCATTGTAATTTCCTTAGGGATTAATACAGTTTTATCTCATCTCTTCTCTATCAGATGCTACTGAGACATGACTCAGTGTGTCTTTGTGTTAAATTTCATCTATCTGTGCTTCTCTTAGATGCAAGAGATCGCTATTCTGAGCTCTTATGTAAAAAGGACCATCACACACCACAACCCCATTCTGACTCTTTTGGTTGGTATCATTCCACATCAAAATGTGAAATATACTTTTTTTCAGTCAATAATTATCTTTATTTGTATTTCTCTCTCAGACTTCTCAGAAATATGTGAAAGCAGCTCTGGCTCCATATCTGTGTCTCGCTGTAAGCTTTTTGAGGCTGGTTTTCCAGCTGATGTCTTACACCTCAATGATCCCAGATGCAAAGGAACGGTCCGGAATGGCAGAGTGGAATTCCTCTTTGATAATGATGAACACATCTGTGGTACAAATCTTGTGGTAGGTTTAACTATGTATGATCTATTCAAATACAGTGCTGGTCAGAATTATTTGCCCCCTTGGTAAATATGATCAAAGATGGCTGTAAAAAATAAATCTACATTGTTAATCCTTTTGATATTTTATTTAAAAAAAAAAGCAAAAATCTAACATTTCATTGAAGTAAAATAATTGAAAGTGGGGGAAAAATCACATTATGAAATAAGTGTTTTTCTCCAAAACACGTTGGGAACAATTATTTGCCCTCTTTTATTAAATACTTTTTGCAACCTCCTTTTTCCAAGATAACAGCTCTGAGTATTCTCCTATAATGCCTGATGAGTTTGGAGAACACCTGACAAGAGATCAGAGACCATTCCTCCATATAGAATCTCTCCAGATCCTTCAGATTCCCAGATCCATGTTGGCGCTTCTTCTCTTCAGTTCAGCCCACTCATTTTCTATAGGGTACGCCGCTGGCAAAACCAGCAATGCAAGTTTGAGAGGTGGCATCTGCAATGGCCATCCCAGTCCCTGACCTGAACCCTATAGAAAATGAGTGGGCTGAACTGAAGAGAAGAAGCACCAACATGGAACTGGGAATCTAAAGGATCTGGAGAGATTTTGTATGGAGGAATGGTCTCTGATCTCTTGTCAGGTGTTTTCATCAGGCATTATAGGAGAAGACTCAGAGCTGTTATCTTGGAAAAAGGAGGTTGCAAAAAGTATTTAATAAAATTGAAATAATATTCAATTATTTTACTTCAATGAAAGGTTAGATTTTGCTAATTGTTTTAATAAAATATCAAAATGATTAACAATGCAGATTAATTTTTTTACAGCCATCTTTGATCATATTTACCAAGGGGGCAAATAATTCTGACCAGCACTGTACACCATCCACAGATTTGTAGTGCCTAAAAAAAACAGCAAAGTTTGATCTGACCATTTGGGGAATCTCCACTTTGCGAAGTCTGTAGGGAGGTCTGCAAGGGTACTGAAGAATCAATCTGTAACAACCATAGGAAGGGCCCAAACAGACCTCCCTAGAAACTTATCAAAGTCTCAGAGAGATTCAGTGGGGAAGGGTCAAAAACACCATGCCTCAAAAGAGATTGGAACTTGTGCATTTACATTTACATTTAATAATTTAGCAGACGCTATTGTCTAAAACAACTTTCAAATGAGGAGAGCAATAGAAACAATCAAACCAACAATAGGGCAACAAAGTGCTGTGACTAATCCCAGTTAGTCTACCACAGTACAGATCGTTTTTTTAATTTTTTTATAGATATATAAAATAGTAAATGTTAGAATTAATGGGTCAAGTGTGAATGAAAACGAATAGAATAGAATTGAACCTGAACCTAGAACCTGCGAGTTAATATTTTGTTTTGTTTGAGCTGAGCTGAGACCACATGTAGTTCTGTCTTCGCAAGGTTGAGTTAAATGTGTTGGTCCTTCATCCTGAAAGACATGTCTGTCAGGCAGGCCGAGATGTGAACAGCTACCATCGGATCATCTGGCTTGCATGAAAGGTAGAGTTGTGTGTCATCAGCGTAGCAGTGATAGGAAAAAACATGTTTCTGAATGACAGATCCTAGACATGTAGATGGAGAAGAGAAGTGGTCCAAGCACTGAACCCTGAGGCACCCCAGTAGCTAGATGTTGTGACTTACCTAAAAGAGGTAAGACTTGAACCATTGAAGTGTGCTGCTTTACAGCTTTACAGGGGGGTATGGCTTATCTAAATGAGATGTAAATGAGCCCTATTGTCACTCCCAGCAGGAGAGAGAGGTGAGAACTGCACAATCTTTAGAGGCCGTTTTCTCACCTTTGAGCTTTTTTGAGCGCCTACCTTCAAATGGCCACAACTTCTCCAAATATTATCAGATTTCCATGTGTTACACATCGTTGGAAAGCTTGGACACTTTCAGAATCTGTGAATAACTCAAAATGCCCCAGAACCGACTTGTGTCCCTACTTTTCGTGATCGGTCACATTTATTTGTTTTCCACTTAATGTTTTTTTCACTAAATGTTCAGATTTTATAAAATTATTGTGCATTCATGATTTTTCTAAAGTAACTTTTGCTGCTGTATTATCCACTAAACTAATTTATAATAGTATTTTTGCCATAGATTGTGAATTTAGCCTTCTCTTACTGTGGCACTTTATATCTTTGCAAATTAATATCTTGTGTAATTTGTTTTGATGGAGATGGTTGGTTTTAATTTTTCAGTTCCTCAGAATTTATTTTTATTTTTATTTTTTAACTTTTCAATTCCTTGGGTAAGTTTCAATGGGAATCGGGGCGATGCCCCCTCCCCAGTCTACTAATACTCTACTAACACTTTAATGAGAGTTAGTAGACATGTAGGTGCAACGTTACTTATAGTCAACAGAATGTGTTAAAAGGACCATCCAAATAAAGTGAAACCAAAATCCTAGAGGAAACACTGAATCTGATTCGTAAGTAGCTGCAGTAGACACTTGCTTGAGGTCAAATGAGGCAAGTTCATCAGCCTGAGGTTTTTCTAGGTGGATGTTGAAGTCTTCAAGTACTATCAGGGGAGTACCATCCTCAGGGAAGGATGAGTGTAACACATCTAACTCCTCCAAGAACTTACCTAGCTGACCTGGGGGACGATAAACAACTACAAAATGGATTTTAATAGGGCTGGTCATAGTAATTGCATGTGATTCAAAGGAACTATTATTCCTTTAACTATAACTATTCAATAGTAAAACAAAGTAATGTACTAGAGCAGGGGTTCTCAACCTTTTGCAACTCATGGCCCACCAATGACTGTTTAAAAACATTCCAAGGACCACCTTTCCAAATATGATAGTATGAATACAGAATAACAGAAAATTAAAAAAGTACAATGATATACTCTGCTGTTAATCTGTTATGCCACTGTAGCAGACTAAGTCAAGTCAACTATTTAGATGAAAACTGTCCTTGTATAAAAAAGACTTGGCAGGCTTACTCGGTAACCATTCCTGTAACAGTAACAGGCTAACATACCTGTAACAACAGGTCAGACACACAAGAGGGGAACATTCACTCTATTCATTAGCAGAAATGTTCAACAAAGTTCATTCACCCCAATTTACATACTGTAAGTACAATTTATCAAATACTATTAGTGATATTAACATGACTGTTTAAAACAATATTCTTTTGGCTTCCCAACACAGCCCGGGTGTTTTGAGTTCAAATGTCTCTGCAGCTTTGATGGTTTTAGCGCCTCATTTGACAACATTTCTCCACATTCAACACATTGCGCCTTCGGCTTAAGGGGGTCGCACACCAGATGAGTCTTTAAAATTCAAACACATTATTTTCTATGAGTGTACACACACTCATAGAAGTGTGTCTGTCCACGGCGCCCAGCTACGGCTCAGGACCCTGTTCAAAATTCTGCCGCGCCACAGAGCGCCATTTACATAGTTTATATTAAATTTACATTATATTTGTCTCAAATCGTCGTTAATGTATATACTGACTTCACCCTGTGCTGCAATATACATTTAGTTTGACATTCATTTACAGAAATCATCTGTGTGGATGAAAATTAACGGATTTTCAGGTGAGATTCTCAATTAATTAATTTAATACATGTCCTGAGGTAAAATGTTCAGACTGCAGACTCAGCAACGATTGTATTTAATTGTAGCTACAGTACAATCATAGCATCGCAACTATCGCAAATCAAATTGAAAAAGTCGCAGATGCTTAACACACAATCATCTTCATTAAAAGTAAAGAAATGAAATGATCTTACCATGTGCCATTGCCATTCTCTCCTTTTGTGATCTTTGATTTTGAAATTAGCTGATGATCAATAAATTGCAGCTCATATCTGTTGATTTCGGTGACGTGAACTCCATTAAATATGCATATAGCGCGGGAATTGAAGATCGGATTTATATCCGTTTTGCAAAAACACATTTATGTGACCAGGTCTAAATGGAATCGTTTTGATAAATCAGATATCTATCTGAGCAGTAAAAAACACATGAAGTGACCAGGTGTAAACAGGCCCCTAGACGCAGGCCCGGCCCTAACCAATTTGGTGCCCTAGGCAAGATTTTAAGTGGCGCCCCCTTGCATCGCAGTACAGTACTTGCACTGTTAGTGTACATATACTCACAAGAAACTTAATAGCTTTGTTTTAGACATTCTTTTATTTAAAGGTTGGGTAGGTCAGAATTGTCTAAAAAAAACTTTTATTCAAATTTGTTTAAACTGTCTTTATATACCAATACATAATTAAAATGCAAGTACTCTGAAATAGAGAGTATAAAAAATTGAGTGACTCTAGTGTATTTAATCTTCAATAAACACAGCTCATTAATTCCATTCACTCCCACCTAAAAACGGGTGCTCGACTGCGCGCACGTGGGCAGAGCCAGTAATAGCGGCGGTAGTCATGGCGACGGAGAGTGACAGTCGCGCAAGCCAATCACTTGTTTCGTCCTGGTAGGAATTAATGAGCTGTGTTTTTTGAAGATTAAATACACTATAGTCACTCAATTTTTATACTCTCTTTTTCAAAGTACTTACATTTTAATTATGTATTGGTATATAAAGACAGTTTAAGCCAATTTGAAAAAAAGTTCTTTATACAATTCTTACCTACCCAACCTTTAACTAAAACAATTGCACATTCAAAATACTAATTATAATAATAATAATTAAATAAAAAAATAAAAAAATGAACTCAATATATGAAATACAATATAGATAGCTTACTTATTATTTTAATACTCCCGAAATGAAAAGTGTAAACAAGTGACATTAACTTATATACAATAGAAATACGGCACTGTGCAAAATAAGACATTAGTATATTATCTTATCTATCTTATATATCTTATCTATTTGTATCTTTAAGTAGACAGAAATACTACAAGGATTTGAATAAAAAAAATGAAAAGATGATCTTAAAAAGAGCTCTACTGGTGTTTTTGGTCCTGCCTTAAATTACTAATATTTACACATTTGTCCGAGGAAGGTACTCGTATTACTATTTTCCATAATAATAGCGCTAGGCTTATCTGTTAGAACCATTGACTGTTAATATTTTGGTTAGAACTAGCAGATAGCGCTGGTTATTTATAGATTAACGTTAGCTAACCACCATGTATGCTAATGACTAATGGCATTATTTATCATCTTTCTGTAACATCAAAATAATATCATTAACATCATCTTTACTGTAACATTACCTTTGTCTTTGTCGCGTTTTTCCTCCTCTTCTTTTCTTTTTTTCCTCCCCTGGGCACCAGATAATTTGGGACGCTTTGACATATTAACTTTTTTTGACGCAATAAAAACGAAAACCGAATGGTGGCCGCGGGTAAAAGAAGTCTGATTGGTGGAAGTGTATGATCCCTTCAACTCCCCCCTGGTCACGTTAAAGTAAGAATTTATAAGAGAAAGTCAATGCCATTAGAAAAATTTGATCACAAAAAAAAAAAGAAAGAAAGAAAGTCAATGCCATGTACATCCCATTATTGCTCCACTCGTTGCAGTGTTAATGAAGTACAATAAAAGCGGAAAGTTCCTTACGCGGCTCTGGCGCCCCCCTTAGGGTATACGGCGCCGGCGCCCTTAGCATTTGCCTATACTGCCTATGCTACGGGCCGGCCCTGCCTAGACGTGACGCAGCGCTGCGTTTCTCGTTCGGTGTGCGACCCTCTTTAGTCTCAGTACCTGCCCTTATAAAAAAACAAATTTAATGTATTCAGCGTCATATTTTTTTCACCACACACTTCGCAACTTTTGCTTGCACAGGTCTGTCTCCCACATATGTGTTTCTTTTCAGAAAACCATCCATATAACAGTAACGTAATGTTACTGCATCTCATCGAACAAACGTTCAATCTGATGTTGTGATGTGATTGGTGCTGTGATATTTAAACATAAATTAGCTTTTAGATAATGCATCATGATTTGACTTGAGTGTTTTTGATCATATAAATTCATAAGAACAATCAGATAGTTAGAAAATAAGATTTGTCAATTAAAAAAACAAATACAAATTAATTTGTGGGTAGCTTACCACTGCTTACACGGCCCACCAGATGGCGCTGCAAGGCCCACTAGAGGGCCGCGGCCCGCTGGTTGAGAATCACTGTACTAGACACAGGGAAAGTACGCAGTTTGTTAGGATTGCGTTGCCTTCAACATGTGACACATGATTTATGAGTGTTAGTAATAGTAGGGATTTGGAAGCATGTAGTGAAGAAAGGTCACAAAAACAAACAGAAGTTGTATATAAGAGGAAGGAAAAAAGAGCAATACTTAACTGCCTTGTCGGTGTCCTTGCTTGGTGGACTCGCACAGGTAGACTTGCTGGTCTTTACACACTTCGGTCTTCACACAAGGGCTGCCACATCCACTGCCATGGCATACTAATCAATTATATACTTGCCTGATATGTCGTTATTGAATTCAGCTGGTCACACCTTAGTATTAAACAGAACGAAACTGAAAATACAGGCAACATGGCACGATAACATACATGACTTCAGCACGCGAATTCACCAAGGTAAACACAGTAAACAAAACAGTGTTTCCTAGCAACGACAACTGCAATAAAATCAAATGAGAAAAGAAACAAATACACACACTGGATGCTGTCCACTTCTTTTGCTTGACTGCTTCTGTGCCCACATTCTCCATCATTAATGTCACCTACCATTATTTTTACTTGACTGATGCAACTTTTTGTAGTTTCTAATGTTGCTTTAATACATTTTTCAAATACCTTGAATTTAATCTAGGCTAAATAACAAAATGTTATATTTATTGTCCACAGGCTAACGGCACCCACTTCATCTATGATAACTTTATTCTGAGGACACAGAGATCAGAGAAAATCCTGAAGCTTTCTTTCAGCTGTGTTTATCCTCAAACATCAACACTTTCATTGAATGTGGAAATCAACCCACTGGAGAGGTGCGAGTCAATTTTAAATTCAGACTTCTTTATCAGCCTTATTTATTAAAGCAGTAGTTTAACTAAAACATGGATATTTTCTCACCTTAATGTCTTTATTTGTTTTGTAGAAGAATAAAACATTGTAAAGCAATTAGTCCTCATGGAGACTTTTAAGCTTCAAAAAAGATGCAAGGATGTATTGTTTTACAAGTCATCTGAACTATGCCATAGCTTTGTGTAAGGAGCTTAAGAATCAGATTAGACAGACTCATTAAAGTCCCACTCCGATCATATTTTGAGCTATTTTTAAACATTCTCAGTGGTCTTTAAATGATGATTATGCCGTTTTTAGCCAAAATCACAAAACCTGTGCTGTTTTCTGGGACTTTGCTTCAGCAGAGCGGCAGTAGCTCATTAGCAATTCGCCTCTGCGTTGTGGGCGGAGCCGTTGGCACGGAGACGACCCTCCCCCTCGTTCACACCGCCGCCGACTTGAGCTTCCGAGAAAACGGAGGAGAAGCTGATCATCGCCGTTGCTGGGTTTCCTATCATTATCGGATTAATTGCAGTTTAACCATCAGAGTGAAAGTTTATCATTTGCATGTGTTTTTAAGTCCTGCCAGTTTAACAGGGCGCGCTTGACAGGGCATATAAGAACGCAGAGAGATAGCAGAGAGAGAGAGAGATCCCCGGCCGCGCGCGCGCACTCACTATTAATAATAATAAATAATAATGTGACCAAAACGGTTATACAAATGCTGTCATTATAAAAGGTTTCTAGTGTCAATGTATTGCTTGTTTATTTTGTTTACTTTTCATGGTGTGACACTTCTCTTCTCCCATGATCGAACATAGAATGCTGCTACGTCAGAGCGGCCAAAGCGTCAACAAGCTTCCTCGTACTTTTTGACAAGCGTCCTTGACAGGGCGGCCAGAGCTTCTTTGCCGCTCAAGTCGGCGGCGGTGTGAACGTACAGTTAGCATTGCAACCTGCTACCGCAAATAGGTGTGTTGATCCGCCATCGTCTTCTCTACTCCTCAGAACCTGAGCCGCGCAGGCGGGGGCGGAGGGGAGTATGAGCTTGTGGCACCGCCCAGTGGAGTTACTACGTCACAACTCCAGTCTATTTTAGCCGGCATTTTAGCGTCTGCTACTGATTCACAGCCATTTGAATGCAGAAATACTCAAAAATTAAACTTAGAGCTTATTTTTCTCAAGATATGTCCTCTAACATCAGAAAAATGCCACAAGAACATGTTAACACCTAGAAAAACATGATTTTCATCGGAGTGGGTCTTTAACGAATCATTCAGTTTTTTTTTTTTTTTTTAAGTACCAGATTCCTTGAAATGATCTGACTCAAAAGAAATCACATACAATTCGGACATCACTACTTCTCTCATCAACTCTTATGAAACTACCAAAGAGATCTAGTGCGTATGTCAAAATTTTCATTAAGTAATGACTTTGGGTCTGTTCCTTAAACAAAACTATCGTATGACTTCAGAACATTTATGAGTATGGATTATTTTAATGATGTTGCTATTGCATCTTTTTTTAACCTTGAAAAATGTCCCCTTTTGTATTTCATGGAAGAAAGAATGTTATAGTTTGCAATGGCATGCATGTGAGTAAAGGATGATAGAATTAAAATTTTTGGACTAACTAATCCTTTAAGCATAAAAACAAATCTATAAAAAACAAGTAGCATGGCTACAAATATATATGGTATTCTCTTAAAACAGTTTTTTACCCATATATATATATTTTTTTCTATTTCAACAGCATTGTGCACAAGATCCTCCCCGCTGGTGAAGGCAGATATCGGGTCCGGATGATTCCATATCAGGATGATGAGTTTACCCGGCCCTTCACTGGTCGTGTGGATGCAGAGCTCGACCAGGAGATGCATGTGGAAGTTCGTGTTGAGGGGGTCGACAGCCGCCAGTTTGCCCTGGTGATGGACACGTGTTGGGCTACACCTGTGAATGATCCTGATTACAGCCTCCGCTGGGATCTCATCCTTTCAGAGTAAAGCAGGGATTTTTTAGGATTGCCTGAGATACATTATCTCTCAGGATTTTAAGACTAAAGCAAAGGATTCAACTCTTATACAGCGGAAAGAAAGAAAAGAATTTGATTTGTTGATTGTCATTATTGATATTCTCAGGTGTCCCAATCCAAATGACGACACAGTGGAGCTGCTGCAGAACGGCGTCTCGACATCCAGCCGTTTCACCTTTGGGATGAATATCTACACTGCAAACTCCATCAGTCTTTACCTGCACTGTGCTGTTCACCTTTGCCTTCTGTCAAGCAATCGCTGCTCAACAGTGAGTTTACAAAACCTTGCATAATGATAATGAGTAATTGATTATAAATGTAATTTAAATTCACTTTAAATATTTAAAAATGACTGTTAAATTCTATTTTGGAATGTCAAATGCTCTATATTAGAAGATCAAATGCTTCAGTGTCGGATCTCATTAAATGCGTCTATAGCACGCATTGTGTTTATCGTGCAATTTATACGTGAGAATTAGTTTTTAGGTGCATATGATATGCACTGTAAACCCCTTTACAGTATAGGGTACGTGCGTATTATACGTTTGGGTAGGATTAGTGGTGTGGGGTATGTGGGTATTACACGCAATAAAGTGCGTATCATATGCATGCGAAAACTGTCCATCATATGCACGTAAAAACTCATTTTTGTTCGAAAAATTGTACGATAAACACAATGCGTGCTATAGATATGCATTTCATGAGATCAGGCTGGTATGTAAGGCTGCCTGTTTTTTCTTCCCTCTGCTTGAGACTTTCCTTTATTTCGTGTTTGTTCAGTGATATTTAACAGGGATTCACACAGCTGGATTTTGCTCTTTTCTCTATTAGAACTGTTCTTCTGGACACCGGCGGAGAGAGGGCAGGTCTCTGGACTTCCATGACAGTGCTTCCATATCCATGGGTCCTCTGGTGTTGTCTGAAGGGAACACAGGTGAACATTTCATTTACTTTAATCATTTGTAATAAAGGTTTCTGATGATTTCTGCCATGAATGCATTATATATCACTGCATTGTGTATTCCCTGTTCACAGATAAGTGGGTCCCAGAACAAGTGAAGGTATCTGAGGCTTCTTGTCTGTGTGGTTCTCTGATGCTGATACTTGTTCCTCTGATGAGTGTCCTGACACACTTTTAGTTTAGTACCACAACATTTTACATGCATTACATGCAATGTCTAATGCTATTTTAATGAATGTAACATTGATGTTATCCTGGTTTTGGGTTTCAATTTTTTTTCTTATCTCATGTAGTCTTTGTCTAGAATAAAAATTAATCATTATTTAATAATTTACATGAATTGTTATATACTACATCTTTTACTACGGTAACAAAGACAATCAGATTCATGTTTATTCAAAAGCATTAAAGGGATCATTTCTTTTTTCCGCTTCCTTTCAGTTCTATTGTTTAAAAAAATGAATACGTTTATGTTGCAGCTCAAGGAATTATTTCTATAACAGCCTTTCAGTAATAGAAAGATGATCTGGTTCATGAACGAGATGAATACATGAATGCATCAATCACCTCCCTTTCATTGTTGATAATAGCAAACTGTGTAACTGGATCAAACAGGATGGAAAGTTTTAGAGTAACAGAGGTTTTATTTAGAAAGGGGAAAAAAATACACTAACTGAAACAATATTCCCAAGAAATCGTGTTTAGCTTTAACCATTTCAATTAGAGGATTGAAAAAAGTAAAAAGAAGAAACGGCTAGAATATTTCTGAATAGTGTCACGTACTAGCCCTCTTTAGATTATGGGAAATCGGGTCAGTGGGAACAGAATTTGGAGAGAGAAGAGGAACTTCTTGTCTCCATCACCAGTAACACACTACCAGATAATGAACTTAAGTTGTTCTTTATTTAATCAAAATAAACATTAAATGTATATTTCAGACGCCTATACCAAGCTGGTTAAGGTGGGTATCAGGTACAGTATGTTTCAGTTTAGTTTGTGCCGACTCTGGGTTTTAGGCTCCATGAAAGTTGCTTGGCTTTTAGCGGTGTTCATCGCAATAGTAACTTCCACTCCACAGCTAACCTGTTTTAGAGAAGGTTATGTTCTGTGTAAGAGACGTCAACCTAACATTGGACCAGTCAGCTGTGAGCAAAGTGACACATGCCTGACGCAATAAAGTCACTTCCACCGTTTCACAGATTTTAAGACGATATCATCTGGCTTTTAGCAATGAACTATTTAAATTACAATTACCAATGAACCATTACACATGAGCAATTTTATTTAAAAAATTATTATTAAGCATTTAGTTTAAATGTGCGTACAGATAATATTTAATATAAATACGTGTTCATAATCAATACATAGAGCTTTATAAATGACTACATGTGAACTTACATGTTCAAATCTCTGTATACCTATAGTATATATTATCTACTTGACAACTTTCACTTGCACTGATATAGCATGATATTTTCTTCTTGCTATGTAAATGCATTTACAGTATATAATTCATATTCTTCAATGTCTTAATCTTTGGGAGAAGGGAAAATTGAATCGCACTGGCTCTCTCGTGAGAAGTGAATCGCATGTTTCAAGGCTTGTGACTGTTCGCTACTGATGTCACACTTTAATGTGTACACACTCCACACACTCAGGATTAAAGCCTGGGTTAACACAGAAAGTTGATGGTCATTGTCATAAAGGCTGATCGGATTGGTTTTGTTTTTTCAACTTAAAACTAATCCTGTAACCCTGATTTTGTTTAACTAACGTCATGGTACGAGCCCCAGGAGGGAGCAGGGCCAAAACAACAAATAAAAGGACTCCTAACTTAACTTTAGGTATAACTTGCCTGTACATACACCAACACAATTATTTAAAAAAAAAACAATTGAGCTTCCCTGGCTCCCTGACAACACAGGAAAAGAAGAGAAAAGCATTTTCCCCTTAAACAAAATGGCACCCACCTCCTTACTTTTATATTATATAAGTGCAGCACCATCTTTAAAAATTATAGATTCATATTTTATCTAGTATATCAAATCATATGATGAGGACATAATGCAGAGAGTAACCCAAAAGGTAATTGGTCTGCCTTTTGTGATCAGTTACATTCAGGAGTAGTGGGTTTACATGGTGTTTAAAACAATAAAATCGATCAAGTCTTGCCATGGAAAGAAAATTCTCTCTTGTATGGAACCACGTATACTGTTTCACATTACCATTAAATGCTCTCCATAAACCACATAAATCACTATGTGTCTCTATCAATTCACTAAGAACTCGACTTGAATCCGCTTGAGGCTCTACATGGTTCCTGTCCAACATATCATTTTCTGTGCAATTGAAGTCTCCACCCAAAAATATTCATCAGTTTTACAACTCTGTAAAGACAGGAAGAGAGGAGAGAGAGAGAGAGAGGGAGAGAGAGAGAGAGAGAGGGAGGGAGAGAGAGAGAGAGAGAGAGAGAGAGGGAGAGAGAGGGAGGGAGAGAGAGAGAGGGAGAGAGAGAGAGGGAGAGAGAGAGAGAGAGAGAGGGAGGGAGAGAGAGAGAGAGAGGGAGAGAGAGAGAGGGAGAGAGAGGGGACGGGATCAGGAAAGGTCCACGAGCCGGGACTCAAACTGGGTCGA
Source organism: Abramis brama (assembly GCF_963993115.1). Lineage (NCBI taxonomy): Eukaryota > Metazoa > Chordata > Actinopteri > Cypriniformes > Leuciscidae > Abramis > Abramis brama. The sequence continues at coordinate 2,555,880 of NC_139976.1, forward strand.
CCAAAGCGCACTTGCCTACGAGGCTATCATGGTGTGATATATTTGAGTAAAAAGTATTGGTTCATTAATAACTTTGGCTTATTCCAAATACTAGAAATTGCATACTTGGTCTTCAATAACAAATGTACATTAGACAAATAAAACTTACACTGTAAAGAAAATCCTAATTTAACAAAAAATTACTCATTTTTTTTATTAAGATTTAAAAAAATATATATATTTTTTTCTTCTGTAAAATAAACAATATCTGTTAATTAATTGACTGTTCATTTAAGGATTATGTCATTAACGACAAATTACAGTAATGCTTATTTTTTATACAGGACAATTACTGTATTATTTATACAGTATTTTTCCATTTTTTTTAAATTACATACAAAGTTGTGTAAAATTACAATAATAAATAATGTTTTATTAAATATGTAGCTAATTATATTAAAGGATGATATCCATACTAACAATCTAACATATTTCCTTGTCATTTTAAAGTACAGTGCTATGCATAAGTTTAGACACCCATGCTAAAGTTGACTAGAAAAAAGGGGTAAAAAAATCATCTTTTGGAAATTGAACTTAATGCCTTAATTAAAAAAAAAAAGGAAAAATCCAACCTTTAAGGACACCAATTTTCTTTGTGAATGAATAATGTATCGTAAATAAATAAATGTTCTTCCTTAAAATACAGGGTGCATAAGTGAGTACACCCCTATGTTAAATTCCCATAGAGGCAGGCAGATTTTAATTTTTAAAGGCCAGTTACTTCATGGATCCAGGATACTATGCATCCTGATAAAGTTCCCTTGGCCTTTGGAATTAAAATAGCCCCACATCATCACATAGCCTTCACCATACCTAGAGATTGGCATGGTTTTATTTCAGTTAGACTAATAGCTGGTTTGATTTGCATTGAGAGATGATCTTATGGAAAGTACTCCATGCCATGTCTGTGTTAGCTTTCTGGACATGGACAGTATACCGTACATACATTTTCAATGGAGGGATAAGCTCTCGGACTAAATCTAAAATAGCTTAAACTGTGTTCTGAAGATTAACGGAGGTCTTACGGGCTTGGAACGACATGAGGGTGAGTCATTAATGACATAATTTTCATTTTTGGGTGAACTAACCCTTTAATATTAATTTGATAACAATACTAGCCTTATAATAATAATAATAATAATAATAATAATTTAATAGATTGATGGGAAATAGAGCCAATTATCGTATTGATATCGTCAAAGGCATCAGGCATCAGCCATCAGCGTTATCTCTGACTATTGTCGATATATGATACTATCGTCACAACCCTAATTCAGGAGCCTACCTCTCTCATAGTAATGTAGTGTTCAATCTTTTCTCTGAAGATGGGTGGCAAGAGGATGAGCCCAGCCTTCTAATCAATTCCTGCAATATCAGACAAATATCTTACATTCACAATTACATATATATTTTGCAATGTGGTAAAGTAAATTACAGATATTATTGTGAGGTTCACAAGCAAAGGTGACTGTCTCTACCTGGTATATCTTCAGCCAGGGCATCTTGTCTTGCTTCAGTTTACTTTTTTACTAGGGGGGATTTGGTCTTGGCAAGTTTCAGCACATTAGGCAGAACATTGGCAAAACCCTCTCTGAAGCAATGACAGAAGCTGCTTGGTGAAGGATGGATTCATCAACCTCATCAAAAAACTGTAGAATATACATGAAGACATGATTAACATTCTTCATTCTTATCACTGAAAGCATAATTTTTATTTTCCTTGTTTTCAGTGACAGCAATCGACATGTCTTCAATTTCCAAAAGCCCAAATGAGTAGACAAACTCTTGTTAAACACATTTACCATTTATCTTGTTGAACACATTTACCAAAACGGGACCCTCATAATGCTGCCCTTACCTTGGATCAGTGAATGGATGAGGCTGGAGTTCTTCCGTAGACTGAGCGACTTCAACTGGTACTGGCTCTAATACAACAGTGGTCTCAGTCTCCTTGTATTGGCGTACAAATTGTTGAAATTTTCTGAGCTAAACCAAATACAGTGCGCTTATATTTATGAATGGGAGAAAGTGCAAAATAGGGCCAAGTAAGTTAGTAAGCAACTAGTTGAAGTAGTTCATCCGTGGACAAACTCAACAAAAATGGACAACTAACCGATATTTTCACTCATTTTATGCACTCTTATGACTACTTGTGCATTAGAGAAAGCGCTACTTGCACTATGGCGACTTGATATCGCGCCTTCTCATTAGAAGAGCCAATCGCTGATTGGTAAAGTAATCGCGTCATTGCAGCTGCATGTTGCATGTTCATGCTGGCATGGAGAATTTGTTCAGTCTTTACACAAAAGTATGGTAAAAATATCATGATGCAATTTATCATAACATATTTTACACCATTGATTATAGAATCAAAAGAGGATTATTTTGATACCAAGAAAAAGGGGATTTGAAGACGTTAAAGCAGTGATGCATCATCTTTGGATATCAACATTTGAAATTACTCTAACATAACTAAATAATCATAACTAGGCTAATAAAACATATAGGGACATGCATAAAACACAGGATAAATACTAAAAACATTTGGGAAAGTTTGTGGTTAAGAATGGAGTAAGTGTCCTTGTGTATTGGAGGTTTATAGTCTTGGACCAAATGGCTAGTGCCGTCTGGACTCTCGTGCTGTCTTTGAGGGTGGCAGACACAGTCTCTTGCTGAGATCGTTCAGGAGAGCAGAGATGAGAACTGGCTTGAGGGCCGATGACAACAGGGGAGAGGGGGAAGGTTTTATGATGCCTAGAGCATTTTGGATTAAGTCCATTCGTTACAAAACATACTTAGGGTTCAGAGTATTAATTTTTTCCCACATTAATTTCACACGTCTAGCACAATTATGTGGTTTTGTTTCGTTAATACGGTGTATACTTTTTTCTTGATTTGCCCCAAAAGAATGGAAGTAAAATGTGACAACATGCCCCATCGGTGGGGCACATTGTAAAAATGTCAAGGGCACATTGTAACATGATCATATCAAGTCAAGTCAAGTGCTTATCAAGTCAAGTGCTTATTTATTGTCATTCTTCTATATAACAGGTATACATTAGAACAAGATGGCATTTCTTCAGGCCCATGGTACAACACATTACCCAAGACCACATAAGTGCAAATACCTAAAACAATAACAACAAAAACAAATAAACACAAATACGTACATGTATATATGCACATATCCACATATACACATACACACACATACATATACATATACACACATACATACACATACACCCACGTACACATATAAAATAAATAATAAATAAATAGACATACTGAATATGACTGTAAATGTAAATATATTTGGCATAGAAGCACAAGTATAGCAGCAATACTAGTGAAGTAACTGATGCAGCTACTTTATCATATGACAGCTTCTAATGTTATCTGATCTAATCAAAAAAATATACAAGATAAACAAATATTTTCTCAATAAAATACAATTATTAACTTTTTTATATAAAATAGTGGCATTTTTATAATTAAAAATAAACAATTTTGAGTTTGACACAAAACACAGCTATACAGCATCAAAACATAATTATTAATAATTTCTGAACATTCTCTTAGTCTTTATTCACCTTTTTCTCATGGTTTGTCAATAGAATTCATAAAAGTATCGAATATAATATCATAGTTCTAACAGGGGCACATTGTATCGCAGTGTTACAACACGGCCCACCTTGGTTGGTTTCACCCCTGCTTCAAACCACACATACCTGTAGTTATGTAGTTAACTGCCAAATATTTGTGAACTTGACTAGCTGGATCTGGTGTGTTTAATTAGGGGTTGAACCCAAAGGTTTGACAGCTGTGGCAAAGATGAGTAATTTGTGGTAACGTTTATTAAAAAGAATGTAGGGCTGGGCGATATGGACAAAAATAATTATCATGATAATTATTTGTTATCAGTCGATATAGATAATTATCACGATAAATGTCAAATCTTTATTTCTTTCAAATTTAAAAGGCAGATTTTTCTTGTCAGAACATATCATGACAAACACTTGCCAAACAGGTGAACATTTCACAAATCTGAGGTAGAACATTCAAACATTTGTCATTTTTCCTTAACAAAATAAATGCTAATGGGGGATATTTTTTCAAGTCTTGTAACAGGTTTGTGTTGCCTGACTTTGATGGCACGTATCTTCAGCACAGTTTGCATTGCGGGCTGCAATATTAATATTACATGTTTTGTCTCGAAACAAATATTTGACAGTGAGTTGGACAGTAGTATTAGCTTGACTTAGGATGCAGATTTACTATGTTAAATTTATGTTCATTAACAAAAACAGTAACAACCTCATTTTTATTTGATAAAATGTAATATTTTGACTGTTTGAGTTTTATTAAAATTAACCATTGGTCATCCAGTCTCATGCATTTAGATCATGATAACCACAGGTCAAACCAGGCATAGTCTATATGGACGTCCTCCTCATTCCTGAGGTAACAGTGAGAAAGGGGTTTTCCTAATACTGTATATATCAGACTAACTAAAGTTGAAAACATTCTGTTCCTTAAAAGTGTGTAAATGAAATGTTTATAATATAAAATATAAAATAAAATAAATATCTTGCTAATTTAACTAGAGTTGACACATTCTATTCTTTAAAAGTATATAAATTAATTACTTATAATATAAAATATATAATATAAAATCACAGAGCGGTTCTCTCTCTCTCTCTCTCTCTCTCTCTCTCTCTCTCTCTCTCTCTCTCTCTCTCTCTCTCTCTCTCTCTCTCTCTCTCTCTCTCTCTCTCTCTCTCTCTCTCTCTCTCTATCTCTCTTTAAATAAACAAAAATAAAAATAAAATCATCTTACATTTTTAGAGAGTTGAAGAAGTAGCTCCTAACATACCACATATGAATGGGGTTCACAAAAATGCAATGGGAGTTTAAAGTTGTAATACAAAAGATCCCAGATTGTTTACTGAAGCGCCTCTCACACCAGCGTTAGACAGTCTCTGACTCAGAGGGTTGTATTCAGTGATCAGGATATCAGGTACTGAATTTATTTCAAAGTATAATCTTAAAATTTAAATTATATATTTAAAAAATAAAAGATGTTTTAAATTAAATATTTAAATTAAATAAATTATAACTGGATAGATTTAAAATACCATATCAATAGACTTAGAAAACTTTAATGTCCCCGAGAGGCAATTTGTTGTACAGTTCAGGCATATTGTCACATAATCCACAACACAAACATTATCCACATGCACAATGTCATGAATAAATAAATAAAACTACTTCACATTACTTCACATATATTCTCCAGTCATACCCCTCCCCACACCTTATTTGATTGGGTTATTTCCATGGGAATGAATGAGTTTTTTGCTCGGTTAGTTCTCACCTTAGGGTATCTATATCTACGACCAGAAGAGAGAGGTTTGAACTCCACTGAAAGTGGATGGGTTGTATCCATGCAAACCTTGTCTGCCTTCTGTACCAATCTGGTCAGATATAGTTACAGGTCTACCTGTTGGTTACCAATGATTTTTCCACAGGTTTTAACAATCTTCCCCAATTTGTTCCTATGGGTGATTTTTGAATGTCCATACCAGCATACAATACAATAGGAGAGAGTACTCTCATTAAAAGACTTATAAAAAAGAATCAAAATTTTGTTGTCAACATTAAAATAATTAAGTTTCCTAAGAAAATACAAACGTTGTTGGCCCTTTTTAAAAACAGCATCAGCACACTGATCCCAGGATAATTTATGGTCAATGATAAGACTGAGATATTTATACTCTGTCACCATCTCTATTTCTACCAGAAAGACTCGGGAGATAAATTGATATAACAAGCGTATATTTATTAACAGCCCAGCAAGCATAAATTTATAAAGTTCTTTGGCCCCGTCCTTAGCGCGCAATGCGAGGGTAGCGGAAGCTGCATATCCTGCCTGAAGACGAAGGCAGGGGCGCAGCCTACCCCCTGGAGGTAAAGGAAGGGATCATCCTGGTGGTGGTGGGGAGGATGAAGGGGAAGGTACCATCTTGGTGGTGGTTAGGGAGGATGGAGGTAATTGGCAGCGTCAGCATCTGCGAACTCAGACAAATATAAGTACCAATCTTTTATACTGCGAGTGTTAGCACATGATTGGTTAGAAGTGAGGTAATACATGACGCGGTGATTGAGTCTTCCTGGCAGAACTTCATTTCCTCTCCTTTATCAGAGTGGGTGAGGGAGCCCCATATCTAAAATCAAAGACCAACTCTTTGGTCTTGGACGTATTCAAAAGCAACTGGGAGGCTTCACACCAGTCAGCAAATTCATGCAACACTGAATATGCAAACTTTCCAATGCCTCTTTTTATGAGTACAGAACCTATTTGTACTACTGTATAAGTTTGGTACCATTCTGGGCATTATTAGTGGGGTAATTTACGAGATACATTCTAGGATCCATTAGCGCCTGCACTAAGCCATCCGGCTGATATCTCTAAATAAGCTCTAACTTCAATAATGTTAGACCAAGAGAAAAAAGGCTTCTGGGGGGTGGGGTGTTTGGCTCGAGGTCATGGTGCAAAGGACCCAAGGTTGATTTTACTCCGAACCATCTCTTTAATACAATTTAATATATATTCAAATTAGGGCTGTCAATCGATTACATTTTTTAATCGCGATTAATCGCATGATTGTCATGAGTTAACTCGCGATTAATCACACATTTTTTTATTTGTTCTAAATGTACCTTAAATTAATACTTTTCAAGTTTGTAATACTCTAATCAACGTGGGCATGGATAAATATGGATGCTTTATGCAAATGTATTATTGAAACCATAGTCAACATAGAGCATGAAGACGAGACATGTTTCAAAGGTCATAGATGTTTTTCAAAGAACTTGTTCATGTCTATTAGACACATGTAGAAAGAACAAAGAAATACCAGGTTCACATTACTTCTCTTTCTTTGCACTGAGCAATTAACATGTTTAGATTTTTGCATGACAGGGCAGCTCTTCTGAAAATGCTAAATGTACATTTATTATTTATTATTACATTATAGTTTCTCTCTCTCTGTGCCCATTTTGATGAAGCTAAATTCTCAATAAAACTGTTTTCATTGGTATATTTTGCTGTTTCTGTTGTCAAACAACGCAATGAATATGAAATGGTGACTGAAACGCGACCCATTAAAACATAACCAGCTCTCCCTTCCAAGATGTTAATCTGCAAAAAAATCCTGATAATCGAGCCGTCGTCTGGTGAAATCAAATACACATAAAATAAAGACAATATCTGTGCTCTGATTTTGGCTATACTTGCATGTAAAATTGTAACAAATTCCCTTACACTATCAAAGCAAGAGAAAAGTACTGCACGCAAAACATAAGGTAACGGGCGGATCTGATACCTACTGATATAAATAAAGACAGTAACAGCTTACTTTCGTTAAATAACCACTAAAGAAAAAATATATAGAATAAGATCTATATGTATGTAGACTTGAATTAATTATATATTAACGAAAAAACAATAAAACCCAAGTTCAACCAAGTGTATTGAGAAATATATCACATTATAATACCCAGACGGGCAGCAACATGCGCTTATTTCACAGCTGGAGGCGCGGCCGCACTCCGACACAGCAAACAAACATTCTCAAATTGTCCACACACATTTAACCCTCAAAACCCCAATGTCCCAATGCCCCAATGTCCTGGCCAGCAGACCGAATGTTCATTCAAGAGACATCAATTGTCCGTACGGAACTACAATGTCCTCCGCGAGAAGAAAAAAACACAAAACAAAAATATAAGGCGAAGCGTGGCGAGAAGCCGCAGTCAATATATTCCCCGTGGACTTACGCAATCTCGCCACAGTCTGTTTAGCCGATGGGAAGTTGTGGTAGTCCAGAAAACAATTGTCATGTAATCCACAAAACAAGAGGGTATTAGACCCTTTGATGAATTCTTCATGCAACTATTAGGCTACACAGAGCCCGCTAAACTCAGACTCAGTTTTTTTCCCACGTCACTTCCCATTCCTCTTAAAACCATATTGCGTGACATAACAATGACGAGAGGACAAAACAAAAACAAATAAAAGTCCACATATTAGTCCGTGATTACACCACAGGCATCTGATACAACAGTTTGCTTTTTTTCATGTGAAGAGAAGAAACAATACAACAAAGTATGTTTATCATCACCTCAAAAAGCTGTACATAAAGGCAGAAATAGGTGACTATTACATTCCCCCCCCCCCAGCCAGCGGCTTATTGGGACCATAGAATGGCTTCAAGTCGACCACATTTACGTTATCCACCTTCAGTTTATCAGTTAGCCAACGAACACGGTAGTTTACAGGACCTAGTTTTTTCTCTACCCTAACAGGCCCTGACCATTTGGGTGCAAACTTGGCAGAGAATTTAGCTGAGGCTTTAGACAGAGGATGTGACCTAACCCAGACCAGATCCCCAACTGCAAAGTGTACATCTTTGCGTCGTGCATTATAGTACCTGGCTTGTCTGGCTTTTGCCATTCCCACATGTCGTTCGACCTCCTTCAGTAATAATGTATGTGAGTGTACTGTGTGGTATGTAGATGTATTGGGTGCAGGAGACTTGTGAATAAGGCGTTCTAACGGGCCTTTAAGACTGCGCCCCAAAGCCAGCACAGCAGGGGACACACCAGTGGTCTCATGCACAGCAGTGTTGATAGCCAACCGGAACTCAGGCAGCCACCGATCCCAGTCCTGATGATGTTCGCCTACAAAGGAGGCCATCATAGTCTTAAGGGTCCTGTTGACCCTCTCCGTAAGGTTTGTCTGGGGATGGTATGCTGTTGTGAGCTTTTGGGTAACACCCCATGATTCACACAGGCAGGATAATAAGTGACTAGTGAATTGAGGCCCCCGGTCAGACACAAGGAAGGCAGGTACCCCCCAGCGTGTAAAGATGTCATTCTTCAAGATCTGGCAGACCTTTGGTGTCTTGGCATCCTTCAATGCAAACAGTTCCACCCACTTACTAAAATAGTCGACAACCACCATTAAAACTGAATTCCGGGCTTTACTGAGAGGGAATGGCCCCATAAAGTCCACTCCTATCATCTCCCCTGGTACTTTGACTTCTGTCGGTTGGAGAAAACCAGCTGGCTTTTCATTCGAACCCTTGTACTGTTGACAGATATGGCAAGCTCGGACATGGGTCCAAACATCCTTGCGAACTGTGGGCCACCAGGCCACCTCCAGGATCTTCAGGAGGGTCTTCATCCTTCCTAGGTGACCTCCCAACGGACTGTCATGGAAGTAAGACAGAAACTCCGCAACTAGGTTAGCGGGAACAACCAGCTGGTAATTAAAGCCGCCATACTTAGACGGTACACCCCGGTATAACACTCCCTGCTGCTGCTGGTAATGGAGACGATCAGGTGAGTGTTGACCAATAGTGTGACCAAGATCTTGGCATAAGGGGTCTGTCTGCTGAGCTTTTCCGATGTCCTGAAGCGACTTGGGTAGGTCAGACCAGTAAGATTTTGCGACTGCCACGCATACCCTCCCATCCTGTGGAAGAGGAACTCGGGACAGAGCATCAGGAACTACATTACAGCAGCCTTTTTTATAGTGCACTCGGAAGGTGAATGCCTGTAGACGCAAAGTCCATCTTGTGAGCCGTGATGACGTCTTGGGACAGTTGAATGCCCAGGCCAGTGCGCTGTGGTCTGTATACACATCAAATGCCTCTCCTTCAAGGTAATGACGCCACTTTTCCACCGCCCATACGACAGCCAAGCACTCTTTTTCTGAGGTGGAATATCTCAGCTCAGCGCCATGGAGGGCTCTTGAGGCAAATGCAATGGCTCTGTCTTCACCCTCGATTGTCTGCATCAAAACAGCCCCCAAACCCACATCACTGGAGTCACAGTGCACCTGAAAACCAGACTGTGGCTCTGGCTGAGCCAGGGGACTGCAGCAACCCTTTAAGACGTTCAAAAGCCACCTGACACTGCTCATTCCACTCCCACTTGACTCCTCTTTTCTTGAGGTTGTTAAGAGGAGCAACAATGTCTGACAGCCGAGGAATGAACTTATGGTACCAGCCCACCAACCCCAGGAATCTCTGGAGACTTTTCAGATCTGTAGGGGCTGGGTAAGCTGTAATGGCCTCCACCTTTGCCGTCTCCATCTCCACGCCTTTACCTGAGACCACATGTCCTAGGAAGGTAAGTTGAGTTTGCATGAGGTGGCATTTTGCAACATTCAGAGTTAGGTGGGCCTGATGAAGTTTTTTAAACACTGCCTCCAAGTCACCCAGGTGCTGCTCATGAGTCTTGGAGAAGACAATAATGTCATCTATGTAGACGAAACAGGTTTGGCCCTTCAACTCCCCCAGAACATTCTCCATCAAACGTTGAAAGGTGGCACCAGCATTTCTCAGCCCGAAAGGCATGACCTTAAATTGGAATAGGCCTAGGTGTGTGATCATAGCTGTTTTTTGTTTGCTTTCCTCATCCATGGCCACCTGCCAGTACCCACTCTGAAGGTCAAGCGAGCTAAAATATTGTGCTCCGTGCATGGACTCTAGGATCTCATGAATCAGTGGCATTGGGTAAGCATCATGGTGTGTTTTGGCATTAAGTCCTCTGAAGTCCACACAAAAACGGAGCGTTCCATCCTTCTTAGGTGTCAAAACCACTGGGGAAGCCCAAGCAGAAGTGGAAGGCTCTATGACACCATTTTTGAGCATTTTCTTCATCTGTTCCTCAATAACCGCTTGCTTTTGTGGTGACACTCTATAAGCTCTCCTCCGTATTGGCAGCTCGTCAGTAGTCAAGATCTTATGTTTTATGACGTCGGTGGCACCGGTGGAATCTGTCCAAACTGTAGGCCACTTCTGCAGCAGTGGTCTAACCAGCTCAGGCTGTGCGTCAAACAGCGGAACTGGAGGAAGTTTGTTACCTACCTCATCCATCACTGCCATGTAAAAATTAATTGTAGGCTCTGCATGTCTCCACCACAGGGCCTCACGACCCTTAGGCAAGAACCGATACTCTTTGCCGCCTGGCATCACATATTTCCTCAGGTGGGGCTTCAGAACAATTTGGCTGGCGCACATGAAATCTAAACCCAGCAGTAAGGGCATGCAAAGTTGATCATCACTGAGTACATGTATGCTGACGGTGATATGGGCATCATGAAGGGAGAGAAGTAAGGTGGTTGTCCCTATAGCTTTACTCTCTTGGCCATTTGCCATAATGAACCTTGGAATTTCACTTGCACTCAGTGTCTCACCTGCCTTTTTTATATTGTTCCACAGAGTTTTACTCATTAAGGAGTACGTGCACCCTGAATCAAGGACAGCATCACCACTGGAGCCTCGGATGGCTATTGGCACCACCAGGAGGGTTGGAATACCGAAAACGGTGGCCACATCCGCACTATGACCCCGGCCTTGTCCGTGTTCAGGTTTCTTGCCAGGTTTTTTAGAAGAGCGGTCTGAAGGGTGGGATTGTTGTACACGACTCCAATAATCCTTAGAGTTACTCCAATCCTTCTCAATAAGCGATCCCACCTTGACCACCTGTTCCACGGTAGACACAATACCCCGCAGACCACTGGCCAGCCTTGGGTTACATGCACTAAGGATGCGCCGCACAATCTCGTCTTCCTCCATATCTGGTCTCCACTTCAGACAGAGTGCCCGATGATCGTAGGCAAAATCCCGAATGCACTGGGAGGGTGACTGCACCTGTGAGCGGAGCTGATCCTCAATCTCTGTCTGGTAATCAGTGGGCAGGAAAGCCTCAAGGAAAGCACTTTTAAATTCTTCCCAGTTGGAAATCTTGCCGCGAGAAGCCAACCACCAGCTCCGTGCAGGCCCTTTAAGAACAGCATTGAGTGTGCCTACCAGCTCAAAGTCACTCAGTGGCCTGAGGGTGAGAAAGTTCTCACACTGCTCAATGAAATCAGTGACATCAGTAGACTCCCTCGACTCCCCGAACTGGGGAAACTCCATTCTAATAGGGGGTTTAGCTATAGCTGCACCAGATGGTGGAAGGGTGACATCCCCTTTAGACACACCCTGATCAGCAGATGAAAAGCCCATAGGTGTGGAGAAACTAGCTGGCCTCCAAGAAGAACGTTTTCTGTTGCGAATCTTTGTTTCCAGTTCTTCACCCCACCGCTTATCTCTTCGCTTTAAGCAGTCCACCAACACCTGATCAAGTCTCTGCAACTTAATGTCAACATACTCTTTAGCCTCCTTAAGCATTGACTCAATAGATGCTCTGAGACCCTCCTCCCTGTTGAGTGTGCTGTCATTTGAGTCTTTGAGACGGTTTTCCAAGGTCTCCATCTTAAACTGAAGTTCCTGGATTTGTTCCCCCATCGAGACTCCTTCAGCATCCTCATCCAGCGGTGGTTGTTCTTCTGCCGGTGGATCTAGATACAGAGAGTCCAACAAGGTGGTTATTTCTGTGACACCACTTTGGTTGTGTCTAGTGGTAACGTGGCGATATGGGTCAGCTTCCTCAGAAGGGATGGGTTCTGGATCCCAGTCTATAAGAGAGGCGGCATCATCTTGGGGCCCATAATTTACCACATTGGTCCCCTGCTGGCTTGGGGCAGCCATTAATGGCGTGAATAATTAAGTCAACAAGGGTGGGTAAATAATGCAATGTAGCAAAAATGCAAATTAATTAACGTGCCTTGAGTGCATGTGCAAAGACTGTGTAAAAATAAATATACATATATTGACTGAGGTAACCTTAGTAAGCTACTATATAGGCTATTTCTCCTTTTTACACTGCCTACACAATTTAACAACAGAAAATAAAAAATCTCAAAAACCTGTGTGTGTTTCTTTGCTATTATTATTTTCACCTTTTCCTGCAGCATGTATCACAAGTATTTGTAATGAAAACCCAGAGTAAACAACTTAGCAATACTTTACAGTAGGGAAAAACGGGTATACATTCACAACAATACCAAAAACAAAATCATCCCAGGTCCCCGTACGGGCCACCACTCTGTAACAAATTCCCTTACACTATCAAAGCAAGAGAAAAGTACTGCACGCAAAACATAAGGTAACGGGCGGATCTGATACCTACTGATATAAATAAAGACAGTAACAGCTTACTTTCGTTAAATAACCACTAAAGAAAAAATATATAGAATAAGATCTACATGTATGTAGACTTGAATTAATTATATATTAACGAAAAAACAATAAAACCCAAGTTCAACCAAGTGTATTGAGAAATATATCACATTATAATACCCAGACGGGCAGCAACATGCGCTTATTTCACAGCTGGAGGCGCGGCCGCACTCCGACACAGCAAACAAACATTCTCAAATTGTCCACACACATTTAACCCTCAAAACCCCAATGTCCCAATGCCCCAATGTCCTGGCCAGCAGACCGAATGTTCATTCAAGAGACATCAATTGTCCGTACGGAACTACAATGTCCTCCGCGAGAAGAAAAAAACACAAAACAAAAATATAAGGCGAAGCGTGGCGAGAAGCCGCAGTCAATATATTCCCCGTGGACTTAAGCAATCTCGCCACAGTCTGTTTAGCCGATGGGAAGTTGTGGTAGTCCAGAAAACAATTGTCATGTAATCCACAAAACAAGAGGGTATTAGATCCTTTGATGAATTCTTCATGCAACTATTAGGCTACACAGAGCCCGCTAAACTCAGACCGCTTTCCCGTTTGAACTCCGGAGTTTTTTTCCCACGTCACTTCCCATTCCTCTTAAAACCATATTGCGTGACATAACAATGACGAGAGGACAAAACAAAAACAAATAAAAGTCCACATATTAGTCCGTGATTACACCACAGGCATCTGATACAACAGTTTGCTTTTTTTCATGTGAAGAGAAGAAACAATACAACAAAGTATGTTTATCATCACCTCAAAAAGCTGTACATAAAGGCAGAAATAGGTGACTATTACAAAATTAGAGAAGCAACATAAATTCTGTGTTTAACTGAATTAAAGCGCTGCTCCTCTCTCCAGCGCGAGACGCAGAGAGAGAGAGAGAGAGAGAGAGAGAGAGAGAGAGAGAGAGGCGCGCGCGCGTGCTGGGAGAGCAGTACCAGTAGATTCTCAGAAACTAAATAAGGTTTGGGCGCTTTGTTGAAGGGAAAAAAATCGCTAAATGGGTCTGCAATGTCACTAAGTTGGCAACACTGTGTATCTCCATTTCTCCAACTAGATTTTGGGCCACGGGTTAAACAGAATATACGCGCTGCGTTAATCGAGCGTTAAAAAAATTTGTGCAGTTAATATGATTTTGGGTTAACGCGTTATAACGCGCTAACTTTGACAGCCCTAATTCAAATATATTGCAAATGGCTTAAAATTTATCTTAAGCTACACAGCAAAATCCCCACAGTTAAATTAACTCTGTTCAGAGAACATTTGGTCCCTCTCTAAAGAGAGTTAAAATAACTCTGAATCAGAGTTAAAGTTAATGAGATACTTAAGTGATTAATTAAGTGATGATTGGAGATTAATGATGAACACCTGCTGTCAACAAGTTCTCAGCAGAGGAGGATTAAACAACTCCATAAACAGCATTACCAGCTTCACTAACCAGACTGACTGTATTTCTGTCAGACGTCTACAGAAGGTCTTATTGAGAATTAACAGAGGTTTAGATGTTGACGATTTATTGAAAATGTATGATCACCATTATGGTGATGAGTGTTTCCTTTAGTTGGGCAGTTTTTGCAAGTTTATGGTTTTTGTAACAGTTTTTACCAAAACATGTAATTTGTTACAAAGAAAACCAAAAAGAAAGATGATCAGGTGAAATAGTTTTTAACAACATATAGTAGAAACATGCACTTATCTCAGGCCCGGTTCTACGGGGGTGCTTGAGGGTGCTAAGCACCCTCAAATAAAAGTGAAAGCACCCTCAGATGAAAAATTATTAATAGCACACATAAACGAGATTTTGCCGAAAATAAAACACAGACGGATTTCACACTCTTGCCTATAATAGGATAGCCTACACAAAATAAATAAATTAATAAAATTAAACAAATATATATATATTAAATAAATTATTTCGTTATGCTTTCATGTTTAATGCATTGTAGTTTTCCTTTCGTGATCGCGATACGCAAAAGGTGAAGCTGTCTCTTTAATTGCCCACTTTGCTTGCGTGCGTGCTTCCCGCTCAGAAATTTTGTTAGCTGACTTTCTGAGACGGGGCTTTAGGTAACGTTATGTGTGTTGTGTAACGTTAAGCTAGCGCAGCTTCTTGGTCTTTTGCTGTCAATTGTTTTGAACTGCTTGTCGTTGTTATTGGAGTTGTCATAAAGAATATAGCAGCAATACCTTGGTGTAATAACGTTACTGCAGCAGTGCTTTATCAATATGTTTATGCATAACGCTAACAATGAATGACTGATTGGGTGTTGATGTGTTGTCATGGTTGTCATATTGTACAGACCCGGCATTCAGCGCTAGTGCATTATGGGTAATTGTTTGTTGGGAGTTGATTTATGCGTTATTACAGCAATATGGTTGGGGTTTGTGTTAGTAAAGTTACGTGTGTTTATGTTCAAGTTAGGTTGGATGTTCTTGGTACATTTTCTGCCTTGTTATATAAAAATGTGTCTCTCACCGTCATGGAGAGAGACGTGTGTAATGGCGCTTTTCCACTACACAGTACCTGCTCGCCTCGGCTCGGCTCGGCTCGGCTCTGTTTGGTTTTCCACTGTGTAAAAGTTGTACCTGTACCGGCTTCCAGGTACTTTTTTTCGTACCACCTCCGGCGAGGTTCTAAGCGGGCTGAGGCGGGCTGAGGCGATACTAAAATGTGACGTGAAAACAAGGCAGACTGCTGATTGGTCAGAGAGAATCGTCACTATTCACTGCGTCATCATTGCACGCGCCAGACGGAGTATCCTGAATAAAAAAACAGCAAAAACAAAAGCAAAAACATCCAAAAACAGCATACACTCGATTTCCTCCATTGTCCTGTGTGTGTGGGTAGCGGGTGTGTCTCGCGGGTCTCGCGTAAAAGATTAAGTCACGGCAGTTTCCTGCCGCGTCGCTATGACGACCAGGTACTATTGTGGAGGTACTATCTGCAATGGAAAACGGAGCGAAAAGCGAGCCGAGCTGAGTCGAGGCGAGGCGAGTCGAGTCGAGCCGGTACTGGTAATGGAAAAGCGCCATAAGGCAGTGACTTTTGGCCATTCTAGGAGTGTTCAATTGAAGTAGAAGCTGGTTACAACAAGGGTATCACCACAGTGTAAGTAGGCTATGTGTGGCATGTTTTAATGTTTTGCAAAGTGAAGATTGCTGCTTGTTTACATGCTATTCTATAATTTACTGCCAGATCGTATATTGTTTAACATAACAGCAATTACAGTAGTATTGTTGTATACAACATCCCCAATTTTGAGATACTATGTTTCAGACTGATGACTGAGCTATTTCCTACGATTATGTAAGCAGCACCCTCACTATATTCAGAAGCACCCTCAGTGATTTGGTTCTAGAACCGGGCCTGACTTATCTCATGGCCGTCTAAAAGAGATTATTTGATGTTAATAGATTATATTCACTAACAATACTCTCTAGCCACAGATCGGACATTCTGAATTTAGCTTTTTAAAATACATTATACAGATTTTTTTTTATTTTTTTTTAGACAAAGACATCAAGAATCAGCATATGAATCTCAACAATGGTGACATGCTTCATGCTGCAATGCATGCTGGGAGCCACAATAGTATAAAACTCATGGCTCCCAGGATGCATTGCAGCATGAAACATGTCACCATTGTTGAGATTCATATGCTGATTCTTGATGTCTGTGTCTTAGAAAAAAAAAATTCCCCTATTATGTATTTAAAAAATTAAAAATGTCCAATCTGTGGCAAGAGAGTATTGTTAGTGAATATAATCTATTAACATCAAATTACCACTTTGGGACAGTGATGATATAAGTGCATCATTCTACTTTTTGTTGTTGAAAACTAGATCACCTGAACATCTTTGTGTCTGGCATTCTTTGCAACAAATTACATGTTTCGGTAAAAACTGTTACAAAAAAAAACACAAACTCACTAAAAAATAAGCTAAGAGTCAAACTGCCCAACTAAAGGAAACACTCATCTCCATTATGGTGACCAACCATTTTCAATAAATCGTCAACATCTAAACCTCTGTTAATTCTCAATACGAACTTCTGTAAACGTATGACAGAAATAAAGTCAATCTGGTCAGTAATAAGTGAAGCTGGTAATGCTGTTTGTGGAGTTGTTTAATCATCCTCTGCTGAGATCTTGAGAGATTTAATGTCTTATTTTGTCTTCAGTTGATTTCATCTGTGGCTGGAAGTCAGTTGTAGTTCTTGTGTTTCTCTTTTTTCTGTTCTTGTTTCTCTTTCATTCAGTGATTCTGCTTGTTGACAGCAGGTGTTCATCATTAATGCCCAATCATCACTTAATTAATCACTTAAGTATCTCATTAACTTTAACTCTGTTTCAGAGTTATTTTAACTCTCTGTAGAGAGGGACCAAATGTTCTCTGAGCAGAGTTAATTTAACTCTGGGGATTTTGCTGTGTATTTGCAATATATTTGAATGGATAATGTATAATGCAAACAACTCAAGCCTCTTTTGTCAGTGACTCGTGCAGTAGATACATTTAGTTGTTGTGCATATGTTACACTTTTTAAAAATGAGGAGCTGCTCGTCCTTGATGCAACACATTTATTTCTGAAAAATAGATAATAAAGACAGGTTATGTTGGGAACACTCCATTGCATGTACACCAGTGCTCACTCATTATGTACTGAACGCTCTTTTACTCTACTAGCATCAGTTTTCTTAGCCATGTATCAGAAATAATAATAATGTCTCATACTACAACCATTTACATATATACATGACACTGGACACATTATTACTGACACCGGTTACCTTCTCTAAATCCATAAACATAACACAATAAACATAAACGTGTTCTATTCTCACTCTTACACTGCATAGAAGGATAACAAATAACAGTAAAGTATCACAGCACAGCTTTAACACAAATACAGGTGCACTAACTCTATATTCAAAACCATGAAAGTGACAATTTAGTATATATTCACATTACTTCAGCATTTATAACTGTATGCACTTTGTCTTATTGCTCTTTTTATCATAATTTTATGAATTATTTTAATCACAGTTTTAACCCAATATCTGTTACTGTATATTAACATCACATTTTCACTAAATTAATAATAAAAGCATTTTAAAACTGAGTCTGACTCAAATTCTTATTGATAATACACCATGAGATGGTCTTTGTACAGCTAATGGCTAAAGAAATGTTGTTAGGTGACATTAACACGTGAGCGGGGTGATTATAGGCCTGTTCACACGTGTGCTTTTTAGCTTCGCTGTTTTCAACACCACACACGGCGAATTCATGTCCTAAAATATTGATTTAGTTTATCATCCGTCACTTCTCATATTTTCGTCGCAATCGTGGTATTTTCCACACTAACTCCACATTTTCTCTCATGCTGAAAGTTATGATCTGTAATATCTGTGGGGATATTTAATTTTATTCTATCAATCAATAAATTCCACTAGAAACAAACTTTGTTGTATTATTTTATTTTAATACTGTGAAGCTGCTTTGATACAATCTGTATTGTGAAAAGCGCTATACAAATATACTTGATTTGATTTGATTTGATGATCGTTTACTATCGTCCATCATTTTAGGTGCAATCATTCTTTTTAACACACGTTACCACGAATAAATCATCTTTATGACAGGTGTCACACCTTTGGGTTTCAACCTCTAATTAAACGCACCAGATCCAGCTAGTCAAGTTCTTTGTAAATATTTGAAAACTACAGGTATGTGGAGTTTGAAGCAGGGGTGAAACCAAATACCCTGCTTCAAATACTTCCACACATACTTCCTAGCATGATGAAACTTAATGTATTTACTAGTTGCTATTTCAACACTATATAGAATAAAAATGCACTAAAATTCTAAATGTTTTTGGAAGATATCGCTGAACATTTATTTAACCATATCAAAAGTAAAAATTAGACAAATCAGATCTTATATCTGTCTTATACAAGACAAATCTTATATCTGTTATTTAACAATTGAGATAGTTCTTTAATGCTGATCTAAGCAGCAGAAGACACTAGCCGGGTTTAACAGTTGTGCAGGTGGGCCGTGTTGTAACACTGCGTTACAATGTGCCCCTGTTAGAACTATGCTATTATATTCGATACTTTTATGAATTCTATTGACAAACCATGAGAAAAAGGTGAATAAAGACTAAGAGACAATGTTTAGAAATTATTAATTATTCTGTTTTGAACTATGCTGTATAGCTGTGTTTTGTGTCAAACTCAAAATTTTGTTTATTTTTAATTATTAAAAAATGGCATTATTTTATATTAAAAAAGTTAATAATTGTATTTTATTGAGAATATTTTTGTTTATCTTGTATATTTTTTTGATTAGATCAGATAACATTAGAAGCTGTCATATGATAAAGTAGCTGCATCAGTTACTTCACTATTGCTGCTATACTTGTGCTTCTATGCCAAATATATTTACATTCACAGTCATATTCAGTATATCTATTTATTTATTATTTATTTTATATGTATGCATACGTGGGTGTATGTGTATGTATGTGTGTATATGTATATATGTATGTATATGTATACGTATGTGTGTGTATATGTGGACATGTACATATTTGTGTTTATTTGTTTTTGTTGTTGTTGTTTTAGGTATTTGCACTTATGTGGTCTTGGGTAATGTGTTGTACCATGTTCCTGACGAAACGCCATCTTGTTCTAATGTATACCTGTAATATAGAAGAATGACAATAAATAAGCAAGGCAAGGCAAGGCAAGGCAAGGCAAGGCAAGGCAAGTTTATTTATATAGCACATTTCATACACAATGGCAATTCAAAGTGCTTTACATAGAAGAAATTAAAATAAGAAAAGAAATAAGAATAATTAAAACAGTTTAGAAAAATAGAATAAAATACAGTACAAACATTCGGACGAACAGTGGCACAGTGCTCATTCAGTAAATGCATAGCTAAACAGAAGTGTTTTGAGTCTGGATTTGAATGTGACTACTGTAGGAGCACATCTGATCTCCTCTGGAAGCGGGTTCCAGCATAATAGCTAAAAGCAGACTCGCCATACTTAGAGTGAACCCTTGGTATTTCTAGCTGATATGATCCTAATGATCTGAGTGATCTGTTGGGTTTATATTCAGTGAGCATATCTGTAATGTATTGAGGTCCTAGGCCATTGAATGATTTAAATACCAGTAGTAATACTTTAAAATCAATCCTAAATTTAACTGGGAGCCAGTGTAAAGACCTGAGGACTGGTGTGATATGTTCATATTTTCTGGCTCTGCTCAGAATCCTGGCGGCAGCGTTCTGTATGAGCTGCAACTGTCTTATGGTCTTTTTGGGAAGGCCAGTGAGGAGTCCATTACAATAATCCACCCTGCTGGTGATGAAAGCATGCACAAGTTTCTCTAAGTCTTGTCTGGAAACAAAGCATCTAATTCTTGCAATATTTTTCAGATGATAGTATGCTGATTTAGTTATTGCTTTGACATGACTACTGAAACTAAGGTCTGACTCTAGTGACACACCGAGATTCCTGACTTGATTTTTAGTTGTTTGACCCCTAGAGTGAAGGTATGCGTTCACCTTGAGAACTTCATCTTTGTTTCCGAACGCAATGACTTCAGTTTTGTCTTTGTTTAACTGAAGAAAGTTTTGACACATCCAACTGTTGACTTCGTCAATGCATTGGCACAGGGAGTCAATTGGGCTGTAATCGTTAGGCGATAGGGCTAAGTAGAGCTGTGTGTCGTCTGCATAGCTGTGGTAAGCAATTTGGTTCTTTCTCATTATTTGGCTCATTGGCAGCATATACAGGTTGAACAGGAGTGGCGCAAGAATTGAGCCTTGAGGGACTCCGCATGTCATGGATGTCCACTCAGACTTATGATCTCCTATACTCACATAATAACCTCTCCCATCTAAGTATGACCTGAACCATTTTAGGACTATCCCAGAAAGCCCCACCCAGTTTTCCAGCCTGTCAAGAAGTATGTTATGATCGACAGTGTCAAATGCAGCACTAAGGTCAAGTAATACCAGCACTGATAATTTGCCTGAATCAGTATTTAAGTGAATATCGTTTATTATCTTTATGAGCGCTGTCTCTGTGCTGTGGTGCGGTCGGAAACCAGACTGAAAATTGTCAAAGGATCCATTCAAGCTCAAGAATTTGTTCAGCTGATTGAAGACAACTTTTTCAACGATCTTGCCTATGAAAGGAAGATTTGAGATCGGCCTATAGTTGCTTAATATGGTCTTATCCAGATTGCTCTTTTTCAGGAGGGGCTTGACAACTGCAGTTTTCAGGGAGTTTGGAAAACTCCCAGAGTGAAGTGAGACATTTACCACTTCTAGAAGATCTGCTTCTAAACTGTTTAACACACTTTTGAAAAATGATGTGGGAAGTGTGTCAAGAGCGCATGTTGATGTTTTAAGGTGCTGTACGGTTTCTTCCAAAATTTTGCCATCAATTTCTTTGAAATCAGACATAGTAATTAATTTCTCAGGTGGTTTGATCTGTCTGACCTCAGTGCAACTCAAGGATGTGCTGATCACCTTTCTGATATTATTGATTTTCTCAGAGAAGAAAGAAGCAAACTCACTGCACTTGTTCTCTGAGAGCATTTCACTGGGAATCTGGCTTGGAGGGTTTGTCAGTCTCTCTACAGTAGCAAAAAGAGTGCGTGTGTTGTTTGAATTGCTGTTTATCATATTTGAGAAGAAAGTCTGTCTAGCTTTGCCTAGTTCCATATTGAAAGCATGAAGGCTGTCTTTGTAGATGTTATAATGGACTACAAGTTTAGTCTTCCGCCACATGCGCTCTGCTTTTCTGCATTGTCTTTTCATATTTTGCACTGCTGTTGAGTTGCACTTGACTTAAAGGAGTTGTATGTAAGAAATGTATTTCAATTAATCATAAAATGGCCCTGATATGTCACTAGACATTAAGAAATCATGTTCATTTCAAATACTTATATCACTGACAACAGTAGCCTGGCCAGGATATTGTCATTTAAAAAGTGAAGTTGCAGCCCTCAACTGATGTTGATGTTGTCATCTTGTGTTTTGGTCTGATGCTCCACCCTCCACCTATCTACCAATCACGAAGTCAGTAGTGTTTCGGCATCCGGGTTGCCAGCTCTGCTCTAGTTACCACAGCTGCAGCTACAAACGTTCCTGCTGGATCCTGCAGCCTATCTGGCAACCTCGAGTCAGGGGAAGGGGGAGGGGATACACCGCTCTACAGTAATTTGAAAGTGATTGCAGTACCAGTTTTGGCCACAATCTTACATACGGCTCCTTTAATAAGCACTTGACTTGACTTGATATGATCATGTTACAATGTGCCCTTCACATTTTACAATGTGCCCCACCTATGGGGCATGTTGTCACATTTTACTTCCATTCTTTTGGGGCAAATCAAGAAAAAAGTATGTATGTATTAACATGCCTAAGACTTTTGCACAGTACTGTATATATATATATATATATATATATATATATATATATATATATATATATATTAATATATTAATGGTGGCTGCTGGTCTTTCAAAGAGGGGAAGCTCATTTTCGGTTGTTTAAATAATTTGTATAAATATAATAATATAATAAAGGTATAAATAATAATATAATAAAGTATAATGATACTTCTACTACTAATATTTTTTTGATTTTTTTTAATAATTACTTTTAATTATTACTACTAATAATATAAAAAATATAATAAGTAATAATATAATAAAGATATAAATGTATAATTGTGTGAAATGTATTATGAAAATTGGCAAGCAATTTCGACAAGCAAATACCAAGAAATAGTTGCAGCAGTTTGTCTTTCGACTACACTTGCAAAATCCGCGGTGGGACTGAGCTCGAATAGCTTCAGCATCAGTGACTTTTTATTGTATGAAATCGCTGTCAATCAAAAGGAGACGCAGCCTTTCGACAGACCCTCCAATCATCACGCAGAATCCAGGCCAGCCCACTCCTCCATTCCCCCTCAGAGACGCTGAGCGTCCGTGGGCGGAGCATAATCGCAGCATTTATCCAATGACCATCTAGTTTCGTAGCACTGAAAAAAACTGTTCAAAGAAGCCCCATTGAAGTCAATGGACGCTGGGCTTCAACAGGGAAATGCACTGTGACGCTACGGGAATGTACGAGAAGGAAATCGAGTCAGCCGACTTGCTATATGTAGCTGATTCTGATTTCTGAACGAACTCGTCTTTGAGATGAACGTTTTCTAACGCATTTTTAGTCAATAAAATGTTAAGACAATAGTACATATTTGACCATTAATTTTTTTACATTATAGGGGAAGCCGAGCTTCCCTTGCAGTCTTAAAGAAATCCCCACGGCCACTGATATATATATATAGCTAATTTGCTACAGTTTACACAAACTGAGAAAGTCAAATAGCATTCGCCTATATGCAAAGTTTGTTTATACATACATGTAATACATTCCAGTTCTACTGACAGTAAAGCTCCACCCAGTTGATAATTAAATAACTGTGAGAGCTACTGCTCAGCATTGTTTTGTGCTGCTGGAGAGAGAATCTCCAAATCTCCCTGAGTTTGACTGCAGGTAAAGTTATTTCTCTGCATTTTCTATTCATTTTATCAAATGACCCTGACTGCCATTGGCTTTGAATGCTCCAAATTGATATTAATTTTCATTTATTTTTTATTTATTTTTATTTTTATTTTTTTTTACAAATATGCACAATAAATAGAGTAAAAATAACAAAATGTTGTATGTGTGTAGGACGTTCGTCACAATGAGGTTTCTGATCTCACTGTGTGTTTCACTGCTGCTGCTGATTAATGGTGAGTGTTTTATAATCTGTCATGTAAAATGACTGAATATTTACTCAATAATAAATGATGCATATTGTGTATTTTGACAGGTGAAATAAGCACTGGACAAACAACAGGTAGAATCATTCTTTCACTTCATCTAATCTTTAATTTATCCTCTTTCCATCCTTTGTTTTCCATTAAAACTGTAGAAATTAAAGAAATGTTGTATGAATAATTCATGTCTGTCATTTTTGGATGTCATTCTGTAGGTAGCCTAAATTTTGAAATCATTAAATATTCTTAAAGTTCTGCATGTGCCGATTATCCCTTCTCACACTTTCTATGAGTGATGTCAGACATTACATTAATGCGCGTTCTCCCGTCTCAATGTTAAGTTCATTCTGAAATGTGACAGAAAATGATCTGTAAGTCAGTGAATGCTTGTCACTTTGACATGAAAAATATGTCTATACAAAGCTTGAAGTCTCCATTTTTAAATGATGTAAATCATATATATATATATATAAAAAAAATTCTTTAAGTAATCCGTATGAGGGACGGAGACAGTAATCATGCACACCAATGTTTAATTGGCTTGATTAAATAGTAGTACGAAGAAGACAGGCTCCCTGAGCGTGATCCCCATTCAGTCGACATCGACTACGTCTGACGTTCTCGACCGAAGGGGAACTGGAGTAGGCTACCTTAATTATCACAAAATTCATATACACAGATTCCACCACATTTCTCCCTAAAATGCTCACGTTCGATAGAAACTTGAAATGTCCTATTTTATTGCCACACTTACTCTTTAATAATGTATTAATGCATTTGGCATGACAGAAAAAATTGTGAAAAATATGAAATTCCCAATTATTATAATCTCTACGGTAATAGCAATTTAGATTTTGCCTCAGTTCTCAGCAGTCACTCATAATAACAAGTCGTCTCGTGACACATCAATGTTATTGTTATTTTAAATTAAATGAAACGAAATAATAATACAGAGATTAAAGTAAAGTTGTGGTAGAAATGACATCCATAGGGTATATTTCGGGGGCCGTAAAAGTAAATATATGTTCTGACTGCTGAAAAATCTAAGCAGTCTGTAGCCATGTATTTTTTATTTTTCATATATTATTTGTATTTTATTTTATTTGTTTTGTTTCGTGCATGTATAGGCTATATATTTAGTTTAAAACATTTGAACTCACTTGCACTCTCTCTCTCTCTCTATATATATATTTGCTTATCTAATAATAAGCGAGTATTAACATTAAAAATATCAGGGATTAAATAAACAACCCAATTTACTGGGTAAAATTACTGGGTAAAATTAGCACAGAGCATGTGTTCTGTCCTATATTCACCCAGCCCTTGGGCTAAAAACCCAAATTGGGTTGTTTTTTTAAGAGTGTGTTTAAATATTTCACATATGTATGTTGAATGTTTTACTCTTAAAACACATAAAATTTAAATTGTCATTTTATGTGCTTTCTTGTCAAGTTTCTATGATAGTTTTTACACCAGTGCATGGGACCAATTTTCATGATCTCGCCTAGGGCCCCACAACCCGACGGGCCGGCACTTCCTGATTGACTTGTTTTCTTTTGTTTTTGCAAATTAGGTAGGAGCATTATCAAAATCTGGTAGTTCCTCTTTAGATAACAACTTTTCATTTAAAGCAAGGCATTCTGCATATTTCCATCTACTCCAAAGCATTAAAGACCCCTTGTGGTGAAAACTAAGTTTGTTATGTTTTTATATGTCTTTGTGGTGTTTTTAATATGCTTTTCACGAGTTCCTTTGCCCATATAATCTTTAAGCTAATAGGGTTAAGCATATTTGGCTTGCTGTCCGCAATGGAGGGGCTCAAGGAAGCAGTTTCAACTCGAGCTTAGATACACCCCCCAGTGGGACTACTAATGCTTGGATGATTAAGTATGTATGGTAGCAAGATGCCTAAATTATGTTGGTGGAGTTGGGGAGGTGGAGGGATGCCAAAACAGCTGATGCCAGAGCAAGGTGAGCAGCTGCTTATATGCTCCGGCAGTTAATTGAAAGATTAGATGGGTTCATTCCTCCCGAAATTATGTTGTGAACTTCACTACTAAACCATGTGTAAATTCATAAGTCAACACCATTGCTGAGTATTTTCTTCTTGAAATTGCAGTGAAAAAAAGACAAATGACCTTGTAACCACGTGTAATCACGTCAACCTTTAGCATATCATTAACCATGACCATTCTGAAGCAGGAGAGTCTCAAGAGAAGCCAGGTTATCCCGGTATATTTTTCTGTTGATATGCAAATTGGGATATGTAAAAGGGGGACCTGATCTTGCAGCAGGATGGCGCTGGTTCTGACACACATTCTAATTTGGACCCATAGGACGTGTTCATTCAAACTCAACGTACACACCTCGCTACAATAAACTCACACCGCATACACACAAATACATATACATTCAAATATTTTGATCGGTTTGTTGATATGTTGATTGAGATGGAGATTAAATGTGATTGTTGGTATCGAGGGCTATTTATAGCGCTGTCACGTCTCCGCAGTAATGGCGCCACACAGAATGGAGGATACAATAGGTGTGGTGGACATCAGGGACGTGCGGTCAGGGTAGGCAGGGTAGGCAGTGCCTCACCAAAGGAAATGTTGACATTACATTTATTAATTCCAAGAACTTTATTAATTCACCACATTATTAATTGCATTTATTTTATTCCAAATATTAATTTTTGTAACAAAAATTTTCAGGAATACACATATAATATAGGCAAGGCAAGGCAAGGCAAGTTTATTTATATAGGCAAGGCAAGGCAAGTTTATTTATATAGCACATTTCATACACAATGGCAATTCAAAGTGCTTTACATAAAAGAAATTAAAATAATAAAAAGAAATAAGAATAATTAAAACAGTTAAGAAAAATAAAAAAAATAAAATACAGTACAGTACAAACAGTCGGACGAACATTGGCACAGTGCTCATTCAGTAAATGCATAGCTAAAAAGATGTGTTTTGAGTCTAGATTTGAATGTGACTACAGTAGGAGCACATCTGATCTCCTCTGGAAGCTGGTTCCAGCTGCGGCTGGCATAATAGCTAAAAGCAGACTCGCCATGCTTTGAGTGAACCCTTGGTATTTCTAGCTGATATGATCCTAATGATCTGAGTGATCTGTTGGGTTTATATTCAGTGAGCATATCTGCAATGTATTGAGGTCCTAGGCCATTGAATGATTTATATACCAGTAATAATACTTTAAAATCAATCCTAAATTTAACTGGGAGCCAGTGTAAAGACCTGAGGACTGGTGTGATATGTTCATATTTTCTGGCTCTGCTCAGAATCCTGGCGGCAGCGTTCTGTATGAGCTGCAACTGTCTTATGGTCTTTTTGGGAAGGCCAGTGAGGAGTCCATTACAATAATCCACCCTGCTGGTGATGAAAGCATGCACAAGTTTCTCTAAGTCTTGTCTGGAAACAAAGCATCTAATTCTTGCAATATTTTTCAGATGATAGTATGCTGATTTAGTTATTGCTTTGACATGACTACTGAAACTAAGGTCTGACTCTAGTGTCACACCAAGATTCCTGACTTGACTTTTAGTTGTTTGACCCCTAGAGTGAAGGTATGCATTCACCTTGAGAACTTCATCTTTGTTTCCAAATGCAATGACTTCAGTTTTGTCTATGTTTAACTGAAGAAAGTTTTGACACATCCAACTTTTGACTTCATCAATGCATTGGCACAGGGAGTCAATGGGGCTGTAATCGTTAGGCGATAGGGCTAAGTAGAGCTGTGTGTCGTCTGCATAGCTGTGGTAAGCAATTTGGTTCTTTCTCATTATTTGGCTCATTGGGAGCATATACAGGTTGAACAGGAGTGGCGCAAGAATTGAGCCTTGAGGGACTCCGCATGTCATGGATGTCCACTCAGACTTATGGTCTCCTATACTCACATAATAACCTCTCCCATCTAAGTATGACCTGAACCATTTTTGGACTATCCCAGAAAGCCCCACCCAGTTTTCCAGCCTGTCAAGAAGTATGTTATGATCGACAGTGTCAAATGCAGCACTGAGGTCGAGTAGCACCAGCACTGATAGTTTGCCTGAATCAGTATTTAAGCGAATATCGTTTATTATCTTTATGAGCGCTGTCTCTGTGCTGTGGTGCGGTCGGAAACCAGATTGAAAATTGTCAAAGGATCCATTCGAGCTTAAGAATTTGTTCAGCTGATTGAAGACAACTTTTTCAATGATCTTGCCTATGAAAGGAAGATTTGAGATCGGCCTATAGTTGCTTAATATGGTCTTATCCAGATTGCTCTTTTTCAGGAGGGGCTTGACAACTGCAGTTTTCAGGGAGTTTGGAAAACTCCCAGAGAGAAGTGAAGCATTTACCACTTCTAGAAGATCTGCTTCTAAACTGTTTAACACACTTTTGAAAAATGATGTGGGAAGTGTGTCAAGAGCACAGGTAGATGTTTTAAGGTGCTGTACGGTTTCTTCCAAAATTTTGCCATCAATTTCTTTGAAGTCAGACATAGTAACTACTTTCTCAGGTGGTTTGATGGTCTGTCTAACCCCAGGGCAACTCAAGGATGTGCTGATCACCTTTCTGATATTACTGATTTTCTCAGAGAAGTAAGAGGCAAACTCACTGCACTTGTTGTCTGAGAGCATTTCACTGGGAATCTGGCTTGGGGGGTTTGTCAGTCTCTCTACAGTAGCAAAAAGAGTGCGTGTTGTTTAAATTACTGTTTATAATATTTGAGAAGAAAGTCTGTCTAGCTTTGCCTAGTTCCATATTAAAAGCATGGATGCAGTCTTTGTAGATGTTATAATCAGGGATGTAGTGGAGGCTAAACGCACGTAAACGCCGTTTACGCACCTCCCAAAATTCGGAAATAGCGTTTGCCCGCCTCCAAAGTGCGTTTATCCACCTCTACATTGCGTTTATCCACCTCTAAATTTCACGTTATTTGAGCGGACTTTGTTTTTCCAGTGCGTTATCGCCGATCGGTACATGATTCGAGCATTTGAGCCGTTAACGACAGAGCAGAACGCGTAGCACAAACACGGAGCAGAGAGCACAGCGCGCCGACACACACACACACACACGGAACAAAGAGAACGGCGCACACACGTAGCAGAAAACACACGCTCGTGAAGTTACTAAACAAGCTGCGCGAGAATGAAACTTGATCGCAGCTGCAACAGGAAATCATTAAAACAATGCAAAAAAGGGATTTTTTTATTTCATTACAGGCAGCTGGTTTAATGTAGGGAGCATGTCAAAACCCAACTGTAAGAGATTCAGAGGGAGTCAAGCCTGCACCAGGTTTAAGACTTTTCCCTCTACAGGGAAACACTGATCCACATTTTTCTGATAGACCAAAAAATTAATCAATTAATCGAGGAAATATTCAACAGATTAATCGACTATGAAAATAAGCCCAAATCACTAATCTTTATGCACAAGTGCATTGCATTGGAAGCCCTGAATATAAGCCTCCCTCTCGATCTCTCATAAATATTTTTGATCTCTCTGTTTTGTCATTTAGTAAACTTTATAGATTTCAACCATATTATTCCTTTTTGAGTCTCTTTAACAAGAACTTAGATTAATGTATGAATTGAATAGTGATTGTGTGACCTATGATGAGGGAACAACCAGTGATACCCTTGGTAGTACCATCAAATGATAGCCTATAGCGATGTCATCAGGATACACGTCGTGGTCCACCAGAATTTATAGTTTACCCACCTCTTTTTTTACCACTACACCACTGGTTATAATGGACTACAAGTTTTGTCTTCCGCCACATGCGCTCTACTTTTCTGCATTGTCTTTTCATATTTTGCACTGCTGTTGAGTTTCTCCAAGGTGCTTTTTGTCTGCCACTCTTCTTCCTGACTTTAACAGGAGCAATATCATCAATTACAGTTTTAACTTTTGAGTTAAAGGAATCAAGGAGAAAATCAACAGAGTCTGCAGATATGCTTGGTGTTAAGGATATAGCCTTCATAAATAGTACACTAGTGTTCTCATTTAAGCATCTCTTCTTGACAGACACAGATCTAGCTTCAGTGGCAGGAGAGATCAATATGTCAAAGAAAATACAGAAATGATCAGACAGTGCTACATCCTTAATAACAATCGATGAAATGTTTAGACCCTTACTGATGAGTAAATCTAGAGTGTGTCCACGATTGTGTGTGGGTCCATGTACATGCTGAGTCAGATCAAAAGTTTTTAAAACAGTATTGATTTCTTTTGCCATATTGGTTTCTGCATTATCTATGTGGATGTTTAAATCTCCAGCAATGGCAAAACAGTCAAACTCTGAGGTAATTGTTGATAACAGTTCTGTAAAGTCCTCAGCAAAGGCTGGAGAGTATTTTGGAGGCCTGTAAATAATGATAAGTAAAATGCGTGGAGCACCTTTTAACACAATACCCAGATATTCAAAAGACAAGTAATTCCCAAATGATATTTGCTTACATTGATATATATCTTTAAAAAGAGCAGCTAGACCCCCACCTCTCTTAACAGCTCTGCAGACACTCATAAAAGTAAAGTTAGGAGGGGCTGCTTCATTGAGGATTGTTGCACTGCAGCTGTCTTCTAGCCAGGTTTCATTCAGAAGCATAAAATCCAGATTGTTTGTGGTTATTAAGTCGTTGACTAGAAGTGATTTATTTTTAAGTGAGCGGATGTTAAGGAGTGCTAACTTAACAGTCTTACTTTTTCCCACAGCAATATTAGTTTGACGTGTAAGAGGCACCAGATTAGTTAGGTTTGCTGTACGGCTATTGAAGGCCTTAGACTTTCTATCTTGTAATAGAACAGCAATAGAGGAAGATACAGGCACACTGGGTTCCCGTTTGTTCTGTAAACATTTGAGAAAGTTACTGTTATCAAAACGGGGACCCGACACATATCACTGAGAGCTGGTATCAGTTGTTTTTGGTTCACCTCGAGCAGATGGAGGAGGGTGTGGGCCCTGGCGTTGTGGCAGAGGCCGAAGAGCTCTCACAGGAGGAGGGGTAGGGCGAGCTGGGCCCGCAGGCTTGGGTGGTAATGGTGCCTGTCTTTTTTTGGTTGGTATCTGGGGGCTCGCAGCAAAAGAGTGGGATAGTCTGGTTCCAGCATGCACTAGTTCTTCCATTTTCTGTGAGAAGCACAGAAGTGGCGATGCTGATGCTGGGGAGAGGGAGAAAGTGTCTGGTGAAAGGGGCTGTTGCTCTGGTGTTATCGGAGGCTGTGATATGCTGTCCTGGCTTCCCTGGCTGTTTTCCAGGAAGTCGTCCTTGGGTGTTGAATCTTCAAGCAGTTCTGATATGTCTGTCTGTGGTGAGCTCTGTTGGCAGAGCTCAGCTGAGATTGTGTCCGTGAGCAGAGGTTGTTGTGGCGGAGTGGTGTTATCATGTCCATTTTGCTGCTGAAGTGAAGTCCTGTGGTCATTAATACTGTGTCCAGGTGTGTGTGTGCCGTTCAGATTGAGTGGATTGGCACACACTGCAGAAGGATGATTGAGGGAGAAGTAGATATTGTCCTTTAACACTCTTGAACCAAGTTTGTTTGGGTGATGGCCATCCCGATGAAAAAGTTATCTCTGACTCCAGAAAAGATTGAAATTGTCAATGAAGTTTACTCCTTTTATATTGCAGGTTTTTTGCAGCCATGTATTAAGCCCAAGCAACCGTGAAAACCTGTTTGTTCCTCTTGCTGGGAGAGGTCCACTGATGAATGTTTGAACTTTCAGTCTTTTAAGTGTTTCAAAAAGTTCATTGAAATCCTTCTTAAGGAGTTCTGACTGCTCTTTATGAATATCATTCTTCCCCACATGTATGATGAGTCGATTTGCAGCCTTATGTTTCATCAGAATGTTCTGAAGTTCCCTGTTTATATCAGAAGTTGTTGCTTGTGGAAGGCAGCATGCAGTTGTATCCCTGCTGCTAATGTTTCTGATTATGGAGTCCCCCACTATCAGAGTCCTGGGCTCGGCTGCGCTCTGAGCTGAGTGCCGCTGTCTGCTCGACCTTGAGCGCCAGTTAGCATCAGTGTTAGCTACTGGCCCATTCAGTCTGAGTTCGATCACATTCATCACGTTTGGGGATTCCTCATTTACATTCATTAGCACTTCAAATCTGTTCTCAAGATGTATAGGCGGTGGTAGAAGACCGGTGTTTGCAATCCTTGTCAGAGCTGTATCTGGGGTAGAGGATGCTACTGCGGCAATATGTGATGCTCGTGACAATCTGATGTCTCGAGTGCCTTTGGGTCTCCCTCCCTGTTTGTGCCATCGATTAGTAAGTCGATCGGCTTGTTTCTCTACCTGTCGAGGAGCACTAGTTTCATGGGACTCACCGGTATGCTGAGGGTGTCCATGATGAAGCTCTGTTGTGTGCTCCGTCTGGTTTGGTGGTCCCGTAAGTAACTTTGTTTCAAGAACTGCAATCCTTTGTAAAAGTCTGTGGCAGTTAGTGCAGCAAGTAGATTCCAGAAGAGGCATTTTCTCTTATCCTTGAGGCAGTTGTGTTTTCCTTTCCCGGAATGTAAGCTGGTCGGGTAAAAGAATTCTGCGTTTTTGTAGTAATCCAAACTTTGTCGTCTAAGCACTGTGCTGATTTGCTGAAGTTAAAATTAGGTGATAAAAGGAAATAAAATAAAGGAAATAAAATATAAAAAAAATAGGAGATAAAATGTAAAAGCGATAGAGCAAAGCGCGGAGCAGTAAGCAAGAGCGTCCGAACAGTAGCTGAGCAGGAAGTGCAAAATATACTCATTTTGCCATTGTTTGCTCCTAAAACCATTGTTTCATGCAGGAAATTCAAGGCCATGGCCATTGAGGCAGAGGTTAGCAGTGCCTCTTTGGTCCATAGAACGTAGTTTACGTAGGTTTGCGCATGCGCAGTCAGTTCTCATGCTGTCTTGAATTATCAACATTGAGGCAGAGACCGAGCTTGCTTCATGTCACGTGATCCACTCGCTCTCACTCAATCCGCACTTCCCGATCTAGCGGCGCCTAGCGTTGGCTGTCAACAGGCCCGGGGTGGGTAATCGGGAGAATTCCCGGTGGGCCGCTTCACTTTTGGGCCGGTCGAGGATTTTTGTTTTTTCACATTTGTCACGTTAGTTACATTAGGCTACACACGTTCCGCATTCTGACACCGCAGCGCGCAGCCTCTGCATAGGTTGTACCATGTGAGGGAGTTCTCCCCTCCCCTCCTATAGAGTTGGTTGGGTCCATAGCCCGTCTTTTCCAAAACGTTTTCTCAGGTAACTACCGCGGCACCGCCGGCGCCTACCGATAGCTGGGCCGGCCCGGTAGCTATGCGTCAGGGAGGATGGATGGGAGGAAGAGGCCAGGAGGTATGGAAGCTTGTTTCCGCCACAGAATAAAACATTTTAAAAGATAATTGTGACTTTTTATCTCACAATTGCGAGTTTACATCTCGCAATTCTGTCATTATTTCTCACAATTGCGTGAAATAAAGTCGCAATTGCGTGTTATAAAGTCAGAATTGCAAGATATAAAGTCAGAATTGTGTGAAATAAAGTCGCAATTGCTTCTTATAAAGTCTAAGTGAATTATTATTTAACCTTTTATTATTATTTAACATTATTTTTTGAACCATGGCATTAATACAAACTACACAATAGTGACTAGGCTGCTTGTCGGTTCGCTGACACCGCGCCGCCTCCCTCTCTTTCTGTGTCCCGCACAAAACATTTGTTTGTTGTATAATATATATCTATCATAAGATAGATGTGTCCATTAATTTGATTATTAGATTTGATTGTGCATTAGCCTCACATATGGCTTTGCTGTATGCAGGCAGCGATGTGATGATGCCTGATATGAACTTGGGTTGCTTCATTAACTGAATGAATATGAACATATGCCACATTGATAGGTCACAGCCTACCCATGACAAGATTTCACCGCACGTTACTGGTGGACATGGAGGTCTGACCCGAGCCCGACGGGTCCCGAAAAACTCACAGGTTTCGGGTTCATGTTTAATGAATAGCCTCGGGTTCGGGTCGGATTCGGGTTTGTAACCAAGAAAAATTATATAGGCTATAGGCTACATATAGTTTGCGTGCCGTGTGCTTGCCTTGTTGTGATCGTAAATATGAGCACTCAAGAGAGAAAGAACGTGCGCAGTTTCAGCGCCACCGTCCTCCTCTGATTGCTGTGTTGTGACCGAAATAGTGCGTGCGGGAGCACATGAGCAAAATCGTTTTGTAAAATGATAAATTAATCATTTTAATTTTATTATATATCATTTTACAAAACTGTTTTGCTCACAACACCGCAATCAAAGGAGGATGCGCTGAAACCATCAACTGTCGATGCTGTTCTCTTCCTTCATAGTTTTTATAGTTCCAGAGGAATTTGTGACTGTTTCACCTGTTCAACCATATCAAAGTTTCGTAATTAGTGTCACAATGTCTGGGTGATGTTCCCTGGGTAGCCACTAGAGGTCCTCTTCCCCCACGGTGTCATTCACTCATGAACTACAATCCCCATCACCCTTGTCGGACTCATCTTTGATTATTGCACTCAGCTGTTCCCACTCACCTTGTTAAGTGTCTGTCTATTTATACCCTGTCTGTTTTAGTCACTGGTGTGGAGTCCTTGTATTGTCACCCGCATCTCAGAGTCTGTCTTGGTTTGTTGGTTTGTTGGTTTGTTGGTTTGTTGGTTTGTTGGTTTGTTGGTTTGTTGGTTTGTTGGTTTGTTGGTTTGTTGGTTTGTTGGTTTGTTGGTTTGTTGGGGACTGATTTACATGGATTATTTGGATTATAGTTTGTGGATATGATTACGGATTACCCAAAATAAAGCTGCACTTGTAATTCACCCTTTCGTGTGCGCACCGTGACAAATTAGTAAGTCCATGCTTTGTCTCTTTTTTTCTCTTTTTTTCTTGTGTGCTGACTGCTGAGGGAAAAGTCGGACAAAATTTCTAACCGGCATGCACTGTTTCAAATCAGCCGCCGATCGGTCTGTTCAGCGACGCATCAAGTCGGACAAGCCTTATGTGTTCTGTGATGTGGGAAATGTTATAAGAATAGGGATATTTACGGTGGCCGAGAGAGCTCAACGCGCTGCAACTGAAGAAAACACATGCAAATAGAAAAACACCTGCAAATTAAGAAAACATCTTCATCTGTTTCACAACACGTGTGTGCTCCAAATACTCACAACACAACCAAATACAGAAACGCGCTGCAAAAGTTCACAACACAACCAAATACAGAAACGCGCTGCAAAAGTTCACAACACAACCAAATACAGAAACGCGCTGCAAATAGAACAGAACACAACGGAAATGTTTCCGGGGAACCCAATAAGTGACGGACCCGGCTAGGACGTGCTTACAGCTGTCTACTTTTATTATTTAATTTTTTTGCAAAACATACAGAGATGACACGTTTATGACATACAACTTTGTATACAATTGCAGTATCTTATAAAGTATTTGACATATCGGCACAAAAATTGGTAAGGATCATCATTACCCTGGCCTGAAGGTACCTGAGAACTTTGAACACAGCGCCACCTAGTGTTCCAGAGGTATAAGGTGTTTTGCAAATATGCTTTTAACTTTTGAAAACATAGGTTAAAATTTCATTTCTTTATGTCATTACGTTCCTTGGATTATGCAGATTCTGACAATATCTCATTTGTCATTTTCCAACAATGTGACTGTCCGCCATATTGAAGCAAATGGTAAACAGTTTTTTCGCTACTCCTCCTTCAAATCTTGCTCAATTTTGCCCAAAGTTTGCTCATATGATCTTTGGACCAAGCCGCACAGAAATGACTTAATAGATTTTTGATATCCGCTACCGTTCCCAAGATATTCGTCTCCAAAGTTGACCTAGCCTGTGTTTGTTGCCTTATGCTAGTTAGCTTAGCATAATAATTGGTTAGCATGCTAACCAGATGCCATTCTTTCTAATGCGGCTCTTCAGATATCAGGATAACCATAAGCTACATTAGCATTAAGCTAGCTTAGCATGCTAATCTCGTTAACATGATTTTGTGTGCTCATTCATACACTGAAGCCTCTCCTCAGCAGCTGTGTAATTCACGTCCTCTGAGTGGCGCAAGTTGCTAAACCACATGTCACGAGTCCCGAACCATTCCGGTTGTGGGTTCGAATCCTGTGTGGGACAACTTTAAAATTGTGTATAAAGTTGTCATTTAAATTCCTTCCGGCTCTGCACTTCTGTTGGTGCTTAAATGCTCGCTGTGCTTCATGTACATTTACATGTATATTCAATTTGTGCTGTTTTTGTTCTTCGGTTGGTTGCTCGAATCCATGTGCAGTGCTTTATTAAACACAGCAGTACAAACAAAGTGATATTCAGGGCAAGTATTGTAGTCAACAAACAGGTGCAGAGTTGATATAATTTAGAAGCAGTCCTAATAGCAAACTAGTCCAAATCCGTAATCCAAGAATCGTGGTCATAAACAGGCAATATCACAAAACCAAACAGGGTAAAGCAAACACTCGAAAGAGACAGGGTAAACTGGCAATACTTCGCAACATGATGTACAAACAACATGGCTTATAACAGATAGGAACAGGGAGTGATGTGGCAGTATTCAGTATTCAGGAGATGGCTCCCTCTGGCAGTTGAAGGAATGAATGGCAGATGCAGATGTTACAAATGCGCACCTCTATATAAATAAAACATCATATTGCACCATAGAGCATTTGCGTTGGGCCATCATTTTTATTTTTTCCATCTTGGACCATACCACGTCCAGGAAGTGGGCCGTCAAAACCCACTTCCCTACAGGGTACATTTAGCAATATAGCGGGTCAATTATGTATATGATGTACATTACAATGTTATAATGAACTATATGCCTTTCTGCACCAATGCTATAATTTTCTATATGTCATAATCATTTGTTAACAAACAAATATTTGTTTCTTAAAAGAGCTCATTGTTTCTGCCTTAAATTATTACAATCACAGTAATACAGTAATACAAAAATAATACAGAGCGATACTCTTCCACTTCAGTCAGTTTCTGGTTCAAAGTATATGGCTGAATTAAACCAGTATTTCCACTTGCCCTTGTGCAGCATTTACTCAAAGACAATAGATATAGAAAGGGATTTTACCTAAGTAAAGTTGACCGAATGAATCTCTGAGCTGGTGTGAGTTAGTGGAGGTGGGACTAATTTGCATATTCATTGATCTGTGTATACTAAATGAAGCAAGGGTGTAGCTGAAATTGGTGATCTATTGACTGTGAAATTGGTGATCCATTGATAATGTCTTTATGTACTCACCATGTGCATGCATAAACTCTCGATTGCCAATAAGAGGTTGGAATTAACTCTTTGTAGAAGTTTTGGGACTGACAAAGTTTGGGTTAATTAACCAAGAGTTCAGGATGTATGTGACGGTAAGTTAACCTTACTCTCTGGAATACCCTCTGGTGTATATGCAGGTAGATAATGAAATGGTAATGATGAACAGGTAAAATAGGCGGAGTGACAGGTGGGATGATCCATGATTGACAGCAGAACAGTAACACCAGACTTCACCTGCTGGTCAGAGCAGGAACAGCAAAACCTAAAAACCATCTAAAGAGAGATGATAGTAGATGGGATGGCTAAAATCACGTTTTCCAGCAAACACACAATAACTGTCAAAAGAATTCCTTATTTTCACTTTATCATAAGCTTTTACTTTTAAGGTGTATTCAAAGACACTTCAGAGATTTTAGTATTTTTAGAAAACAAATACTTTCTCTACAAAAAAAATAAAAAAAATAATTAAAAATGCTACTATAACAAATCTAATGTAGATATACTGTACAAACCAGCAAGAGTAAGGAAAATACTGAGGAGGAAGAAAATCACTTTTTAAGTGCAGAGAATGAGTACGAATCATCACATGTCTGTTATTTGTTTGTCTTAATTCTCTCAGAACCTACAACTTCCATCTCTGATCCATGCTATGATTATAACACTCTTGATGAATCCTGGAGAGACATACGGCAAAAGCGATATCAGTACTATGGACATGATGACACTCTTGTTGAATGGAGTGGCTGGTATCGGCTGTATCTGAATGGAGAAAGTGCCCAGATGTCTGAGTGGTGTGTGAGTGATGTGGGATGTGGTGGAGAAACTGCACTGTCTCTCAGCGGTTCTCATCCAACACTTGAGGATGGAGTGGTGACCCGCGAAGTCGTGGGAACTAATTGGAACGGTGATTGTGGCAGCTACAGATCTAATTCCATACGAGTCAAAGCCTGTCCAGGAGATTATTACATCTATGAATTTGTCAAACCCATCATATCAGCTCCAGGGCCCATGTACTGTGCAGGTACAATTTTAAAAACTAAATTAACTGCTTGTCCTATACAAGGTATCAGGGATGCTGGAGCCTATCCCAGTGTCTCTGTAGTGATGGCTAAAAATAAATTGTCAGCATTTTAACATTATTTTACAAAGATACTGTAACTTTTGTCCATGACAGTTGCTTTCCAAAGCATCAGCAGTGATCCCTGCTACAACTATGAGACTCTGGATCGTCCCTGGAGAGCCAACAATGAAAGTGGAGATAACATTTGTGATGAACGTTTCTCCTGGAATGGCTGGTACCGGCTTTTCTACTATGGAATGGACATCCGGATGTCAGAGACATGTGTTAGTTCATTCACCTGTAACACAGAAGTCAATCTGTGGCTCAGTGATCCTCACCCTCAGATAGAGGATGGAGTGGTGACCAGGGAGGTCTGTGGTAGTTATCATTTGGGAGGCTGCTGTGATTACAAGACAAAACCCATCAGAGTTAAAGCATGTCAAGACAATTACTATGTCTATGAACTTGTGAATCCACAATTTGGGTGTTCGGGATACTGCACAGGTAGTGTGATTTTCCCAGAGACCTTAAAACTTTTCAAAACGATTTCATTCATGTTTTGAATTTCCTTCTTTACAGATGTCAGCACTATTTCACAGGTGTTTTTCTCTACAAGTCAAAATATAATCTCTGGATCCAACATGACATTGAGTAAGTTGTATATAGTATATACAATTTAATATATTATATATGACTGCCCTGACACTATTGGGTGAGAACTGACTGAGCTGGACAATGACATCACTGTTTTCTGCAGAACTGCTTTAGATTAAAGGAATAAACGTAATAATTTATGATCTTTGCAATGGATCTGAATCGACACTGAACTGACTTCAGATTAACAATGTCATTATTTTTTTAGAGCTGCTTTACATCTGAAATGAATGTCTGAAATAATTTTCCTGCTTTGAAAAACTGTATTGCATAAAGCGCAATATAAATAAAGGTGACTTGACTTGACTTAACTTAATATAAATTAATACAATATTAAAGATATCCATAATTTTCATTTTTTTGTAATGATTCTGCTCTAAAAGATTCTGCTCTTTTATGCATGAACTTGTACCATGTATCATACTACACAGTCATGTCATGTAAAGTACAATACGCTATGATACATTAGCTAAAATACATTATGATTATTACTATATTTGACTAGATCAAATTAGGCCTCACAAAGTTCCTTGTTTTGATCTCTCACTAACACAGATTATGACCCATGCAATAACCACAGCATACTCGACAACTACTGGAGAGGCACAATTATTTACTGGTATACAAATGAATATGTAAATAGACATGATGACACTCTTGTAGAATGGGATGGCTGGTATCGACTCTTCATTAATGGATCAAGTGCTCAGATGCCTGAGTGGTGTATGTCTTACATGTCATGTGGAGGTTATAGTTCTCTGTATCTTGGTGGCTCTCATCCACGGCTAGAAGATGGAGTTGTTACTCGTGAAATTTACGGCTCCCGTAATGATCAGTGCAGTCGCTACAGATCCGACCCGATCCAAGTCAAAGCTTGTCCTGGAAATTATTATGTCTACAAATTTACCAGACCAACTCTTTCAATCCCAGCTCCTGTATATTGTGCAGGTATATTCATCTGTTTATTTTACATGTTTATCATGAATTGTATTGTATATTTTCACATGATTACCTGTGCAGACCTGTTAAAGTTTATCTTCTACTTGGATGCATTTAATCTTCAGTATACAATGCTCTCTTTCTAATTTTTCATTATAGTACCTTTCACCACCCCAAGTGTCGACCCCTGCTACAACTATACCAGTCTGGATGAGCCCTGGAGAGCCACTGACCATCATAACTTAGGCATGTGTGATTATAATGTGGACTGGAATGGCTGGTACAGGCTGTTCAACAATGGTCAAAATGCTCAGATGCCAGAATCATGTGTTAATCAGTACACGTGTGGCACTAGTGAACCACTGTGGCTCAACGGCTCTCACCCACAGCTGGAAGATGGAGTGGTCACCCGTCAGGTCTGTGTCTCCTCATGGAATGGCTGCTGTACTTACAAATCCCACGCTATAAGAGTCAAAGCCTGTCCAGGAAATTACTATGTGTATGAGTTTGTCAAGCCAATATTTTGCGGAGCTTACTGTGTTGGTAGGAAAGCATTTACTCATGTATTTCAGTCATTTATTTAGAAAATGATTGCTGTTGATATAAAATGTTCCTAATAACAGAATACACAAACCAGTCCATCCCATCGGCGTCTACAACAACAGAGACAATCTCAACCACAGAATCCATTACTCTACCAACCACTGGTAAAGTATTGTCTTGACTCCTTTATAACCCTCCTTTTGTTGACCCATTACACAAGGGTATAGAAAAAAACTTTAAGGGCCCATATTATGCTATTTTAAACGTTCCTAAGTTTGTTTTGGAGGTCTCCTATAATAGGTTTACATGCTTTGGTAATGTACAGTAACAGTTTGTAACATCTGTCAGAGGGTTTGAAGTCTGCCCAGATGAAAACAGAAAAACAGGAGGCAAACCAACTGGTAGTCCCATGTCTTTATAGATGGTTCGCACAAGAAGCACACTCTTCACATACATGTAAAAGATCGAGTATAAACAGGAAAAAGAGAGCACTCTGATAAAAGCGACAAATCAAAGTGGAAATGAACACATTAGTATAATGTAACAGCAGTCAGCGGTAGAGCGGCCATCTCTCTCTTCACTGAAGCATTCTCTCTACCTGTGCGTGCATGCTTACATAAGAACAGCGTGCATACATACAGTCTCAGATGCTACTGGGACATGACTCAGTGTGTCTTTGTGTTAAATTTCATCTATCTGTGCTTCTCTTAGATGCGAGAGATTGCTATTCTGAGCTCTTATTTAAAAGGACCATCAGCCCTGTTCTGTCAACACTGCATTGGCTCCCTATTAAACATCGTATACATTTTTAAATATTGCTGATTACTTACAAAGCACTAAATGGTTTAGCTCCGCAGTACTTGAGTGAGCTCTTAACGCATTATAGTCCTTCATGTCTATTGCGATCTCAAAATTACGGCCAGTTAATAATACCTAGAATATCAAAATCAACTGCTGGCGGTAGATCCTTCTCCTATTTAGCACCAAAACTTTGGAACAGTCTTCCTACCATTGTCCGGGAAGCAGACACACTCTGTCAGTTCAAAGCTAGACTAAAAACACATCTCTTTGACCTAGCATACACATAACACATTATAGACTTCTATAATTCAATGTTAGGCTGCATAGATCAGGTCAGCCGGAACCGGGAACACTTCCCATAAATCCTGATGTACTTGTTACATCATAAGAAGAATGGCATCTACGCAAATTTAGTGTTTTTGTTTATCCCGAGGTTTTCCCGCAGCCTGCCGGATCCAGGCTGTATCCAGATCTGATGAAGGACCTGCGCCTTGACCTGATGTCATAGCGGGGTGCTAAAGTGCCAACTAGTTTCTCCTTATGGAGGATCCCTTTACCACTCTACAGATAAAGCGTTGTCGGGAAGATTCGGTTCGCGTATCTA
The DNA here is from genome assembly GCF_963993115.1 of Abramis brama. Lineage (NCBI taxonomy): Eukaryota > Metazoa > Chordata > Actinopteri > Cypriniformes > Leuciscidae > Abramis > Abramis brama. The sequence goes on from NC_139976.1 coordinate 2,597,837, forward strand.
CCCCGAAGTGATAAAATTCTGTATCAAAATGTTAAGGCCAGACAAGTAGTTTTTTAAGGCTTGGTTTGTAGGGAATTACAAACCTGCGCACATATATTCAAACGCGCATACCAATAGACTGAACTCGTAATACGCATGTGCACGCCATCAGCGTCCTCACAGGTTTTGCATTTAAAGTCTGTGTAGAGTTTCCTGTTAAAACGGTGTTGTGTTAGCGGCCCCTAAGTTAATAACTAATGATCGTTGCGACCGAAGTGAATAAATCAAATTAACTTTAGCTGGAAGATAACTTTATTCAAGAACTGCTATAAAGCCAAAACAATCTCTGTTACTTTAAACTATCCTTGTATCTCTGTAAAGCCACTTTAGAACAATCTACATTGTTAAAAGCGCTACATAAATGAAGATGACTTGACTTGACTTAACACACACCACAACCACATTCTGACTCTTTTGGTTGGTTTCATTCCACATCAAAATGTGAAATATATATATTTTTCAGTCAATAATTATCTTTATTTGTATTTCTCTCTCAGATTTCTCAGAAATATGTGAAAGCAGCTCTGGCTCCATATCTGTGTCTCGCTGTAAGCTTTTTGAGGCTGGTTTTCCAGCTGATGTCTTACACCTCAATGATCCCAGCTGCAAAGGAACGGTCCGGAATGGCAGAGTGGAATTCCTCTTTGATAATGATGAACACATCTGTGGTACAAATCTTGTGGTAGGTTTAACTATGTATGTTCTATTCAAATACAGTGCTGGTCAGAATATATTTACCCCCTTGGTAAATATGATCAAAGATGGCTGTAAAAAATTAACCTACATTGTTAATCCTTTTGATATTTTCTAAAAAAAAAAGAAAAGAAGCAAAAATCTAACATTTCATTGAAGTAAAATAATTGAAAGTGGGGGTAAAATCACATTATGAAATAAGTGTTTTTCTCCAAAACACGTTGGGAACAATTATTTGCCCTCTTTTATTAAATACTTTTTGCAACCTCCTTTTTCCAAGATAACAGCTCTGAGTATTCTCCTATAATGCCCGAGTTTGGAGAACACCCGACAAGAGATCAGAGACCATTCCTCCAAATAGAATCTCTCCAGATCCTTCAGATTCCCAGATCCATGTTGACGCTTCTTCTCTTCAGTTCAGCCCACTCATTTTCTATAGGGTTCAAGTCAGGGACCTTTTGCCCACCAATGACTGTTTAAAAACATTCCAAGGACCACCTTTCCAAATATGATAGTATGAATACAGAATAACAGAAAATTAAAAAAGTACAATGATATACTCTGCTGTTAATCTGTTATGCCACTGTAGCAGACTAAGTCAAGTCAACTATTTAGATGAAAACTGTCCTTGTATAAAAAAGACTCGGCAGGCTTACTCGGTAACCATTCCTGTAACAGTAACAGGCTAACATACCTGTAACAACAGGTCAGACACACAAGAGGGGAACATTCACTCTATTCATTAGCAGAAATGTTCAACAAAGTTCATTCACCCCAATTTACATACTGTAAGTACAATTTATCAAATACTGTACTATTAGTGATATTAACATGACTGTTTAAAAGAATATTCTTTTGTCTTCCCAACACAGCCCGGGTGTTTTGAGTTCAAATGTCTCTGCAGCTTTGATGGTTTTAGCACGTCATTTGACAACATTTCTCCACATTCAACACATTGTGCCTTCGGCTTAAGGGGGTCGCACACCAGATGAGAGTCTTTAAAATTCAAACACATTATTTTCTATGAGTGTACACACACTCATAGAAGTGTGTCTGTCCGCGGTGCCCAGCTACAGCTCAGGACCCTGTTCAAAATTCTGCCGCGCCACAGAGCGCCATTTACATAGTTTATATTAAATTTACATTATATTTGTCTCAAATCGTCGTTAATGTATATACTGACTTCACCCTGTGCTGCAATATACATTTAGTTTTACATTCACTTACAGAAATCATAATGAGCTGATGAGTTGAATCAGGTATGTTTGATTAGGGAGACAAAGAAAACTTGCAGTGTTGGGGGTCCTTCAGGACAGGTTTGGGAACCACTGTACTAGAGGACACAGGGAAAATACACAGTTTGTTAGGATTGCGTTGCCTTCAACATGTGACACATGATTTATGAGTGTTAGTAATAGTAGGGATTTGGAAGCACGTAGTGAAGAAAGGTCACAAAAACAAACAGAAGTTGTATATAAGAGGACGGAAAAAAGAGCAATACTTAAGTGCCTTGTCGGTGTCCTTGCTTGGTGGACTCGCACAGGTAGACTTGCTGGTCTTTACACACTTCGGTCTTCACACAAGGGCTGCCACATCCGCTGCCATGGCATACTAATCAATTATATACTTGCCTGATATGTCATTATTGAATTCAGCTGGTCACACCTTAGTATTAAACAGAACAAAACTGAAAATGCACGCAACGTGGCACGATAACATATGTTGGGGTGCCAATCGAGGAAATGACTTCTCAAAGATCTCAGATGCCAGAAAGATTTAGACTTTATTTCACAAGCAAAGTCTGAACGCCCTTCTGCAACACATTCTCACCCCAAAGCGTCACTTTCAACCATGCTTCAATATCCGACGCACAAAGCACCCTTTAGCGTCCATATGTGACGCTTCGGTTATGGGTAGGTTTAGGCGTCATGTAACTGACGCTTTCGAAAGTTCGTCAATATCCGACGCACAAAGCACCCTTAGCGTCAATATGAGACGCTTCGGTTATGGGTAGGTTTAGGTATGTGGTAGGGTTATGCGTCTCATATGGACGCTAAAGGGTGCTTTGTGCGTCGGATATTGACGAATGTCAGAAAGTGACGAAAAAGTGACGCTTTGGGTATGAGAACGGGCTGCCTTCTGCAGAAAGACGCTCCCGTTCTGTGGCAAGCTTCCTACATATATACCTGAATCCTTACCCCAAAGATGGTAATACATGAGGGTAATACATTCTATAGGTATTTTGATAAATAGTTTTGTACCATGTGACATTACTGAAATAGAATTCTCTGCTGCATCAACACAGCTCTCAGGTTCCAAAGTCAATTCAAAAGTCACCCCCAGACAGAAAGGAAATAATAGTGTACAAAAAATTGTTAAATTACTAATTTTCTAAATAATAAAATCTTCAACACATACATGACTTCAGCACGCGAATTCACCAAGGTAAACACAGTAAACAAAACAGTGTTTCCTAACAACGACAACTGCAATAAAATCAAATGAGAAAAGAAACAAATACACACTGGATGCTGTCCACTTCTTTTGCTTGACTGCTTCTGTGCCCACATTCTCCATCATTAATGTCACCTACCATTATTTTTACTTGGCTGATGCAACTTTTTGTAGTTTCTAATGTTGCTTTAATACATTTTTCAAATACCTTGAATTTAATCTAGGCTAAATAACAAAATGTTATATTTATTGTCCACAGGCTAACGGCACCCACTTCATCTATGATAACTTTATTCTGAGGACACAGAGATCAGAGAAAATCCTGAAGCTTTCTTTCAGCTGTGTTTATCCTCAAACATCAACACTTTCATTGAATGTGGAAATCAACCCACTGGAGAGGTGCGAGTCAATTTTAAATTCAGACTTCTTTATCAGCCTTATTTATTAAAGCAGTAGTTTAACTAAAATATGGATATTTTCTCACCTTAATGTCTTTATTTGTTTTGTAGAAGAATAAAACATTGTAAAGCAATTAGTCCTCATGGGAGACTTTTAAGCTTCAAAAAAGATGCAAGGATGTACTGTTTTACAAGTCATCTGAACTATGCCATAGCTTTGTGTAAGGAGCTTAAGAATCAGATTAGACAGACTCATTAACGAATCATTCAGTTGTTTTTTTTTAAGAACCAGATTCCTTGAAATGATCTGACTCAAAAGAAATCACATACAATTCGGACATCACTACTTCTCTCATCAACTCTTATGAAACTACCAAAGAGATCTAGTGCGTATGTCAAAATTTTCATTAAGTAATGACTTTGGGTCTGTTCCTTAAACAAAACAATCGTATGACTTCAGAACATTTATGAGTATGGATTATTTTAATGATTAATGATAATGCATCTTTTTTTAACCTTGAAAAATGTCCCCTTTTGTATTTCATGGAAGAAAGAATGTTATAGTTTGCAATGGCATGCATGTGAGTAAAGGAAGATAGAATTAAAATTTTTGGACTAACTAATCCTTTAAGCATAAAAACAAATCTATAAAAAACAAGTAGCATGGCTACAAATATATATGGTATTCTCTTAAAACAGTTTTTTACCCATATATATATATTTTTTTCTATTTCAACAGCATTGTGCACAAGACTCTTCCCGCTGGTGAAGGCAGATATCGGGTCCGGATGATTCCATATCAGGATGATGAGTTTACCCGGCCCTTCACTGGTCGTGTGGATGCAGAGCTCGACCAGGAGATGCATGTGGAAGTTCGTGTTGAGGGGGTCGACAGCCGCCAGTTTGCCCTGGTGATGGACACGTGTTGGGCTACACCTGTGAATGATCCTGATTACAGCCTCCGCTGGGATCTCATCCTTTCAGAGTAAAGCAGGGATTTTTTAGGATTGCCTGAGATACATTATCTCTCAGGATTTTAAGACTAAAGCAAAGGATTCAACTCTATTATATTATATTATATTATACAGCGGAAAGAAAGAAAAGAATTTGATTTTTTGATGTAAACTTGCATATTACATACTGCTGTAATATGTCATGCTGCGCCGCGTTATCGACCAGGCAGAACAATCCTTCCATCCACCATAGATAATTTCTCAAATTGCTTATCTAATCTGTCTCAGCTGCTGCCTGAACCCAAACAAACAGATGAACTAGAAGAACTAACTAGCACTATGAGCACCATTCTCTCTAGAACATTGGATGTTGTTGCACCCATTAAATTAAAAAAGGTCAGAGAGAAAATTAAAGCACCATGGTACAACAATACTACGCATGTTCTAAAGAGAGAAACCCGTAATTTAGAGCGTAAATGGAAACAAACTAATTTAGAGGTCTTTAGAAACGCGTGGAAAGACAGTATGTCACGTTATAAAAAGGCCCTAAAAGCGGCCAGGGCTGAGCACCTCCGCAAACTAATAGAAAATAACCAAAACAATCCTAGGTTTTTATTTAACACCGTGGCTAGACTAACAAATAAACAGACGTCACCCGAACAAAATATCCCGTTACAGTTTAGTAGTAATGATTTCATTAACTTCTTCACTGAGAAAATAGAAAACATCAGAACCACAATTGTAAACGTTCAGTCCTCAATCGCACCTTATAATTCAACCTCAATTATCACCCCGCAAGAACAATTACAGTGCTTTACAACTATAGAACAAAAAGAGTTAAATAAACTTATCACTTCATCTAAAACAACAACATGTTTATTAGATCCTATACCAACTAAACTACTGAAAGAAGTGTTACCTGTAGTGGAAGAGCCTCTCCTCAATATTATTAACTCATCTTTATCTTTAGGTCATGTTCCAAGAACATTTAAACTGGCAGTTATAAAACCTCTCATTAAGAAACCACAATTAGATCATAATAATCTAGCAAATTATAGACCCATTTCAAATCTTCCATTTATGTCTAAAATACTAGAAAAAGTTGTGTCCGCTCAACTGGGCTCTTTCTTGCAAGAAAATGATATCTATGAAAAGTTTCAGTCAGGATTCAGGCCGCATCATAGCACTGAAACTGCGGTCGTTAAAATTACAAATGATTTACTTTAAGCTTCTGACCAAGGCTGTATCTCAATACTAGTTTTACTTGATCTAAGTGCTGCGTTCGATACTATATATCACACAATACTCTTAGATCGACTACAAAATTATACTGGTGTTCAAGGACAAGCATTAAGCTGGTTTAGATCATACTTATCTGACCGCTACCATTTTGTCTATTTAAATGGAGAAAAATCGATCATAACTCCAGTAAACTATGGAGTGCCGCAGGGATCTGTGTTAGGCCCTCTATTATTCTCAATATATATGCTGCCACTTGGAAATATTATAAGGAAACATGGAATTAGTTTCCATTGTTATGCTGATGACACTCAAATATATATTTCATCACGGCCGGATGAAAACGCTAAATTATCCAAATTGACAGAGTGTGTTAAAGATATAAAAGATTGGATGACGCGTAATTTTCTTTTATTAAGACAGAGGTAATACTTATCGGTTCAAAAAACCGCCCACAGAACCTCTCACAATACAACTTTGACATTGTAGGATGTCCTGTTACTTTATCCTCTACAGTAAAAGACCTGTGTGTTATACTCGATTGTAACCTGTCTTTTGAAAATCATATTTCGTATGTTACAAAAACAGCCTTTTTCCACCTTAGAAACATTGCTAAGCTACGTAATATGCTATCAGTTTCTGATGCAGAAAAGTTAATTCATGCATTCATGACCTCGAGACTAGATTACTGTAATGCTTCATTAGCTGGTTGTCCTGCATCCTCAATAAACAAGCTACAGTTAGTCCAAAATGCAGCTGCTAGAGTTCTTACTAGATCAAGAAAATATGATCATATAACACCGATTTTATCATCACTACATTGGCTACCTATAAAGTTCCGTATTAATTATAAGTTATTGCTACTGACTTATAAAGCCCTAAACGGCTTAGCTCCAGTCTATTTAACGGATCTTCTATCGCCCTATAATCCATCGCGCGCTTTAAGATCAATAAATTCGAGGCTTTTGGTCATACCTAGGATATCCAGATCCACCAAAGGAGGGAGAGCATTTTCACATTTGGCTCCGAAACTCTGGAATAGTCTTCCTGATACTGTTCGTTGCTCGGACTCGCTCTCCCAGTTTAAAACTAGATTAAAGACGCATCTTTTCGGCCAGGCATTCATATAATATCGTTAATCTTGCAGTTCAAACTACAATCCGGCCTCTAGTTCATAAACGCCAGAGGAGAACTGGCCCCGACTGAGCCTGGGTTCTCCCAAGGTTTTTTTTTTCTCCATTAGGTCACTTGATGGAGTTTTTTCGGTTCCTTGCCACTGTTGCCTTTGGCTTGCTCAGTTGGGGATATTTTGGGGATATTTAATTTTATTCTATCAATCAATAAATTCCACTAGAAACAAACCTTGTTGTATTATTTTATTTTAATTTAATACTGTGAAGCTGCTTTGATACAATCTGTATTGTGAAAAGCGCTATACAAATATACTTGATTTGATTTGATTTGATTGTCATTATTGATATTCTCAGGTGTCCCAATCCAAATGACGACACAGTGGATCTGCTGCAGAACGGCGTCTCGACATCCAGCCGTTTCACCTTTGGGATGAATATCTACACTGCAAACTCCATCAGTCTTTACCTGCACTGTGCTGTTCACCTTTGCCTTCTGTCAAGCAATCGCTGCTCAACAGTGAGTTTACAAAACCTTGCATAATGATAATGAGTAATTGATTATAAATGTAATTTAAATTCACTTTAAATATTTAAAAATGACTGTTAAATTCTATTTTGGAACGTCAAATGCTCTATATTAGAAGATCAAATGCTTCAGTGTCGGATCTCATTAAATGCGTCTATAGCACGCATTGTGTTTATCGTGCAATTTATACGCGAGGATTAGTTTTTAGGTGCATGTGATATGCACTGTAAACCCCTTTACAGTATAGGGTACGTGCGTATTATACGTTTGGGTAGGATTAGTGGTGTGGGGTATGTGGGTATTACACGCAATAAAGTGCGTATCATATGCATGCGAAAACTGTCTATCATATGCACGTAAAAACTAATTTTTGCGTAAAAATTGCACGATAAACACAATGCGTGCTATAGATATGCATTTCATGAGATCAGGCTGGTATGTAAGGCTGCTTGTTTTTTCTGCCCTCTGCTTGAGACTTTCCTTTATTTCATGTTTGTTCAGTGATATTTAACAGAGATTCACAGCTGGATTTTGCTCTTTTCTCTATTAGGACTGTGACTCTGGACACCAGCGGAGAGAGGGCAGGTCTCTGGACTTCCATGACAGTGCTTCCATATCCATGGGTCCTCTGGTGTTGTCTGAAGGGAACACAGGTGAACATTTCATTTACTTTAATCATTTGTAATAAAGGTTTCTGATGATTTCTGCCATGAATGCATTATATATCACTGCATTGTGTATTCCCTGTTCACAGATAAGTGGGTCCCAGAACAAGTGAAGGTATCTGAGGCTTCTTGTCTGTGTGGTTCTCTGATGCTGATACTTGTTCCTCTGATGAGTGTCCTGACACACTTTTAGTTTAGTACCACAACATTTTACATGCATTACATGCAATGTCTAATGCTATTTTAATGAATGTAACATTGATGTTATACTGGTTTTGGGTTTCAATTTTTTTTCTTATCTCATGTAGTCTTTGTCTAGAATAAAAATTAATCATTATTTAATTATTTACATGAATTGTTATATACTACATCTTTTACTACGGTAACAAAGACAATCAGATTCATGTTTATTCAAAAGCATTAAAGGGATCATTTCTTTTTTCCACTTCCTTTCAGTTCTATTGTTTAAAAAAATGAATACGTTTATGTTGCAGCTCAAGGAATTATTTCTATAACAGGCTTTCAGTAATAGAAAGATGATCTGGTTCATGAACGAGATGAATACATGAATGCATCAATAACCTCCCTTTCATTGTTGATAATAGCAAACTGAATTGTTTAACTGGATCAAACAGGATGGAAAGTTTTAGAGTAACAAAGGTTTGATTTAGAAAGGAAAAACAAATACATTTAACTTAACTGAAACAATATTCCCAAGAAATCGTGTTTAGCTTTAACCATTTCAATTAGAGGATTGAAAAAAGGAAAAAGAAGTAACGGCTAGAATATTTCTGAATAGTGTCACGTACTAGCCCTCTTTAGATTATGGGAAATCGGGTCAGTGTGAACAGAATTTGGAGAGAGAAGAGGAACTTCTTGTCTCCATCACCAGTAACACACTACCAGATAATGAATTTAAGTTGTTCTTTATTTAATCAAAATAAACAATAAATGTATATTTCAGGCGCCTACACCAAGCTGGTTAAGGTGGGTATCAGGTACAGTATGTTTCAGTTTAGTTTGTGCCGACTCTGGGTTTTAGGCTCCATGAAAGTTGCTTGGCTTTTAGCGGTGTTCATCGCAATAGTAACTTCCACTCCACAGCTAACCTGTTTTAGAGAAGGTTATGTTCTGTATAAGAGACGTCAACCTAACATTGGACCAGTCAGCTGTGAGCAAAGTGACACATGCCTGACGCAATAAAGTCACTTCCACCGTTTCACAGATTTTAAGACGATATCATCTGGCTTTTAGCAATGAATTTTTTTAATTATTTTATATTACTTATGTAATTATTACACACTTAATCCATTACACATGAGCAATTTTATTTCAACAATTATTATTAAGCATTTAGTTTAAATGTGTGTACAGATAATATTTAATATAAATACGCGTTCATAATCAGTACATAGAGATTTATAAATGACTACTGTACATGTGAGCTTACATGTTCAAATCTCTGTATACCTATATATTATCTACTTGATAACTTTCACTTGCACTGATATAGTATGATATTTTCTTCTTGCTATGTAAATGCATTTACAGTATATTATTCATATTCTTCAATGTCTTAATCTTTGGGAGAAGAGAAAATTGAATCGCACTGGCTCTCTCGTGAGAAGTGAATCGCATGTTTCAAGGCTTGTGACTGTTCGCTACTGATGTCACACTTTAATGTGTACACACTCCACACACTCAGGATTAAAGCCTGGGTTAACACAGAAAGTTGATGGTCATTGTCATAAAGGCTGATTGGATTGGTTTGTTTTTTTCAACTCAAAACTAATTCCGTAACCCTGATTTTGTTTAACTACCGTCATGGTACGAGCCCCAGGAGGGAGCAGGGCCAAAACAACAAACAAAAGGACTCCTAACTTAACTTTAGGTATAACTTGCCTGTACATACACCAACACAATTATTAAATAAACAACAATTGAGCTTCCCTGGCTCCCTGACAACACAGCAAAACAAGAGAAAAGCATTTTCCCTCAAACAAAATGGCACCCACCTCCTTACTTTTATATTATATAAGTGCAGCACCATCTTTAAAAATGATAGATTCATATTTTATCTATTGTATCGAATCATATGATGAGAACATAATGCAGAGAGTAACCCAAAAGGTAATTAATTTTGATAAGTAAGTAAAGTGGCTTCATGGTCTGCCTTTTGTGATCAGTTACATTCAGGAATAGTAAGAAAGAGAAGTATTTGTAATAATTGCAATCGTTTTGATCGTTTTCCATAATGGTTCCAAAATGTGTAAGTGTGATTCTATAATAGAAGTGGATCAAAACCTTTCATCAAAGTTCTACATGAATTTTGAACAATATCCGTTCTTGTCTTAGGACAACTTTGATGAACTTTTCTGATCCACTTCAAATGATGACTACTGTATTTTCAATTCTAAAGGCTTTGAAGAATGTTAGCGCACTGTTTGAATTATTCTCTCTGAAAAGGTAAGATGCTGTGAGGTTCAGTCATTGCTCAAATAACCAAAGTTGTTTTTGTTCTAGTTTTAGTTTTTAATTAAATAAGGTGAAGAAAGACTGAAAGGCTACATTCAGTGTCAGACTATTGACAAGTTCACGTCCAAGCAGTCTGACACTCTTCTTAAATATTCCTACATCTTATTAAAGTCCCTGTAAAATAGCTAGAAATGCATGTTCAGAGGTCTGCAGTGCTTCTGCATTGACTTTTGAAAGAGTATTTCCAGTATGAGACTGAAATTGTATGATTTAATGAATGGATCTTTGCATGAGAGCAACTTTTTACCACTAAGACTTTTGCATGTATCCTAGTATTGCAAGTTTATAGGGGCTACCTTTTTGTTGCTTACTTTTTTTTAAAAGAATGTATTTGGAAGATTTCTAAGTGGACAGTGGTCATGTTGTGTGATGTTCACTGGGAGATTAATACATTTAATGTAAATGTTCCTTTTAAATGTGTTAAATTATGTAATTGTTTTCAACATATAGTGCTGATTCTACTTGTGCTTCCTAAAGTTAAGAGTTAAACTACTGATGTATGTACACTCACCTAAAGGATTATTAGGAACACCTGTTCAATTTCTCATTAATACAATTATCTAATCAACCGATCACATGGCAGTTGCTTCAATGCATTTAGGGCTGTGGTCCTGGTCAAGACAATCTCCTGAACTCCAAACTGAATGTCAGAATGGGAAAGAAAGGTGATTTAAGCAATTTTGAGCGTGGCATGGTTGTTGGTGCCAGACGGGCCGGTCTGAGTATTTCACAATCTGCTCAGTTACTGGGATTTTCACGCACAACCATTTCTAGGGTTTACAAAGAATGGTGTGAAAAGGGAAAAACATCCAGTATGCGGCAGTCCTGTGGGCGAAAATGCCTTGTTGATGCTAGAGGTCAGAGGAGAATGGGCCGACTGATTCAAGCTGATAGAAGAGCAACTTTGACTGAAATAACCACTCGTTACAACCGAGGTATGCAGCAAAGCATTTGTGAAGCCACAACACGCACAACCTTGAGGCGGATGGGCTACAACAGCAGAAGACCCCACCGGGTACCAGTCATCTCCACTACAACTAGGAAAAAGAGGCTACAATTTGCACAAGCTCACCAAAATTGGACAGTTGAAGACTGGGAAAATGTTGCCTGGTCTGATGAGTCTCGATTTCTGTTGAGACATTCAGATGGTAGAGTCAGAATTTGCCCTGGATGTGCATCCCACTGCAAGATGCTATCCTATCAATATGGGCCAACATTTCTAAAGAATGCTTTCAGCACCTTGTTGAATCAATGCCACGTAGAATTAAGGCAGTTCTGAAGGCGAAAGGGGGTCAGACACAGTATTAGTATGGTGTTCCTAATAATCCTTTAGGTGAGTGTATGTACGTATGTATGTGTGTGTGTGTGTGTGTGTGTGTGTGTACATACAGTATATGTATAGTTGCTGGGAATCTTGCTTATCTAGATTCATTCTGATTTTAGGTCAACTTAGATTAACTATTGTTGCCATTGTAATATCAGAGCAGCCGGTACACAACAGAGCTGCACAATGAAGTGACCTGATTAAATGGCAAGCATTGATACAATCTCTTACAAAATAAGAAGAAATGAAACACTGCTTTAAGGTATTGTTAAGCGTTCCAGTAATGATCCACCCACAGTTATTAAAGGCACTGATAAGATTGTGAGAGCTTCAGCATCACTGTATTGAACTACTGAAGAGAGAATCTCACTGAGTTTGCTCTGATCTCAGGTAAAGTTATTTCATGAATATTATATTTAAATTACTTGTTTGGATGTGAATGTCTTACAAGTTGAAATGAACATATATATATATAGAAACAAATCTATTGTTGTTATTCCTTTTGCAGATGTATGTGTATAATCTTGAGTCTTTACAGATCTGTTTGTCACAATGAGGTTTCTAATTTCACTGTGTGCGTCACTGATGATGCTGGTTAATGGTGAGTGTTTTATACATCTTAAAATCTATAACTGACCAAATATGTCTCATTGGATTGACACTTTCAAATATGTGAACTAATAAGATACTCCTAAATTGAAATCTTTTTGCTTGAATTTTGTTTTAACAGGTGAAATAACCAATGGACCAACAGGTACAGTAATTTTTTCACTTTATAACCTTAAATTCCTCTTTCTATCTTTTGCTTTCCATAAAAATGTAGGGTAACACTTTGCAATAAGGTTCATTAGTTAACATTAGTTAACTACATTAGTTAGCATGAACTAATAATGAACTGCACCTATACAGTATTTGTTAATCTTTATTAATTATAATTTCAACATTTATACTAATACTTTATTAAAATCTTGTTAACATTAGTAAATGCACTGTGAACTAGCATGAACAAACAATGAACAGCTGCATTTTTTGATTAAATAAAGATTAACAAAAATAGTAACAAATGTATTGTTCATGGTTAGTTCATGTTAGTTAATACATAATGTTTAATAAATATTGTAAAGTGTTACCAAATGTAGAAATGAAACAAGTGTAGTAGGGAATTGTTCATATAGTAAATGAGTCTGTCATACTTGAGAAGTCTAGAACTTGCACATTTGAGGGGTCATTCTGTAGGTAGCCTAAATGTTTAAAAGTGCCGATGAACGATTAAATACTCTAATTTAAAATTCTTTGCGCCAACCACTTTCTGTGAAATATGTCAGACATTACATGGGCAATGTTCCCTCTGGTTTCTTTTTCTTTTTCTTTTTTTTTTTTTTCTTGCTGAGCAAACCAAGCTTTCTCTATTGGAATGCAACAACCTGTCACACATTTAAAAATAACCCACATATATATCTCTACAAACAAAAGGAATCATAATACATTTATTTTATGTTTAAAATACTATTTATAATGCTCTATAGATCGTTAGATCCACGGAGCTGCTCATATGCGTCATTAAAACTGCTTGACTGAAGAACTGGGAAACGCTGTTGGCTGTTGTGTGACAGTAATTTCACCTATTACACAAACTTGCATGTTTATCTCTAGGTTTAATCTAGTTATTCATTAGTCAGCTGCTTATTGATGCTTTTCTGTTCTACCTTGAATAACGTGACGCTGCCATAACGTGTTGCTCCTATAACAGCGATGTGCGCTGTTTCTTTCGCATTTTCAAAGGCTCATAAAATATAATACTGTGGCTTGGCTTGATAGTCAAATGGTGTAACGAAATCCACATTTTATTATTCAAATATTTTTATTGGGTTTTCAATTGTAAACACTTATAAAACAATTAACAAGTCCCCATACAGTAACCCCAACATACACAATAGTAAATGACAATAACCAAAATAAAATAGTAATAAAAAATAAAAATAAAAACTGACACGTTACAGAGTTACAGAGCCTGTGAATCAATTATGTCCCAGTGTTTCCAGCAGGAAATTGTAAGTTAAAATAATCCAGAAATGGCTGCCAGACCGTATAAAATCTCTGGGTTGAACCCCTGATCGTGTGTTTCAACTTCTCAAGTTTCAGGTGTGCCATTACATCCTCAACCCAGCGCCTGTGTGTGGGAGGCATATCTGACTTCCAATTGCGCAAAATAAGACGTCTGGCCAATAGAGATGAAAACGCAATGGCGTCTGATTGTGCACCAGATATCGCCATCCCAGCAGGGGTCACACCAAATATTGCGATTTCAGGAGCAGGGCTTATCTCTGTGTCACAAATGTAAGAAAAAGTGTCAAAAATTAAAGACCAAAACTGTATTAACTTTGGGCAAGCCCAGAACATATGACAGAGGGTAGCCGGAGCCAGACGGCATCGGGAGCAAATCGGGTCAACATCTGGATATATCCTGGCAAGCTTACTCCTAGATAGATGAAGCCTGTGGAGCACCTTAAACTGCAGCAAACCATGTCTGATACAGATCAAAGTTGAATGTATTCTTTTAATTGCGCTTTGCCAGGAAACGTCCGACAGTCCAAATCCTAGTTCCCCCTCCCATCCTGCCCTAATATGACTAAGTGACGGCGAGGCGATCATCTGAATATCCTCATATAATCTGCTCACTCCTCCTCTTTGATTTAGATCCCCCTCCAGCCACTCCTCTATCCAATTATTTGACGAGAGTAACGGAAAGGAAGGGAAATGTTTCCGAACAAAGACACGCACCTGCTGATACCTGAAATAATGCGAACTGGGGATATTATACTCATTTACCAGCTGCTCAAATGACATGAACACACCATCCTTAAAAAGATCTTTCACCCGTTTCAGACCACTCCTGAACCATGACTTAAATGCTGTATCCATGAGTGAGGGTGGAAAGAGTGCGTTGGCCGAGATTGGGAGAGAGGACATAGCCTGTCTATGTTTGAAGTGGGTCCTGAATTGGGCCCATATTCGAAGTGAGCCGCTCACAATAAGGTTATTTGTAAGGCGCTGCTTGCTGAGTGGCAATGGCGCACATACTAAAGAAGGTAAGGACACCGGATGAGCGGAATGTTGCTCCATTTCAACCCACACAGGCCCACCCCCCTTGTAAGACGCAGAAACCCAATATATTAGTTTAAAAATATTAGCTGCCCAGTAATATTGTAAAAAATTTGGTAGTGCTAAGCCTCCCGCCTCTTTCCGTTTCTCCAGATGTGACCTCCTTATTCGTGGGATGGTCTTGTTCCAGATAAAGGTAGATATAGATGTATCTAGCTCTTTGAAAAAAGACTTTGGGATAAAAACAGGTATTGTATGAAACAAAAATAAGAACCTGGGCATAATTATCATCTTGACAGAATTAGCCCTGCCGGCAAGCGATATAGGCAGCGCTGACCAACGGGAAAGGTCCTGTTTGGCCCTTTCCATGGCTGGTTTAAAGTTATGCTTAAATAAATCCCTGTATTTGCTGGTTACTGAAACGCCAAGATAAGTAAAAGTGTCGCGGGTTTCTTTTAGTTGATATGCCTCAAATGACATCTGCCGAGCCTGGTCGTTAATAGGGAAGAGCAAACTCTTAGTAAGGTTGATTTTGTAGCCTGAAATCTCTCCAAAATTAGAGATAATTTCTAATGCCTTAGGAATAGAGGTGCAATGATCGGACAAGTACAGTATCAGGTCGTCCGCATATAGAGACAGTTTATGATTTTGCCCCCCCCCTGACAACACCCGTGAGCTCCTTGGCACTCCTAAGTGCAACCGCTAGTGGTTCAATGGCGAGGTCAAACAGAAGTGGGCTCAATGGACAGCCCTGTCTTGTCCCCCTACCTATAGGAAAATAGTTGGAGATTATTTTATTAGTACGGACGGAGGCCTGCGGGGTAGCATACAGGATCCTTATCCACGAACAAAAAGCCGGTCCAAAACCAAACCTCCCCAGAGTTGTAAAAAGATACTCGTACTCAATCCGGTCAAATGCTTTGTGAGCGTCGAGGGAGAGCAAAACCTCTGCTGTAGGTGGAGTTTCCGTGGAGTAAATAATATTAAAAAGCCTTCGTATGTTGCCAAAAAGCTGCCGCCCAGTAATAAAACCAGTCTGATCTGGATGTATCACTGTATGCATAACAGACTCCAATCTACTAGCCAAAACCTTGGTCAAGATTTTGTAATCGCAGCAGAGTAGACTCACAGGCCGAAATGACTCACATTTCAGAGGGTCCTTTCCTTTCTTAAGAAGGACTGAGATAGTGGCCTGGGTCATTGTAGGAGGGAGAGTCTCGCGCTCTAATGCCTCGGTATACACATTTTTTAAAAGAGGGGTTAGTTTAAATGAGAATTTTTTTTAAAAAATCAATAGGGAAGCCATCCGGCCCTGGAGCTTTACCGCTCTTCATTTTTTTAATTGCCCGATCAATTTCGGCCGCTGAAATGTTACTATCAAGATCTGCCCTGTCCTGCCGGCCTGCGGTTGGAATCTCGAGACCATCGAAAAACTGAGCTAACTTAGTGCTATCACAATTTTCAGTGGTATAGAGGTCTTCATAAAATTTTCTAAATTGTTTATTTATGCTTTTTTGATCTGTGGTTATCCCTTCTGGAGTGTTAATCTCTGCTATAAATCCAGCCTCTGAGGATTGCCTTAACTGATGGCTTAGTAGTTTGCTGGCTCGTTCCCCATGCTCGTAAAATTCTTGACGAGATTTAAGATAAAGCACCTCAGCTACTCCAGATGAGAGAGTATCGAATTCTGTTAGCAAACCTATTCTCTCTTTACAAAGAGCCGCAGATGGAGCTTCAGAATTTTTATGATCAACGTCCTTTATCAATGAAATCAACTCATTAAGGCGGGCTGACCGTCTTCTGTTCATGCTTACATTATAAGATATGATCTGACCACGTAAATACGCTTTCATTGCCTCCCACAGGTTCGAGTGGCTCGTGTCTGGTGATTGGTTTGTTTCTAGAAAGAAGTCAATTTGGGCGGATAGGAAGTTAACAAAATCTTCATCAGACAAAAGACGTGGGTTAAGTCTCCAGTTGCGTTGTGGAGGCTCGTTATCTGGAAAGCAAAGCACCATTGTTACTGGGCTATGGTCAGAGATAACGATACTATCGTATTCGCTAGATCTCAGCAGGGGGAGGAGTTTCTTGTCCAGCAAAAAATAGTCTATCCTGGAATACGAATTGTGCGCTGGAGAGAAAAAAGAATACTGTCTAGAAACCGGATTTCTATATCTCCATGCATCAACCACCCCATACGCTTGGAGAAAAGCGTTAATAGTCTCAGCTGATTTACTAAGTGTAAAAACCCCCTCTCTTAAGTCTGGAGTGATCCTTATCAAGCAGGTGTGTCTCGGTTAAGAATGCTATGTCTGTTTGCAGCTTCGATAAATGAGAAAACACCTTACTACGGTTTACTGGGTGGTTAAGCACTTTAATATTCCAGTTCGTAAATTTAGTGTTTGCCCGCCCCAAACCACCAAAATTAGGGATCGCCATATTCTAGTATCTGAAATGACCTAACAGCAGCCTGCCTAGAAACAACCTGATCGTAAAGCCTATTCACAAGTGACAGATCTCTGTTTAGACATTGTGCAATTAAAACCAATAAATGAAAAAAACATGAAAACAACAGAAAATACAAAAACACAAAATCGAACACATTATTCACAAAACCCCATTGCTGGCCTCTCCCCAAACGAAAGGCTGCATACTAGAGGGCTGCATTGGGATTGAGTCCCGCCGGGTCCCGCGGGACCCAACGCAAATCTCGCGGGAGCGGGCGGTTTGAACTTTGCTGCGGGCGGGAATGGGCGGCTAAAAAAACCCACTGCGGGATCGGGAGGTAGCCTAGCAACATGATGGAGATGTCAATAATGGCGCTTTTCCACTACACAGTCAGCTCGCCTCGGCCCGGCTCGACTCGACTCGCCTTTGTTTGGTTTTTCACTGTGTAAAAGTTGTAACTGTATCTGCTTCCAGGTACTTTTTTTCGTACCACCTCCGGCGAGGTTCTAAGCGAGCTGAGGCAATACTAAAATGTGACGTGAAAACACGGCAGACTGCTGATTGTTCAGAGAGAATCATCACTATTCACTGTCATCATTGCACGCGCCAGACAGAGTATCCTGAATAAAAAACAGCAAAAACGAAAACAAAACCATCCAAAACCAGCATACACTCGATTTCCTCCATTGTCCTGTGTGTATGTGTCCAGAATACATGCCGGCCAGGGAAACGAAACAAACAACCCCGTGAATCTCTTTAATAATAGCAATACAAAAACGTGTTTTTTTTCCTGCGGGACGGGAGAAGACACAAAATCAATGCATCTCTATTATTGTGCGGGAATAAATTCTCAGAGTTTTGCGGGTGCGGGAGGGAGTGGACATACATATTGCGGGAGCGGGCGGGAGTGTAACACATACGTTGCGGGAGCGGGCGGTAATGGTCAGAAATTCAGCGGGCGCGGGCGGGAGCGGGATGAAGAAAACAGTCCCGCGCAGGGCTCTACTGCATACTCCCCCAGTCGTACATTAACGCACAACATGACAAAGCTTACCTTGTGAGATCGAGTCCCACCAAAACTATATTAATGACAGAATAACATGTTGCAGCTAATCTTAACTGTAATCAAATATAGTACACACTCAGTACATGTCCAATCTAGTACCTTATTTATATTCCACTTTATATGAGTAACCTTAACCAACATAAACAAAATCTCCGAGCCAACCAGTCAGTTAGCAGGGCCCGACAGTTCAAAAATAAAACCAGTACAAAATTAAATTTCTACTGGTGCATACTGGACACAATAGAGCACCATTAACGTTCGATGGAATTTCCAAACAGTTCAGTCATGCCAACACGGCATTTGGCCAAAAATGAACAGTAAAGCTCTAAGTTAGGTTTAAGGAAGTGTACATGTTAAATCAACCCGTTGTGTGTTATCAAGGCCAAATCAGCCCAAAACAGAAAGTTTGTCGTAAATTGGCGCCTTTGCTGACGGTCTTTAGCTGGTGATTGGATATATTAAAATCCCCTTTGCTTAAATAAAGTCTTTATCGAGATGGTAGTCCAGATAACGTTGATCAAACATACCTCTGTATACAGGATGTATGAAACCACGGAAAGTACGTCACTCTGCGCTGTCACATCTTTAGGTTGCGCGCTTCAGGTTTTCAATTATGAAATCCTTGGCCTGTTTTGGGTCTTTAAAGCTTTTGCGCACACCATCTGACGTTGTTATCCTCAGCTCCGCTGGGTACCACAGGCCGTCGCGGATTCCCTCACAACTCCTTAACAGGCCCCGCACTTCATTGAACTCTGCCCGCTGCTTTGACACTGCTTGTGTGTAGTCTGGTTGGATGCGGATCTTATCACCGTCCCCCGTGGTCAGTTGCTTCATCTGCCCAGCTTTCCTTAGTATTTCCTCCTTCTCCTGGTAATAATGGCATCTGATGACGAAGCCTCTCGGCGGGTCACTGTTAACAGGTCTCACGCGCAGCGTACGGTGTGCCCGATCCAGTAAAGGGGGCTTATCGAGACCAAGCGTCTCCTTCAGGCAATGAGATATAAAATCCGTTGTGCGCTTCCCGTCCTCCCGTCCTTCCTTTATCCCGGTAATACGCAGGTTATTACGGCGCGACCGTGCCTCCAAGTCCTCATTTCGTGCTTTCTGGGTCGCGAGCTCCCTCCGCACGTTAGCCATATCCCGCTCCAGAGCAGCAATCAGATCGGAGTGGCTGTCAGCTGCCGACTCGAGGGCGACTACCCGTTTATCTAGGGCTTCACTCTTGGCGTTAGCATTATCATTGGCTAGTTTAAATTCTGCTCTTAGCTGGTCAACCTGATTTCGAATTTCAGCGGATTGTGCCTCTGCTTTGGTGAGCAATTCAGTCCTCAGCTCGGCGATTGCTAGGAGGATGGCCTCATGTCCGGGTCCGCGGTCAAGTACGGCGTTAGGTAACGTTACACCATCTTGTGCAGCGTTAGCCTCTGGGCTAGCCTTGGAGCTAACCCTTGTATCAGGCGCTTTTCGGGGGTTTTTAGACATTTTCAACGAGTGTTTGTTCAAATTGTCCAGCCTGTTATGACGTATTGGCTTCAATAATGAGCGTGACTAAAGGTATTTACATTAAATTGCTGCTTCTGTATTTCTTAATAGTGTTGGCGAGGAGCTCGGTAAAAACACGTCCTCACATGGCACCGCTCAGACCGGAAGCCCAAATCCACATTTTAAACCTCTTTTACTGTACCAATTTTATGGGCCTTATAATGCCCTAATTGTAAGGCAAATCGTGACTGGTTGGAGTGAGAGCTTGCTATGATTGGTCAACGCAATATGGCTGTTTTCTGATTAGCTTAAGTAGACGGTGGGTGGAGTCCACTTATTTGTGCATTTGTCTGCACGTCTGCAAATCCACAAATGCGTGCTGTGATCCACAAATGCACAAGAAGCAAAACACAAATGAATGCCAGGCAGAGTTGTATTTTTTTTTTTTTTTTTTTTTTTTTTTTTTTTTTCATATTTATTTATTTGAGAATTTGATTTAATTTGTGAAAATCTTTACATTTATTTGTGAATCTCAATCTATTTATTGGGAACAATGCAACAATTCTAACCCCATAAAATGATATGCAATAAGGTTATGCATAGTAAGGCTAGGCGTCGTAAGATCCATGTGTGGATAATTTTGGACTTTCGTGCGTATGCAATACCTTTTGTGCGTGCATACACTTTTAGGATGAAATCTACGTAAAGTTTTATACATGAGGCCCCTGGTGTATATGCAGGTAGATAATACAAAGTGTATAATACAGAGATTTCTTTTGTCCATGACAGTTGCTTTCCAAAGCATCAGCAGTGATCCCTGCTACAACTATGAGTCTCTGGATCGTCCCTGGAGAGCCAACAATGAAAGTGGAAATTACGTTTGTGATGAACGTTTCTCCTGGAATGGCTGGTACCGGCTTTTCTACTATGGAATGGACATCCGGATGTCAGAGACCTGTGTTAGTTCATACACCTGTAACACAGAAGTCAATCTGTGGCTCAATGATCCTCACCCTCAGATAGAGGATGGAGTGGTGACCAGGGAGGTCTGTGGTGGTCATTGGGGAATCTGCTGTGATTACAAGGTAGTTCCCATCAGAGTGAAAGCGTGTCCAGACAATTACTATGTCTATGAACTTGTGAATCCACAATTATGGTGTTCAGGATACTGCACAGGTACTGTGCTTTTTGTATTTTTTGTATAAGGTCTTTCAAACCTTTTAAAATGATTTTTCTCATGACATGAATTTCCTTCTTTTTAGATGTCAACACTATTTCACAGGCAGTTTCCACTATAAGTCCAGATATATTCACTGGATCTACCATCACCTTGAGTAAGTTGTATAAAATATATATGAGTGAATATATGATTATATCAACAGACAAATTTGCTCTTGTTTTTTCCAATGAAAGTTCTGCATTAAAGTTTAAATGGCAATTTGTATACATTAACTTGAACCATCACTATCTAACACAGTCATGTTATGTATAAATGGTTTATGAATCCCATGATTATTTGTAGTTTGACTGGTTTAGATTTGTACTTGTGAAGTTCATCATTGAAATATAATATGTTTTGGTCTCATCATCTCTTACTAACAGATTATGACCCGTGTAATAACTACAACATACTCGACAACTACTGGAGAAGCACACACAATAACTGGTATATGTATGGATTCATTTCTGATCATGATGACACTCGTGTAGAATGGGATGGCTGGTATCGACTCTTCATTAATGGATCAAGTGCTCAGATGCCTGAGTGGTGTGTGTCTTACATGTCATGTGGAGGTTATAGTTCTCTGTCGCTTGGTGGCTCTCATCCGCAGCTAGAAGATGGAGTTGTTACTCATGAAATTTACGGCTCTTATCATGATCAATGCAGACGCTACAGATCCGACCCAATCCAAGTCAAAGCTTGTCCTGGAAATTATTATGTCTACAAATTTACCAGACCAACTCTTTCAATCCCAGATCCTGTATATTGTGCAGGTATATTCATTCATCTTTATATTTGTCATGATTATCATGAATTGTATTGATGGTTTTTATGTTATTATAATGCACACTTTCTGCGTAGTATCTTTCTCCACTCCAAGTGTCGATCCCTGCTATGACTATACCAGTCTGGATGAGCCTTGGAGAGCCACAGACAACTCTTACTATAATAACTCTTACCACTATGGCATGTGTGATTATAATGTGGAGTGGAATGGCTGGTACAGGATGTTCTACAATGGTGAAAATACTCAGATGCCAGAAGCATGTGTAAATCAGTACATGTGTGGCACTAGTGACCCACTGTGGCTCAGCGGCCCTCACCCACAGCTGGAAGATGGAGTGGTCACCCGTCAGGTCTGTGTCTCCTCATGGAATGGCTGCTGTACTTACACATCCCACCCTATAAGAGTCAAAGCCTGTCCAGGAAATTACTATGTTTATGAGTTTGTCAAGCCTTTATTTTGTGGAGCTTACTGTGTAGGTGAGCACTTACTCGTATGATCTTCAGCCATTAACTTTTCTGAATTTTGTTTAAAAATGATTGAAGTTGATATAAAATGTTCCTAATACCAGAAGCCTCAAGTCAGTCCATCTCATCAGCGTCTACAACAACAGAGACGATCCCATCCATAGAATCCATGACTCCACCAATCACAATCACTGGTAAAGTCTTGCTTCCTTAATAAACTCTCCTGAGCATCTTTTTATTAAACATGATCTCTTGAAATGTTCCTGTTTATCGCATTAAGCAAATTCATAATAATTTCTGCAAAAAACACATTAGGAAGAAGCAATACAGCTCACAAATGAGTATGAAATTCAGACTCTATATATTAAAATGTAAACATAGAATGCAGTTTCAGATAAAGTGAAGTACTGAAATTTTGTTAATAGTGAAAACTAAACCACCAGTGTTTCTCAAACTCAGTTTATAACCCATGTTCACACACACAAACCATCAGAGACAGGGAATTACTGCATGTACACACAAAAATATAAAATAATCAGAGTGTAATTTGATGGCCTTTTATACATTCATTCAATTTTATAGTGTAGTGTCGTTCTTTGTCTCAATATTACTTGGGTATTACTATCTTAAGCCGCGTTTCCACCGAAATTACCCGGAACAATTTGTCCCAGGAACTTTTTTTTGCCCCAGAGCGGTTGCTTTCTGCGTTTACACTGCGGTCTAAAGTACCGGGAAGGTAAACTGCGCGCAACTGCTCCTCCCAGTCTGCGACGGACAGTAATCAGTTTTGAGCGCTACATTTATAATAAGTATGGAGGAGATTCAAACTGTGCTGCAGTTATGTATTGGTTTACTAACGAGGTAATTAACAAAACAAAATAGACGAGCACTGATACTAAAGCGTGTTCAGAAAGCTCGTATGCGTATAAAATTAGACAACGTATGTTATCAGTTATTGTGAGATGCCTGGGACGAACGCGCAAAAATTTCCTCTTTCGCAAATACGCTTAAAAAAAGCCTGAACCCCGTCTATCAATCATAAATAGTGACAGTCTTGTAAATAGTTGTTTGTTACTAACCTCAAAGCGCTATTTCAATCCTGTTAATAGTAAATTTATAACATGGTGTGCCTTGCAATAGATGACAATGTGTAAACATAATGACTTAATAATAAAAGCTGTGGCAGAAAAGAGACGAGCACTGATAAAGCGTGTTCAGTAAGCTCGTAATGCTAACGTTAGATATAAAATATGTTATTATCAGCTATTGCGGACATTGACCGTGAGATGGCTGGGATCCAGAAAGTTTCCTCTTCCACAAAATAAAGCCTGAAACTCGTCGTCAGTCCACCAGTTTTTTTTATTAAATTCCATATTTGCAGACAGACAACTCTTACTGCATGAAGCCACGACACGAACCGCAATAGATTTTTTAAAAAGGGAGGTTAAAAATAAATAAAATGCTGCGTGGAGTCATCCAACCAAAATGCGGCGTGAAGACAACCAATCAGCTTGTGCAGCGCACAAGTCCCACCCCTGAAAGTTCCTGAACTTTGAAAAAGTACTACCTCGTGAGCAGGGACTATCGGAGGGGGAAATATTTACCCGGAACTTCATTTAGACCCTGGTTCCTGCAGTGTAAACACATCGAGTACCAGCCCAAAGTTCCTAGTTCCTGGTTCCTGGGGAAAGTTCCTGCAGTGGAAACGCGGCTTTAGACTGACACTAGATTGAGAAATACACGAACAAGATGCAAAATTAACTATTTAGCAAATGATACATGCAAGTGTAATAAGCCATGAAATCAAATCAAAAGCAGAGATCTAGGACCAATATATTTTGTAGATTAGTTTCAATTTATAATTTTGTTTTGGACTGGGGAGGGAGTGTCAGTTCTTAAAGATGTTTTAAACTGGAAAGAACAATCAAAATCTGATTTCCAAGATCATAGATCGTAGATCACCACTTGAAAATATATATAAATATATTTTGCAAATAAGTGTCAAAGCATGTTTTGAAAGCATTGACTTCTTGAGGTCAAGTTGCTTGTAATCTTTGTGCTCAATTGCAAAGTGACTCAGTTTAGCTGTTTTTAACACTTGTTTTGTCAGCTAAATGAGAGATGTTCTGAAAGTTCAAGACAAATTGTCTTCAGCTTTGAACTTAAAATTCAAATAAAACAGGGAACTTAAGTAAAGAGTGATCTGGAGATAACTATTTCATGACTACAAAAATGATACATAAAACAACATTCATTTATTAATTCAGCAAAATATATATTTGTAATATTCCCATATTTCCAACAGCTCCCCCTGTTGACCCCTGCTACAACTACACTATCCTGGATGATTCATGGAGAGCCACCAACAATCAACATTCCTCTCAAATAATGTGTGACTCTGCGGTCAGCTGGAACGGCTGGTACCGTCTCTTCATTCAGGGTCAGAGCGTTCAGATGCCAGACACATGTGTTGATGAGTATAGTTGTGGCACTCATGCTCCACTGTGGCTGAACGGAGGACATCCAACAGTTGAGGATGGAGTGGTCACTCGAGATGTCTGCGGTCACTGGAGCAATAACTGCTGCTTTTTCCAATCCAATCCCATTAAAGTCAAAGCCTGTCCAGGAGATTATTATGTCTATGAGTTTGTGAGCCCAACTACCTGCCATTTGACATACTGTGCAGGTAAATATATTTACATGTGCACTTTGTGTATGTAAGAGAACCTTGTTGGTAACACTTTATTTCTTTAGTCCACTTTAGACATTCTACTAACTATCAGTAACTTTGCAACTACATGTCAACTAACTGTCATTAGAGTATTAGTAGACTGTCTGCTTAATATTTGCTAACACTTTATTTTGATGGTCCCCAACAGATATTGTACTGACTATAAGTAACTTGGCATTTACACGTCAACTTATTGTAAAGTGATCCACTGGAGGCAAGTGTAAATGAGAACCCAAGTGCAGTTTAATATAAACAAAACCAAACATGAAACAAAAACATGGCGTGGCATGAAAACTCAAAACAGGACATGAACAGGACTCACAACAGTGGTTACAGGAAACAATACTTGACAAAGACACATGGCAAACATGAGGGCTAAATACACAGACTAATAACAAGACAAGGGACACCTGTGAACAATGATCAGACAATTAACCAATGGCAAGACACATGGCAGGATCACATGACAAACAGGGAATCACATGACAGACATGGAAACATGACATGAACAAACCAAAAATGTGACAGATCCCCCCCTCTAAGGGTGGCTCCCGAGACCCAAACAAAAGAAAAAATGTTCAAGGAGGGTGGTGGAGCGGTGGCGGTCTTGGGGGAGGGATGGTGGGCCAGGCCCGTGCAGGGGGACAGGACATGGGTCGTGGCATGGCGTGGACGGGCCTGGGTCGTGGCGTGGAGTGGACAGGCCTGGGTCGTGGCATGGCGTGGGCGGACTTGGACCGTGGCAAGGCGGCCAGGGCGGAGCAGGCTGTGCAGGCGGCCAGGGTGGACCAGACAGTTCAGGGGACCATGGCGGAGTGGCCTCCATGGTCCTATCAAGGACCCTACTGCTCCCCCCAAAAAAATTTCTTGACAGACATGGCAGGCATGACGTGAAGAGGCTCAGGCTTGGCAGGCATGACATGAAGTGGCTCAGGCTTGGCAGGCATGGCGTAAAGTGGTTCAGGCTGAGAGGATACTGGGGGTTTGCGGTGTTTCTCATCCGTTAAACCCACAGTAAGAGTTGAGCCACTTAACAAAAGGGCATAGTCAACATACTGGGCCAGGGAAAAATGAATTTTTCCCCCTGGCAATTGGGACCGCACCGGATCGTTCAGCCCAAAACGAAAAATGTCTTTAAGAGCCACATCATTAAATTTTACCTGGAAGCACAGTCCACAAAATTCCTTCACATATTTTTACAGGGGAAGATTTCCCTCGCGTAGATTTTTTCATGGTCGAGGTCAAGTATTCTGTAAAGTGATCCACTGGAGGCAAGTGTAAATGAGAACCCAAGTGCAGTTTATTATAAACAAAACCAAACATGAAACAAAAGCATGGCATGAAAACTCAAAACAGGACATGGACATGGACATGGACATGGACTCACAACAGTGGTTACAGGAAACAATACTTGACAAAGACACATGGCAAACATGAGGGCTAAATACAGAGACTAATGACAAGACAAGGGACACCTGTGAACAATGATCAGACAATTAACCAATGACAAGACACATGGCAGGATCACATGACAAACAGGGAATCACATGACAGAAATGGAAACATGACATGAACAAACCAAAAACGTGACACTCATTCTACTAACCCGAACCCTACCACCTAACCATAACCTAACAGTCTACTGACAGTCTACTACAGTCTACTAATACTCTAATGAGAGTTAGTTGACATGTTGTTGCAAAGTTACTTATAGTTAGTAGAATGTCTAAAGTGGACTATGTAAATAAAGTGGAACCGAACCGTTTTTTTAAATGTAATAATTATAATTTATTTTAGATGCAAGCCACATAAAATTGTTCCTAATACTAGAATCCACAAGCCAGTCAATCCCATCAGCGTCTACAACAACAGAGACGATCCCATCTATAGAATCCATGACTCCACCAATCACAACCACTGGTAAAGTATTGTCTTGCTTCCTTTATAAACTCTCATGAGCATCTTAGACTTTTGTTTTGTTTGACCCATTACACAAGAGTGTAGAAAAAAATCATACCTAAACTAATTTCTTCTGAATTTAAATCACATTAGACAGAAGTAAAACAGCTTACAGAATAATTATGTCCTCGATTGTGGAAATGGCCATTTTCAATAATTTTTTCTAACATCAACTTCCTCATCTTCTCAACAACCTTTTGTTACACATTTTTTTTTTTACACAATTTTCAGTCTTTCCTATAGTGATGATGGATGAGGAATTTGGCTTGGGTATCACATCATAATTAGAGCAGGAAGTTATGACTGACAACTTAAGTTTTCTTAAACACTCAGGTGACCTTAATATTAAAATGAACATAGAATGCAATTTTAGATAAAGTGAAGTACTGAAACTTTGTTAATAATGAAAACTAAATCACCAGTGTGTCTCAAACTCAGTTTATAACCCATGTTCACACACACCAACCATCAGAGACAGGGAATTACTGCATGTACACACACAAATATAAAAGAATCAGGGTGTAATTTGATGGCCTTTTATACATTCATTCAATTTTATAGTGTAGTGTCGTTCTTTGTCTCAATATTACTTGGGTATTACTATAGTTTTGGGTGATTTTTAGACCCCCTGGCTATCTTAGACTGACACTAGTTTGAGAAATACACGAACAAGATGCAAAATGAAGTAATTGGCAAATAATACATGCAAGTGTAATAAGCCATGAAATCAAATCAAAAGCAGAGATCTAGGAACAAGATATTTTGCAGATTAGTTTCGATTTATATTTTGTTTTGGACTGGGGAGGGAGTGTCAGTTCTTAAAGATGTTTTAAATCTGAAAGAACAATCAAAATCTGATTTTCAAGATCATGGATCATAGATCACCACTTGAAAATATATATAAATATATTTTGCAAATAAGTGTCAACGTGTGTTTTGAAAGCATTGACTTCTTGAGGTCAAGTTGTTTTTAATCTTTGTGCTCAATTGCAAAGTGACTCAATTTGGCTGTTTTTAACACTTGTTTTGTCAGCTAAATGAGAGGAGATGTTCTGAAAGTTCAAGACAAATTGTCTTCAGCTATGAACTTAAAATTCAAATAAAACAGGGAACTTAAGTAAAGAGTGATCTGGAGATAACTATTTCATGACTACAAAAATGATACATAAAACAACATTCATTTATTAATTCAGCAAAATGTATATTTGTAATATTCCCATATTTCCAACAGCTCCCCCTGTTGACCCCTGCTACAACTACACTATCCTGGATGATTCATGGAGAGCCACCAACAATCAACATTCCTCTCAAATAATGTGTGACTCTGCGGTCAGTTGGAACGGCTGGTACCGTCTCTTCATTCAGGGCCAGAGCGTTCAGATGCCAGACACATGTGTTGATGAGTATAGTTGTGGCACTCATGCTCCACTGTGGCTGAACGGAGGACATCCAACAGTTGAGGATGGAGTGGTCACTCGAGATGTCTGCGGTCACTGGAGCAATAACTGCTGCTTTTTCCAATCCAATCCCATTAAAGTCAAAGCCTGTCCAGGAGATTATTATGTCTATGAGTTTGTGAGCCC
Source organism: Abramis brama (assembly GCF_963993115.1). Classification (NCBI taxonomy): domain Eukaryota; kingdom Metazoa; phylum Chordata; class Actinopteri; order Cypriniformes; family Leuciscidae; genus Abramis; species Abramis brama. The sequence goes on from NC_139976.1 coordinate 2,626,640, forward strand.
AACTACCTGCCATTTGACATACTGTGCAGGTAAATATATTTACATGTGCACTTTGTGTATGTAAGAGAACCTTGTTGGTAACACTTTATTTCTTTAGTCCACTTTAGACATTCTACTAACTATCAGTAACTTTGCAACTACATGTCAATTAACTGTCATTAGAGTATTAGTAGACTGTCTGCTTAATATCAGAGGTGTAAAGTCCAGGTTCAGAAAGTAAAAGTCCTCCTCAGTATTTTGTTCCAATCACCTGGATTTGCTAATTAGCACAGTTTTTCAGCCAGGAGATAGAACTAATTAGTGAAATCAGCTGGCTGAGTTCATGGGTGGAATAAATATATGGCAGGACTTTTACTTTCTGACCCCTGGACTTTACACCTCTGCTTAATATTTGCTAACACTTTATTTTGATGGTCCCCAACAGATATTCTACTGACTATAAGTAATTTGGCATTTACAAGTCAACTTATTCTACTAACCCGAACCCTAACACCTAACCATAACCTAACAGTCTACTGACAGTCTACTACAGTCTACTAATACTCTAACGAGAGTTAGTTGACATGTTGTTGCAAAGTTACTTATAGTTAGTAGAATGTCTAAAGTGGACTATGTAAATAAAGTGGAACCTAACCGTTGTTTTTGAATGTAATATTTATAATGTATTTTAGATGCAAGCCACATAAAATTGTTCCTAATACTAGAATCCACAAACCAGTCAATCTCATCAGCGTCTACAACAACAGAGACGATCCCATCTATAGAATCCATGACTCCACCAATCACAACCACTGGTAAAGTATTATCTTGCTTCCTTTATGAACTCTCATGAGCATCTTAGACTTTTGTTTTGTTTGACCCATTACACAAGAGTGTAGAAAAAAATCATAACTAAACTAATTTCTTCTGAATTTAAATCACATTAGACAGAAGTAAACAGCTCACAGAATAATTATGTCCTCGATTGTGGCCATTTTCAATAATTTTTTCTAACATCAACTTTCTCATTGTCACATCCACCGTCTGTCTTCCTCATCTGTCTCTGCACTACACTCCCCAGAATCCACCTTGGCGCACACCTGCACTCACTCTCTAAGTAGTAATCACCGTCACCTGGATCCCATCACCAGCTCACCTTTATATTCAGCACTCAGTCACTCACTCTTTGTCTGGTCTTGTCGTCAATACGTCAATACATGTCTATTCATGACACACAGACTCTCTACTTCACCTACCTGCATACTTACCATCGATCCCGATCTTCTTCAGCCTGTCTTCAGTCCATCTTCAGAGAATCTTCATCATCTGCATCTGCAAGAGAAAGAGAGACTTTGTTATCATTCAGTTAAGCTTCATCCAGTTATCTACTTCCTGTTTACTCACCTTTCACGCTGTGTCCGATCCATATTGCTATTAAAATATCAAACTTACCATCTTGCCTGCTTCGTTTGTACGAAACCTGACAGAAGACCAGACCAAAATGCAGAGCTCCACGGAAACCCTGTGTTCCATTTTTCACCGTCCACCTTTCCACCTGGAGTGAGGTTCAATTAATGGACTTGTTTTGGAGTGGGTTAGATCCACACGTTGCCCCATGGATACCAGTAGGTGATTCTAGTTTCAACCTCGAGAGTTATCTTGAATTGGTGCTCAGTTTGTGTGGATCTTCCTATACTGTTGGTGTGCCCTCCTCGTCTAAGGTCTCTTTTTGTCCCAAATCGAACCAAGGGGTTACCATACCCAGCGCACTTAAGATAATTTTCAATAGTTCTGATCTGACATCGAAGTTGTTCGACCCCTCTCTGATATCCGTCAGAGGGGCTCTCTAGTATGCTTCACACAAAATCAGCCCAGCCAAATCCGCTCATCCTACCTGCCCGCCAGAGCCAGCCGCCTGCCCAGTCGAACCAGAGCCTGCAAGCGTCTGTCCAGTCGAGCCAGAGCCAGCAAGCGTCTGCCCAGTCGATATCGCTCACGACGACTGCCCAGCCGAGACGGCTCACAGCGACTGCCCAGCAGAGACAGCTCACAGCGACTGCCCAGCCGAGACAGCTCACGGTGACTGCCCAGTAAAGCCCTCATCGCGGGTTCCGTCCAGCTCAACGTCCTCTTCATCGCTGGTCCAGTCCAGCTCAGAGCCCTCTTCACCGCTGGTCCCGTCCAGCACAGAGCCTTCACCGCTGGTCCCGTCCAGCTCAAAGCCCTCTTCACCGCTGGTCCCGCCCAGCTCAAAGCCCTCTTCACCGCTGGTCCCGCCCAGCTCAAAGCCCTCTTCACTGCTGGTCCCGTCCAGCACAGAGCCTTCACCGCTGGTCCTGCCCAGCTCAAAGCCCTCTTCACCGCTGGTCCCGCCCAGCTCAAAGCCCTCTTCACCGCTGGTCCCGCCCAGCTCAAAGCCCTCTTCACCGCTGGTCCCGTCCAGCACAGAGCGTTCACCCTTCACCGCTGGTCCCGTCCAGCACAGAGCGTTCACCGCTGGTCCCGTCCAGCACAGAGCCCTCTTCGTCGCTGGTCCCGTCCAGCTCAGAGCCCTCTTCGCCGCTGGTCCCGTCCAGCCCAGAGCCGCCTTCGTCACTGGTCCCGTCCAGCCCAGAGCCGCCTTCGTCACTGGTCCCGTCCAGCCCAGAGCCGCTTTCGTCCCCTGCCTCATTCAGCCCAGTGTCAAAGCCTGATAATTTCCCCAAGAAAATTTTGGGGGGGGGCTGTAAGTCCTCTTCGCCATGGCCACCCGAAGGGTCCTCTCTGCCGTGGTCACCTCCTCAGCCTGCTCCGCCATGGCCGCCCGAAGGGAAGTCTCCGCCATGGCCGCCCGAGGGGTCGTCTCCGCCAGGACCGCCCGAGGGGTGGTCTCCTACTCCGCCATGGCCCCCTGACCAGTCTGCTCCATCATGGCCGTCTGGACCATCCTGGAGTCCGTCCATCTACACCCGGTCCACCTCCCCATCACGGACTCCAGGATGCCCACCCCCCCTCCCGTATTCTGCTGCCTTCGGCGCGGGTCGCGCCTTGCGGGAGGGGGGAGTAATGTCACATCCACCATCTGTCTTCCTCATCTGTCTCTGCACTACACTCCCCAGAATCCACCTTGGCGCACACCTGCACTCACTCTATAAGTAGTAATCACCGTCACCTGGATCCCATCACCAGCTCACCTTTATATTCAGCACTCAGTCACTCACTCTTTGTCTGGTCTCGTCGTCAATACGTCAATACATGTCTATTCATGACACACAGACTCTCTACTTCACCTACCTGCATACTTACCGTCGATCCCGATCTTCTTCAGCCTGTCTTCAGTCCATCTTCAGAGAATCTTCATCATCTGCATCTGCAAGAGAAAGAGAGACTTTATCATTCAGTTAAGCTTCATCCAATTATCTACTTCCTGTTTACTCACCTTTCACGCTGTATCCGATCCATTCTGCTATTAAAATATCAAACTTACCATCTTGCCTGCTTCGTTTGTACGAAACCTGACACTCATCTTCTCAACAACCTTTTGTTACACTTTTTTTTTTTTTACACAATTTTCTGTCTTTCCTATAGTGATGATGGATGAGGAATTTGGCTTGGGTATCACATCATAATTAGAGCAGGAAGTTATGACTGACAACTTAAGTTTTCTTAAACACTCAGGTGACCTTAATATTAAAATGAACATAGAATGCAATTTTAGATAAAGTGAAGTACTGAAACTTTGTTAATAATGAAAACTAAATCACCAGTGTGTCTCAAACTCAGTTTATAACCCATGTTCACACACACCAACCATCAGAGACAGGGAATTACTGCATGTACACAAATATAAAAGAATCAGAGTGTAATTTGATGGCCTTTTATACATTCATTCAATTTTATAGTGTAGTGTCGTTCTTTGTCTCAATATTACTTGGGTATTACTATAGTTTTGGGTGATTTTTAGACCCCCTGGCTATCTTAGACTGACACTAGTTTGAGAAATACACGAACAAGATGCAAAATGAAGTAATTGGCAAATAATACATGCAAGTGTAATAAGCCATGAAATCAAATCAAAAGCAGAGATCTAGGAACAATATATTTTGCAGATTTGTTTCGATTTATATTTTGTTTTGGACTGGGGAGGGAGTGTCAGTTCTTAAAGATGTTTTAAATCTGAAAGAACAATCAAAATCTGATTTTCAAGATCATGGATCATAGATCACCACTTGAAAATATATATAAATATATTTTGCAAATAAGTGTCAACGTGTGTTTTGAAAGCATTGACTTCTTGAGGTCAAGTTGTTTTTAATCTTTGTGCTCAATTGCAAAGTGACTCAATTTGGCTGTTTTTAACACTTGTTTTGTCAGCTAAATGAGAGGAGATGTTCTGAAAGTTCAAGACAAATTGTCTTCAGCTATGAACTTAAAATTCAAATAAAACAGGGAACTTAAGTAAAGAGTGATCTGGAGATAACTATTTCATGACTACAAAAATGATACATAAAACAACATTCATTTATTAATTCAGCAAAATGTATATTTGTAATATTCCCATATTTCCAACAGCTCCCCCTGTTGTCCCCTGCTACAACTACACTATCCTGGATGATTCATGGAGAGCCACCAACAATCAACATTCCTCTCAAATAATGTGTGACTCTGCGGTCAGCTGGAACGGCTGGTACCGTCTCTTCATTCAGGGTCAGAGCGTTCAGATGCCAGACACATGTGTTGATGAGTATAGTTGTGGCACTCATGCTCCACTGTGGCTGAACGGAGGACATCCAACAGTTGAGGATGGAGTGGTCACTCGAGATGTCTGCGGTCACTGGAGCAATAACTGCTGCTTTTTCCAATCCAATCCCATTAAAGTCAAAGCCTGTCCAGGAGATTATTATGTCTATGAGTTTGTGAGCCCAACTACCTGCCATTTGACATACTGTGCAGGTAAATATATTTACATGTGCACTTTGTGTATGTAAGAGAACCTTGTTGGTAACACTTTATTTCTTTAGTCCACTTTAGACATTCTACTAACTATCAGTAACTTTGCAACTACATGTCAACTAACTGTCATTAGAGAATTAGTAGACTGTCTGCTTAATATCAGAGGTGTAAAGTCCAGGTTCAGAAAGTAAAAGTCCTCCTCAGTATTTTGTTCCAATCACCTGGATTTGCTAATTAGCACAGTTTTTCAGCCAGGAGATAGAACTAATTAGTGAAATCAGCTGGCTGAGTTCATGGGTGGAATAAATATATGGCAGGACTTTTACTTTCTGACCCCTGGACTTTACACCTCTGCTTAATATTTGCTAACACTTTATTTTGATGGTCCCCAACAGATATTCTACTGACTATAAGTAACTTGGCATTTACAAGTCAACTTATTCTACTAACCCGAACCCTAACACCTAACCATAACCTAACAGTCTACTGACAGTCTACTACAGTCTACTAATACTCTAACGAGAGTTAGTTGACATGTTGTTGCAAAGTTACTTATAGTTAGTAGAATGTCTAAAGTGGACTATGTAAATAAAGTAGAACCTAACCGTTGTTTTTGAATGTAATATTTATAATGTATTTTAGATGCAAGCCACATAAAATTTTTCCTAATACTAGAATCCACAAGCCAGTCAATCTCATCAGCGTCTACAACAACAGAGACGATCCCATCTATAGAATCCATGACTCCACCAATCACAACCACTGGTAAAGTATTGTCTTGCTTCCTTTATGAACTCTCATGAGCATCTTAGACTTTTGTTTTGTTTGACCCATTACACAAGAGTGTAGGAAAAAATCATAGCTAAACTAATTTCTTCTGAATTTAAATCACATTAGACAGAAGTAAAACAGCTCACAGAATAATTATGTCCTCGATTGTGGAAATGGCCATTTTCAGTAATTTTTTCTAACATCAACTTCCTCATCTTCTCAACAACCTTTTGTTACACATTTTTTTACTCAATTTTCTGTCTTTCCTATAGTGATGATGGATGAGGAATTTAGCTTGCGTATCACATCATAATTAGAGCTGGAATTAGTAAGAGTAAGAATTGACTTACAACTTCAGTTTTCTTAAACACTCAGGTGACCTTAACTTACAATATGATTTGTTAGAATTTCTAGGGTTGGAAATAATTTTGAGAAAAGGTTTGGATAATTATTTTTTTTTCTTTTATATAATATTACCTAAGTTAAAGGATAGATTGTTTTGAAAAAAAAAAAAAAGATAAACAACATTTTATTCATATTTACCAAGGGTACCAATATTAGTCCACAGTAACTCCAATCCACAACCAGAGGTCATCATGTCCCAATACTAATAGCAGCCAGATTCCTTTAACATGACATAACCTCAAAATGAACCTCACAAATCACTGTGAAATGTAAATGTCAAATCTTCTGTATTTTTTGTTTATTCTCACAGCAGCACCAGAAATATTCTACCCTTTCGGCTCATCAGGAGACACACGAAATGCTGCTGCTGATGATGGAAGTTCCATTAAAATTCAGCTGTCGAGGCCTTTTCTGTTCTTTGGCCGAACATACCAGCAGATTTATGTAAGAATTGGATTTCATCTCGATTCTAAGTCTTAATGTGAGTGATTGCATTATAAGCTCATCTGTGGCTGTGATTTTGACAATATATCTCATGTTTCAGGTGAATAATAATGGACACCTCACATTCAACCAGTCTTCATCACAATATTTTCCAAACTCCTTTCCCTCTAATGAAAACCAAGATATAATTGCTGGTCTCTGGACCGACCTTGACAACAGTGCGAGAGGTGTGGTTTCATATCATCAGTACACTAATGGAAGTGTTCTCACACGCGCCACTCAGGATATAAACAATCATTTCCCAAATCTGACCTTCAACGCTTCTTGGGTTTTTGTTGCAACGTGGGATAAAGTCCCTTACTTATCCTTGTCTGGCACAGTAAGTTTGATTATGCTTCTGAAATGTGACTGTTTTTTTTTACTAAATTCAATTCCATTCAAATAAAACAATTTTAACAATGAAATCACACAGTGATGTTCATACAAATAAGAGCAATAATATGACTGATACTAACATTGAATAATATGAATATTTTGTTTAAAAATAATGAACAATGAACACTAAGAGTGATTATGCTTTTTTCCAATTTTTGCAGGAAACATCGTTTCAATTGGTTTTAATTTCAGGCAGTAATTTTACATTTATTCTGATGAATTATGGTGACATTTCTGTAACAGAACGTCAGGTAGAGGTAAAAGAAACCTTTCTGTATCAGATCAAAATGTTACCATTCAATACTATATAAGTGTATCGTATGTATGTGTACAGTTTAAATATATAATTTGCATTTTTTACGTGTATTATACAGGCTGGTTATGACACTGTAAACTCCACACACTACTTTGTGATTCCTGGATCAGTCAACGGGAGCTTTATTCCAAACCTCAAGAGGTCCAGTAATGTCAATGTTACAGGCCGTTGGGCCTTCAGGGTGGACAGTGGACACAACCTCTCTAAAGGTAAGAGTTTTATCTTTCTAGAAAAAAACAATAAGGTTTTGTTTCAATAGCTCTATAACTATAACTATTTCATATAACTCTATGCAATGTTTTGTTTTAAACATGTTATTAAACTAATATTTTATCTGTGTGGCTTCATCATGTGCCTAGTTCATCTAGTGTATTCATAAAATATCATTTTTTCACATTTCCAAAAAAAAAAAAAAAAAAACCAATACAAAAAACCCCATTTAATTTTAACGTTCAAGTGGTTGCAAGGTTTGTTGAAAAACTTAGACTATTATTATCAGTGGACCTCAAGAGGGAAATTATTATAAATGTTAAAAAGATCCATTTAATTCACTTGAAAAAAAAAATGTACTTGAGACCAAGAGCAGTAATCGGTCAGGGTGTAAGATTTTGTACACACAACGCTTAGCTATGGTTGCGTTAGTGAGGTGCATTTAGCTGATACTGTTTTCCAAAGCGACTTCAAATAGTGTAACATAAGCAGCTTGTCACAGAGCCAGCAATATTCATCCTGAGATGGCATATAGGGGCCTTGTAGAAAGTATTTTACAGTTTAATATAACAGCTTGGTATGGCAACCTGAATGTGAAAGATAAAAACAAGCTTTCCAAAATTGTTAATACGGCAGGGAAGGTGATTGGCAAGTCACAAAGGCAGCTTGGGGATGTATTTGATAAGGCGGTACTCAGGAAGGCCCGACAGATATCAACAGACACCCAACACCCACTAAACTCAGAGTTTGAATTGCTTCCATCTGGCCGTAGATTCAGGGTCCCAAGGGCGAGCCAGAACATCTATAAGAGATCTTTTATTCCCCATGCCATACATGAACTTAATCTAAACTGAAATCGTTTTTAAAAATGTGTTTATTGTAGGTCGAAACCTACCTTTATTTTAATCAGCTGCGCTGCTTTCCATTTTCTGTTGTTGTATGTTGATGGTGGTAGTATCGTACTCTTAACTGTGTGTATTTTAATGTAAGTTTAAATGTGGTGTCACTGATGTATTTCTGTTCGGAGAAGTCGAAGACAAATTTCCACTAAGGTGGACAATAAAGTCTAATGAATGAATAGTGTACAATTACAGATTTAATTGGACTCTTGTTTAGGAAGCAAGCTAGAACAGAGGTTAATTGCAGAAAAGAAGTATTGTATTAAATCTGTGCTTCCCCTTCTAGTTGATGGAAATTCGTGTTCTGAACTCAGCTGTTCTGAGAACGAAAGCTGTGGGATGAAAAATGGTGTTTACGGCTGTTTATGTAAAAAGGACCATCACACACCACAATCACATTCTGACTCTTTTGGTTGGTATCATTCCACAACTAAATTTAAAATATACGGTAATACAATATTCAGTGATTAATTAGCTTTGCTTTTTGTCTCAGATGTCTCAGAAACCTGTGAAAGCAGCTCTGGCTCCATGTCTGTGTCTCGCTGTCAGCTCTTTGAGGCTGGTTTTCCAGCTGATGTCTTACACCTCAATGATCCCAGCTGCAAAGGAACGGTCCGGAATGGCAGAGTGGAATTCCATTTTGATAATGAGGAACACATCTGTGGTACAAATCTTGTGGTAGGTTTAAATATGTATAATTTATTCAAATACACCATCCAATTATTTGTATTGCCTGATGGAACCAACAGAGTTTGACCACTTGGGGAATCTCTATGAGAATTTGAGAATTGTGTATGGAGGCTTGTAAGGGTACTGAAGAATCTGTAACAAACCAAGGGAAGGGCCCAAACAGACCTCCCTAAAGAGAGATTCAGTGGGGAAAGATGCACAACACCCTGCTATGAAAGAGTTTGGAACATTTGCCCACATTCTCCACCATTAATATGTAACCCACCAATATTTCTATTGACTGAGGGAAATTTTGGCTTAGTTTCTGCTGTTGCAATACCTTGAATTTATTTTAGGCTAAATTACAAAATTTTACATTTGTTGTCCACAGGCTAACAGCACCCACTTCATCTATGATAACTTTATTCTGGGGACACCGAGGTCAGAAGGTGAAGGTCTCATTAGCAGAGAGAAAATCCTGAAGCTTTCTTTCAGCTGTGTTTATCCTCAATCACAAACACTTTCCATGAATGTGGAAATCAACCCACTGGAGAGGTGGGAATCTTTTAAGCAGGAAAAGCTAATGCACAGTATACAAATTTGTGAATATATGTAATATAATATAATATAATGTAATGTAAATGTATTAATCTACATTTCTAAATATAGATTTAGTTGAGGCAATTTTTCCTTTTTAAATGGATCTTGAACATTTCAACAGCATGGTGCGCAAGATCCTCCCCGCTGGTGAAGGCAGATATCAGGTCCGGATGATTCCATATGAGGATGATGAGTTTACCCGGGCCTTCACTGGTCGTGTGGATGCAGAGCTCGACCAGGAGATGCATGTGGAAGTTCGTGTTGAGGGGGTCGACAGCCGCCAGTTTGCCCTGGTGATGGACACGTGTTGGGCTACACCTGTGAATGATCCTGATTACAGCCTCCGCTGGAATCTCATCCTTTCAGAGTAAAGCAGGGCTTCTTTCTATTCTTTTAAGCTTAGCCTTAACTCAATGTAACATTATTTACTGAAAAAATTATATTCAAATCAGTTTTAGCATTGTCATAGATACTTAGTCTTTCAGTATGTCAGAATTAAATCACAAGATTCCATTTTTTGTACATGGAATGCAAATGTGTGATGATTTACAGATCACTTTGTATTGACTGTTTCAAAAAGGAAGAATTTGTCATTATTGATATTCTCAGGTGTCCCAATGCAAATGACGACACAGTGGAGCTGCTGCAGAACGGCGTCTCGACATCCAGCCGCTTCTCCTTTGGGATGTTCATCTTCACTGCAAACTCCACTAAGCTTTACCTGCACTGTGCTGTTCACCTTTGCCTTCTGTCAAGCAATCGCTGCTCAACGGTAAGATAACAAAACCTCTCATAGTGGTACTGAATTATATTTTTCTAAAATGTATTGTAACGGATTTATTGCTGTTACTTTAACATCACCACATTGATGTTAAAGTAACAGATCAATTTAAATATATAAAAATGATAGTTGAAGCTACACTATGTTCTATCTAGCATTTGAAGCATAAAAAAGTTACTTTTGGTGGTTATGGTTAAGGCCACGATTTACTCACGGCAAAGTTATTTTTTGTTGGAAACACCTTTGCAGCGATATACTGTTAACGAACATCTCTACGCCACCCACACTGCTGAGAATGGTGTTTAGATGAATATCTAAATGAAAATCGAAACACACTGTGCTGGCAGTTTTGTGTCCCTTTGTACTCTGATTACATTATGAACAGTCACTGCCAACAAACTAAGCCAACAATCATCTGCTAACAAGGTCACATATTAAGGTCTTGGTAGATTAGTTTCCCATCAAACAATCAGTTCTCGTGATTAGCGTAATCATTCAAAACACACATTTTGAACAATGGTTATGGGAGGAATCTGTTACAACACAGTGCACTGCACCCTGCTGTGTATGGGGCTGCGTAACCGCAGACCAATGAGAGTGCCTATGATGACTCCTGTCCACCTTCAATGCGCATGTGAGCGTCAGAACTGGACCTTGAAGCAGTGGAAGAAGGTCGCCTGGTACAGTGAGTCCCGTTTTCTTTTACAACATGAAGCAAATTGTCGGAGAGTCCTCTTTCCCAGGTGTAAAGTTACAATATGGCTTATTGTAACTTTGAGGCCCCGCTCGCGCGGGGAATTCCTGTAGCGTAGCAGTCGGACCTGATGTCTATACTCTTTTCAACAGAAACAACTCAAAGAAGCGACAGGAGATAGTGGCTTTTAAAGGAACATGGAGGTAAACGGCTCCAGCTAGCATACTGCTCCCAAAGTGACAAAATAAATACTTGGGCGGAGTGATTTACTCGCAGAAGCACCCGTGGTGAGGAGCAGAGAGTTCGCTCAGAGTTGGAGTAAATCACTCCGCAGAAGTAGCAGTGCTTTGCCTTCTGAGAATATAGTTCCCAGTATGTATACGGTTAGAAGATGGCTGTGTCTCATGTGACCTTGTTATTTGTACACGCTGTGACTATACAAATCACAACATGTAAATAGGAAAATGTTGATGTTATTTTGTCACTTTGGGAGCAGTATGCTAGCTGGAGCCGTTTACCTCCAGTCTTTGTGCTAAGCTAGGCTAGCGGTGGGTGCGTCAGACAGAGTTACGGCACGCACGGAGATGAGAAGGGTATGTATGGACTTATCTAACTCTGGGGGATACGGTGAATAAGCTAAAGTCCCAAAAAGTCGGCGTGTTCCTTTAAGTTCTGCAGAGGTCACACCTCTCCAGTTTCACTTGACCATTGAAAAGGGTATAATTTCAAGTTGGAAAAGTTCCTTTGTTTGAAAGTTGACTCATTTGCACTATTAGAGTGGGCTGGCGGTTTTGTGTCCCTTTATACTCTTGATTAATATAATTGGCATGAACGCTATGAAGAGGTGATGTACTGCAATGTGCAATCAATTAAACGAGGATCATTTTGACATGAAACATTATACCAATAAGATTACAATAACTAAAAATTATATCATAAGGCATGCATAAAACAGTATATAATACAAAAGACAATATACAAAACAGTAATAATACACACAATGTCCTGGGGATATGCATGTTCATTCATAGAAAGATTTGTCTATGAATTAATGGAGAGAAGTCTTTTTTTATGGGCATTATGTATCTTGACCTTCCTAGAGAATGAAGTGACAGGGAAAACTCTTTAAATTCCTTTGATTTTTAAAACCTATCTTTCTGATGTGCCTTTGAGCCATGGTAACCAATGCCTGGTTCTGTATTTGTGGTGTTAATTGCTCTCCGGGGCGGTGCCTTTGAACTCTACCTCATGGTTTGTTTCATGGGTGAGGGGTATAGTGGGTTATTTGTTTAAAATATCAAATAATTGTGTGTTTGATCCGTCTCAGTCACTACAATCACATGGATGGTTGTGTATGTGTTATCCGTTTACTTGGGGAAGTGATGACACAGGGATGCACTGTGGGACGACGACAAGCCGGTGTACAGAGTGTGATGCTCTGGGCAATGTTCTGCGGGGTAACCCTGGGTCCGGCCATTAATGTAGACTTAAATTTGACATGTGCCACCTACCTACCCCTTCATGACAGTGGTGTTTCCTGGTGGAAGTGGCCTCTATCAGCAGGATAATGCACCCTGCCACACTGCACACATTGTTCAGGAATGGCTTGAAGAACATGGTGCAGAGTTCAAGATGTTGCCCTGGCCTCCAAATTCCCCAGATCTCAATCCAATTGAACGTCTGTGAGATGTGCTGGACCAATGTGTTCTGGCTCCACCTCGCAACCTACAGGACTTAAAGGATCTGCTGCTAATGTCTTGGTGCCAGATACCACAGGACACATTCAGAGTCCATGCCTCGGTGGGTCGGTTCTGTTTTGGCAGCATGCGGATGACCAACAGCATATTTTTCAGGTGGTCATAATGTTTTGGCTCATCGGTGTATGTGCTGCGTGCTAGAGGTCTGCGCGGGACTGTTTTTTAAGTCCCGCTCCCGCCCGCTCCCGCTGGGGTTATATCCCGCACCCACCCGTTCCCGCTATATATACACTATTTGTTCACCCGCTGTCTGCTTAGAATAATTTTCTTCCCGACCCGACCATCCCGCTTAATATAGATCTCCCAGAATTTCACATGTACATTTTCACAGAGAAAATAAAAATGTAGTCTGCACAAACATTTTTTTATTATTATTTTATTTGCCTTGTCAATATACAAAATTTAACATTTTGCTGCAGACAGTAGGGGAAAAAATGTCGCAGCGAAAAAAAGAAGACGTGTAGGCTATTATTTTTATTCGTATTATCAAAATTCGTAACATTTTGCTGTCAACACAGGAAAAGTGTCAGAGAAAGAAAGAAAATATGACATGTCATTAAGCAAAATATGTAGGCCTTAACCGAACAATATGTAGGGCAGACTGTAGCCTATACCGGGTGGTCGATAAGATTAAGATTAGGTAAAGCGAAGATATGCTGTTCTGAAAGAACGTCGGCGTCGGGAACGTGATATTGAATGACCGACCGCTCCCGTTCAAATTACACCAGAGTTACCGACCGCTACCGTTTTTTAGTCGGAAATTTAATCCCGCGGCGCAAAATATCTGGTCGGGTCCCGCGGGACAGCCGCGGGAATGCAGACCTCTACTGCGTGCTTTCCTCTCAATAACTAAATAAACGCACAACAAAAATAACAGCGGTGAGAAAACAGAAGTTAAGAAAGTTCTGATCATTGTGATGAACCAGAAAAGATTTCCACGTCAAAGAAGGGGGAGCCACAGAGCACACATCTACCTATTATGTAATTGCCACGGACCAATGGTATTACGAAGGTGTTTACCAGTCGGAGCGGACTTTTCCTGAAAGTTTGCTTTGGCAAGCTGTTTCGAACTTTTGAAATGACACAAAAACCAACTTTGTTTTAGCCCGATTTTGTTCGAAATGACGTCACACTAATTCGTTCTTTGATTTCGCTTGATGTAAATGGGGGCCTGTAATGGAGAGTTGGTTAGGCATTTGCTAGAGTGGAGTTTGTAGTTGCAGTGGATTTAGGGTTAGTGGTGGGGACGGGTTAGGTGATCTGCCCTAAATGCACAGCAAATGTGATGCAATGCAAACTAAATGTATTTCTGAAAAGCCAAGCCAATGCTGATTTGTGTTTTTATTACAGGTGTTTTTATTACAGTATGTCTGTTGCTTTCATTTTTTGCTTGCAAACACTTCAGTTTGAGGTTAATTTGTTGTGGCTTCAAGCTACTACGACACCTTCCACTGCATATGGGAACACTTCCCAAAAATCCTGATTTACTCGTTATATCATAAGAAGAATGGCGTCTACGCTAATATTAGTCTCTCTGTTTATCCCGAGGTTTACCGCAGTCCGCCGGATCCAGGCTGTATCCAGATCTGATGAAGGACCTGCGCCTGGACGCGATGACAGCACAGTCCTGAAGTGTCTCTAGTCTCTCCCCTGTGAAGGCCTCCCTCCCCTCCCTTTACCTCTCTATAGATAAAGCGTTGTCGGGATAATTCCGGTTCGCGTGGCTACGCGGAAGCGATAAAAATTCTGTATTATAAATTTTAAGGCCTGACAAGTAGTTTGTTGAGGGTTGGTTTGTAGGGAAGGACTACACGCCTGCGCACATATATTCAAATGCGCATAGGCTACCTACAGACTGAACTCGTAATACACATGTGCACGCCATCGGCGTTCTCACAGGTTCACGTTTTTGAAAGTTTGCGCAGAAAGAACTTAAGAGGTTTCTGTAAAAACGGTGACGTTTTAGCGGCCCCTAAGTTAATAACTAATGATCGTTGCGACGGAAGTGAATCAATAAAAACTAACTTTAGCTGGACAATAACTTTATTCTAGAGCTGCCAAAACAATCTCTGTTACTTTATTTTCCTATTATCAATGTAAAGCCACTTTGGAACAATATACATTGTTAAAAGCGCTATGTAAATGAAGATGACTTGACTTGACTATAGCCTAGTAGTAGCCTGACCTTCTTTCCTTTATTTATGGACATGAAGTAAACGTGCATAGAAGAATGATAGAGTATGCAGTTTCCTAGGAAATGCATCCCGACAGCTCCAAAATATAAATAATTATTATAGGTTTACTGTAGTGATTCAGGGTAAGTCGTAAACACTGTTTGGAAGATAGATGCACAATGTGCTCTGTAATTATTAAAAATGTAGTTTATTTAGAACAAAAAGTTACATAGTGAAGCCTTAAATTAATCAAATGCTTCAGTGTCACCAAAAGGCTGCTAAAATACTTGTTTTGGCTGAACACTGCAGTTCTTGTGTTCTTGTGCACTCCTTTCACAAAGAAAAAACTGATCTACTTTGAATTAAATATCAATGATGTTTAACAGGGATTTTTTTCTCTATTAGGACTGTGACTCTGGACACCAGCGGAGAGAGGGCAGGTCTCTGGACTTCCATGACAGTGCTTCCATATCCATGGGTCCTCTGGTGTTCTCTGAAGGGAACACAGGTGAACATTTCATTTATTTTAATCATTTGTAAATAAAGGTTTCTGAAGATTTCTGTTATGAATACATTACATTTCACTGCATTTCATTATATTCCCTGTTCACAGATAAGTGGGTCCCAGAACAAGTGAAGGTATCTGAGGCTTCTTGTCTGTGTGGTTCTCTGATGCTGATACTTGTTCCTCTGATGAGTGTCCTGACACACTTCTAGCTTAATCCCACAGAATTGTCTAATGCCATTTAATGAATGTGGCAGTGACGCCACACTGATTTTGGGTTTCTAATTGTTTCTTTGTCATAGATGCTGTGTAGCCTTTGTTGGTTTACTTACAAGCACCAACAATTATTTCATTATTTAATTAATAAATCATTCACAATTGCTATGTACTATGTTAGTCATTAATTTTTTCTTTAAGAAGACATGCTATAATAACAAATTCGTGTTTTTACAAATCATGCAAAAACAATAAAAGGATCATTCCTGTTCTACGATTCCTTTCAGTTCTTTAACTTGGTTAAAAATGTAAATGCTTTGAAGAATGTTACCGCACTGAATTGTTCTTTCTGATAAGGTAAGATACGATGAGGTTCAGAAACTGTAACCCAAATTCTTTTTGTTCTAGTTTTAGTTTAATTAAATAAAGTGAAGAAAAACTGAAGTTTTAAGGCTGCATTCAATAAGTTCATGTACAAGCAGTCCTTGGACACTCTTTTTGAATATTCCTACATCTTACTAAAGCCTATAAAGTACCTTGAAATGCATGTTCAGAGGCCTGCAGTGCTGCTGCATTGACTTTTGAAAGAGTCTTTCCAGTAAGAGGCTGAAACATCAGTATGTTCATGTCAGATCAGTCCACTTACACTCCTGAAAGTTGCTTTAAGCTGCGTGAAAATTTTTCTGTGACTTGCTGAATTGACTCTTGTGTAAGAGCAGAACAGTAATAACTTGTTACCACTAAGAGTCATTGGCACGTTATATACCTTTTTGTTGGTGACATTTTTTTCAGTTACAAATTTGGAAGATTGCTACATTTATCAATAAACTCTGCTATGGTCATGTTTGTGTGATGTTTGATTTATACATTGAATGTAAATATTCGTTTCAGGTGTAATTGTTTTAAACATATGTCGTTATTATTCTACTAGTGCTTCCTAAATGGATAAACTAGTGATGTGAGACCTTTTGGCCTGTTATATCATGGTTTAGAATTATATTCAGTCACTATAACAACTTGAGCAAGGATGTCATGGTACTGTGATAAACCAATTAATTTGTCATATATTCAGTGCTTGCATAATTAAAGCCGAGTGCACACTGTACGATTTATAATGGTCCTTTACGACTGTAGCTTTTTCAGACTGTATGAACATGATTCCCACTGTAAGCCATGTCACTCTGTGGGATCTCAGTTGTCATTGATCGCTTGTACTGACGTACAGTCTGACATTAAAGACTTCAGATCAGAGGAATCTTTTAGGATTCTCAAAATTAATCACAGACGGCTAAATTGTGGCCAAAATCGATATTCTAAGCACATTTTACCAATTCCAAACCACATCAATCTAAATTACTATTAATATATATATAATAATTTATAGGTGATATGTAATTGTTGATGAGGGCTAAAAATGCCTTTTATTCAGTTTTGTATAATAATCAGGCAGTTCCGTCTCTGAGAAACTGACACCTTGTACTTATGGAGACTCCATAGGTTGTAGTTCTGGAAAACGGTGACACTGGAGACTAAAGGGTTCCTGGTGGTTTCACACTTAATTCTTTGCCTTTATTCTTAGTGTTTTGCAGTCTTTTCTTCTTAACCTGTTTTGCAACTCTGCTGACAATTATTAACAAAGGATTTCATTGTCCGATGGTCACGCCTTCATTTCAAAATTTCCAAAGTATTCCATCCTTCTCATGTCATGATTGTATTATATATTTATATATTGTTGCTGGGAATCTTACTGATCCAGATGAAGAGGAACATGATCTGATTTTAGGTCAACATATACATTAACTATTGTTTTCACTGTAATATGAGCAGCCGGTACACAAACAATTAAATGGCAAGCATTGATACAATCTCTAACAAAATAAAAAGAAATTAAACACTTCTTGAAGGTATTGTTTAGAGATTACTACCGTTTCCAGTAAAGTTCCACCCACAGTTATTAAAAGCACTGATATGATTGTGAGCGCTGCAGTTCAGCATCACTGTATTGAACTACTGAAGAGAGAATCTCACTGAGTTTGATCTGATCTCAGGTAAAGTTACTTCTCTCCATTTTATCCAGTTTAGCTCAAGTGACTAGATTTTTGACTGATCTAAATTTTATAAATATCTGTTAACTATAATTTAAGTTGTTTTTACAAACCTTCACAATAAACAGAAAGAAAAAGAAATATAACTGAATGTTTCATGTTGAATATGTGTGTGTGCAGGTGCCGTTCGTCACAATGAGGTTTCTGATTTCACTGTGTGTGTCACTGCTGCTGATTAATGGTGAGTGTTTTATAATCTGTCTGTGAACTTCCCAATATTAAATAATGCTTAATTTGTCTATTAAACGTAAAATCAGGGTCCTCATGGTCATTTAAGGTGCACCAACAATAAGACATGATAGTCTAGTGGTGTAATTTGTTTAAAGTAAGGGAGCCGAGTTTACATCCTAAACTATAATATATTTTTTTTATAATGACCCAAGCACATTACACATGAACTAAACTGCCAGTGATCGCCCCTGCATATTCTTGTTTAAATAACTGTTTGTTTTATTGGGGAAACCCACCCCCACATAATTATTATTCATCATAATAAGTTAAATATCCCTGTAATAATTACTACAATGAAAGTGACTAATTATATACTTTTGATCTCTGAGCTGAAGCGATTATTTTTGCTTTTAGTGTCGCTATTCCAGAACATTCTTGAGAGAGCAGTCCTGCATCGATTCAGTCTCCCACTTATTCTGTAGCTTCAACTCTGCTCCTAGGGACCCATTGTCCTGCAAAGTTTATTTCCAATCTGCTTCAGCTCACCTGGGCTGTGATTATTATTATTATATATATATATATATATATTATTTTTTTTTTATTTTTTTTAAAGCGATTCTGAAGAGCTTGTTTGTGGTTCAGGTGTGTTTGATTAAGGTTGTAGCTAAACTCTGCAGGACAGCGGTCATAACAGACAGTGGGTCAGGGCAGGCAGCAAACAGCAGAAGTAAGAGTCCAGGTAAACAGAGATCAAAGGCAGCCAGAGAAGAGTCATAAACAGTAATCCAAGGCAGGGTCAAAACACAGGCAGAAGATACAATGACAGAATAACGCTCAGAAATGCAGCCGGGGCAAACAAGACTTCGCAATGTGTGACTGAACAAGCAGGGTTTAAATTGTCTGGTGATAAAGATCAGGTGTAGAGATCGTAGTCCCAAACAGAAATACGTCATCAACTAGGCTTTATCGTTAGTATCACAGGAATACTTATTCTTACTGTGAGGAGAATTTTTACTTGTATATCGCAAATGATAATATATCGCCCATCCCTACCCAGAATGTTTTCAGTTTATCCCTATTCAACACACCGAGAAGCTGATGAGTTGAAGTAGTTGTTTAAATTAGTAAGACATTGACATTCTGGTATGTGGCTATATGTTTTATCACTGACTGTCCCTTTTTCTTCATTCTCTCAGAATCAACAACTTCCATCTCTGATCCATGCTATGATTATAACACTCTTGATGAATCCTGGAGAGACATACGGCAAAAGCGATATCAGTACTCTGGACATGATGACACTCTTGTTGAATGGAGTGGCTGGTATCGGCTGTATCTGAATGGAGAAAGTGCCCAGATGTCTGAGTGTTGTGTGACTAATGCTAAATGTGGTGGAGAAACTGGACTGCAACTCAACAGTTCTCATCCAACTCTTGAGGATGGAGTGGTGACCCGTGAAGTCCTGGGAACATATGGGTACAACCTGTGTGGCGACCACAGATCCACGTCCATCCAAGTCAAAGCCTGTCCAGGAGATTATTACATCTATGAACTTGTCAAGCCCAATGTGTCTATCCCCATGCCTTCGTACTGTGCAGGTGAAGTTCCAGGCTCTATTTTCTAAATATATTTTTGTTTGTTACATGGATACAGCTTTCTACTAAAATAAAGTATTTTTTTCCTTCAATCCATGATAGTTGCTTTCCAAAGCATCAGCAGTGATCCCTGCTACAACTATGAGTCTCTGGATCGTCCCTGGAGAGCCAACAATGAAAGTAGAGATAACATTTGTGATGAACTTTTCTCCTGGAATGGCTGGTACCGGCTTTTCTACTATGGAATGGACATCCGGATGTCAGAGACCTGTGTTAGTTCATACAGCTGTAACGCATACTATAATCTGTGGCTCAATGATCCTTACCCTCAGATAGAGGATGGAGTGGTGACCAGGGAGGTCTGTGGTGGTGGTTATTATTGGAGAAGCTGCTATGCTTACAAGTCAATTCCCATCAGAGTGAAAGCGTGTCCAAGCAATTATTATGTCTATGAACTTGTGAATTCACTATTGTGGTGTTCAGGATACTGCACAGGTACAGGTTATTTTCTTACTTTTTAATACATTCTTTTAAACCTTTAAAATGATTTCAGTCATGTCTTGAATTTTTTTTATTTTTTAGATGTCAGCACCATTTCACAGATGGTTTCCACTGTAAGTCCAGATTTAAGCACTGGATTCATCATCACCTCAAGTAAGTTGTAAATAATTATATATATATGAATGAGGTTATTCACAATAATTTATAATTCACCTTTTCTTTAATTATTAATTGCAATAAATTTTTTTTGCATGAATGTGTTGCATCACTATTACACAGTCATGTTTGTGTATGAGTGATTTAAGAATCTCATCATGATTACTGTGTTTGACTGTTTCAGATTCACACTCGTAAAGTTGCTCATTACAGTATAACTTTGTCTGTTTTGGTTTCTTTTAACAGATTATGACCCGTGCAATAACTACAACATACTCGACAACTCCTGGAGAAGCACACTCAATTACTGGTCTGTGCTTATGAATGACTTTATGTATGAATATGATGACACTCGTGTAGAATGGGATGGCTGGTATCGACTCTTCATGAATGGCTTGAGTGCTCAGATGCCTGAGTGGTGTTTTTATTACATGTCATGTGGAGGTTATAGTTCTCTGTGGCTTAATGGCTCTCATCCTCAGATAGAAGATGGAGTTGTTAGTCGTGAAGTTTGCGGCACTTATCGTAATCAGTGCAGTCACTACAGATCCGACCCGATCCAAGTCAAAGCTTGTCCTGGAAATTATTATGTCTACAAATTTACCAGACCAACTCTTTCAATCCCAGCTCCCGTTTATTGTGCAGGTACGTTTATTCTTATTTATTTTTGTATTGTATTTATAGGTGTATTGTAGGCTCACATATGACAACTACTAATGCAGTCCTGTAAAAGACTAATGTATAATTATTTTGAATACATTTATTCTTTTGTATATAATGCTCTCTTTCTACTTTTACATAATAGTATCTTTCACCACTCCAAGTGTCGATCCCTGCTACAACTATACCAGTCTGGATGAGCCTTGGAGATCCACAGACAACTCTTACTATAATAACTATAACTACTATGGCATGTGTGATTATAATGTGGAGTGGAATGGCTGGTACAGGATGTTCTACAACGGTGAAAATACTCAGATGCCAGAATCATGTGTAAATCAAGGCATGTGTGGCACTTATGAACCACTGTGGCTCAGCGGCCCTCACCCACAGCTGGAAGATGGAGTGGTCACCCGTCAGGTCTGTGTCTCCTCAGAGAGTGGCTGCTGTGACTACACATCCCACCCTATAAGAGTCAAAGCCTGTCCAGGAAATTACTATGTTTATGAGTTTGTCAAGCCAATGTTTTGCGGAGCTTACTGTACAGGTGAGAATTTACCCATTTGTGTTTAGTCATTTAGCCATTCTCTTACTCTGAATTTTGTTTTAAAATGATAATTGATATAACATTGTCCTAATACCGGACGGCGAAAGTCAGTACATCCCTTCAGCACCTACAACAGTAGAGACAATCCCATCTATAGACTTCATTATTCCACCAATCACTAAATGTAATATTTATTTGTTTCCAGTAAGGATAAACACTACCTATACTACAGCCCCAGAAACTACAACTGAAACTACAGCCACAGAAAAAAAAAAAAAAAAGCACAACCACAGAAACTACAACTGAAACTACAGCCACAGAAACTACAACTGAAACTACAGCCACAGAAACTACAACTGAAAGCACAACCACAGAAACTACAACCACGGACACTACAGCTGGTAATATAATGTGCTGTTATGTGTGAGATTATTGTTTTATGTCTGGGATGCATGTAATATAGCATGTTAAATCTATAGTGGTAGTTCCTTTGCAGACCACCATATCATGTTAGAAAAGCTAGCACTGACAGTTTTGGCATGATTCTTCGTCTCTGGGAGAAGAGAGGAGACAAAGTTCAAGTTATTTAAATATAAGTTGCATGTTAATTGATTGAGTGGATCAAGTCCTACTTTTCATTAACTACTGGAACATGCAATGTGTTGTGTTGTCTTTCATCTATTTGTGCTTCTCTTAGATGTGAGAGATCGCTGTTCTGAACTCAGCTGCAATGAGGATGAATGGTGTGGGAAGAAAAATGGTGTTTACGGCTGTTTATGTAAAAAGGACCATCACACACCACAATCACATTCTGACTCTTTTGGTTGGTATCATTCCACAATTAAATTTAAAATATAATACAATATCCAGTCATTAATTAGCTTTGCTTTTTGTCTCAGATTTCTCAGAAATATGTGAAAGCAGCTCTGGCTCCATGTCTGTGTCTCGCTGTCAGCTATTTGAGGCTGGTTTTCCAGCTGATGTCTTACACCTCAATGATCCCAGCTGCAAAGGAACGGTCCGGAATGGCAGAGTGGAATTCCATTTTGATAACGAGGAACACATCTGTGGTACAAATCTTGTGGTAGTATATATTACATACAATGCTATTCCATGTACTATCATCTCAAATTGTCACTAAATGTTTGATTTAAAAAAATGCTGAAAGGATATCCTTTTTATCATATGTGTGATGCCAGTTGGATTCAATAAAGTTTTATGTATAGAAATGAAGAAAACAATAGTTCTTTTTGACTTTTAGGATAATGTTCACTCATAAGAGATCAGTGATTTAGGCAAATTATTATTATAGTATAGTATTATTAATTATATTCTATTATACATAATGAAGGGCTGCCAGCTTATACGTTCAGCTTGGAGGGAGAATTATTTCTGTGGACCATTTTCTTGCATAACAAGAAGGTTTTTTTTTTTTAATGATTGTCAAAGCATTTGTTAACTGAACAGAATTTCATTAGGTTTACTGACAACATGTTACAATGACTGGCACTGTGTTTTTATCATGAGATTATGTAAAATAATTGAGATGAGAGGGAGAGTGTGGCGGGAGAACAGTGTCAGTTGCGTGAGAGTTGGAACCCCCTGTTAACTAGATTCTGGGTAAAATGTTAATGAGTTAAATATTTGACATGTTCAAATATTGTATCCATGTTCGATCAGGCTAACGGCACCCACTTCATCTATGATAACTTTATTCTGGGGACACCGAGGTCAGAAGATCTCATCATCAGCAGAAAGAAAATCCTGAAGCTTTCTTTCAGCTGTGTTTATCCTCAATCACAAACACTTTCCATGAATGTGGTAATCAACCCACTGGAGAGGTGGGAATCTTTTACACAGGAAAAACTATTGTACAGTATAAAAATTAGCAAATATATGCAAATATACTCTGAAAATTATACATGGTGTGTTCTTAAGATATCTACATTTTCAAATATGTGACCCTGGATCACAAAACCAGTCACAAGTCGCACAGGTATATTTGTGGCAATAGCCAACACTACATTGTATGGGTCAAAATTATAGATTTTTCTTTTATGCCAAAAATCATTAGGATATTAAGTAAAGATCATGTTCCATGACCATATTTTGTCAATGTCCTACAGTAAATATATAAAACATTTATTTTTGTGAGTGAATGCAGCACAATCGCGAACATAAATGGACAACTTTAAAGGAGATTTTCTCAATGTTTAGATTTTTTTGCACCCTCAGATTCCAGATTTTCAAATAATTGTATCTCGGTCAAATATTGTCATATCCTAACAAACCATACATCAATGGAAAGCTTATTTATTAAGCTTTCATATGATGTATAAATCTGTACAAAATGTAAATGTACCTATGTGACTGGTTTCGTGGTCCAGGGTCACATATAGATTGAGTTGCGACAAATACATGTACATAGAACTTTATTTTTTTTGTGAATATTTCATCAGCATTGTGCACAAGACTGTTCCCGCTGGTGAAGGCAGATATCGGGTCCGGATGATTCCATATCAGGATGATGAGTTTACCCGGCCCTTCACTGGTCGTGTGGATGCAGAGCTCGACCAGGAGATGCATGTGGAAGTTCGTGTTGAGGGGGTCGACAGCCGCCAGTTTGCCCTGGTGATGGACACGTGTTGGGCTACACCTGTGAATGATCCTGATTACAGCCTCCGCTGGGATCTCATCCTTTCAGAGTAAAGCATGGATTTTTTAGGATTGCCTGAGATACTTTATCTCTCAGGATTTCAAGTCTAAAGCACAGGATTCCACTTATACAGCGGAAACAAATTTGATTTGTTGATTGTCATTATTGATATTCTCAGGTGTCCCAATGCAAATGACGACACAGTGGAGCTGCTGCAGAACGGCGTCTCGACATCCAGCCGTTTCTCCTTCAGGATGTTTATCTTCACTGCAAACTCCACTAAGCTTTACCTGCACTGTGCTGTTCACCTTTGCCTTCTGTCAAGCAATCGCTGCTCAACTGTGAGTATTGAGTAATTTACATCCATACGTCCGTGATAATTAATGTAATTAAAGTTTTATGAATCTGCTATTGATAAATTCCCGTTGATCAGAGAAATATCACTCTAAATGTCCATGGTGCTGAGGTTGAATGTTCAAGGCTGAAAATGGTAAAATGCTTGTATTTTCTGCCCTCTGCTAGAGACTTTCTGCACCTTTATGTTTTGTGTTTGTTCAGTGATATTTAACAGGGATTCACACAGCTGGATTTTGCTCTTTTCTCTATTAGAACTGTTCTTCTGGACACCAGCGGAGAGAGGGCAGGTCTCTGGACTTCCATGACAGTGCTTCCATATCCATGGGTCCTCTGGTGTTGTCTGAAGGGAACACAGGTGAACATTTCATTTACTTTAATAATTTGTAAATAAAGGTTTCTGAAGATTTCTGATATGAATACATTACATTTCACTGCATTTCATTATATCCCCTGTTCACAGATAAGTGGGTCCCAGAACAAGTGAAGGTATCTGAGGCTTCTTGTCTGTGTGGTTCTCTGATGCTGATACTTGTTCCTCTGATGAGTGTCCAGACACACTTTTAGTTTACCACAAAAAGGCATTTACATGCACATTGTTTCTTTATTTCATAGCTGATATTTTCTGTGGCATAAAGGAATTCTTATTAAATCATTTAGACCTATATTAATTGTTACTGTACACAATTCACTCTGTATCAATTGAGAGGATGTGCTGCAACAAGAAAGACCATCAGATTCATGCTTATTCAAATCATGCAAAAACAACATTGGGTCATTCCTGTGTTTGCAATTTTTATTCTGTGGGCCCTATCTTGCACCCAGTGCAATTGACTTCGTACACCGACGCATGTATCATTCCTATTTTGCACAAAACCACACCCATGAATAATGAAGCTACTTCAGACCAACCCATTTTAGATTTGCGTCGGGCGCAAGAGTCATTTATCCCGCCAGTATAAAGTTACTTGCGATAAAATCTTAAAAAATCTTAAAAGATTACAGTGACATCAGTCAATATTAGGTAGTTATCATGTTTTTCACTTTAGAATACTGTTCCAAATAGTTAGTAGTTCCTTTAGAAGGATGTAGTAACACTTGTGTCATTACTAGTGGGTTACCATTACCTTTTATTATAAATTATGCATTATTCAAGTTAATTATGAACCTGTATATACTAGTTCTCTTGGAAGTATGAAAAAAATAGTAGTTATTGATTAGCTAATAGTGAACTACCACATTCAGCTGAGCGCTATTACTTACTAATTTGTTAATCAGAGTTTCTTGTTAGTTAATAGTAGTTACTAGAATGTTAATAGTGCGTCACTCATTTGTTCCTGTGTAATTATTCATTAATGAAGGAACAATAGTCTAAAGTGTTACCAACTTTTGTTTTTGCTTACATCGCCTCCCTGCTTGTGTTCATTAATTTGTCACTATGGTTACTCATTTGATTAGTTATTGTTATCAGCTGTTGCTTAATGAGATCTCTTGGTTTTCTCTCTGTACAGATCTGTCTGTGTTTCAGTCTTCTGGTGTCGGGTCTCGTTAATGTGTGATCTGAGTTTGGTTATGGTTTACATTCTTTTATTAAAGTTTACTTTGAATCCTTCCTCTTCGTCCCATCCTTCAGACATTTTGTCGACTATAAGTAATGTCACACCTTCATGTCAACTAACATATTGTGTGATTCAGATTGCAAATATGTTCCTGCCAAACATGTTAAGGTAAATATAAGAGCTATTAGATAAAGTTTAATAAGTAGAAATTAAGATAAGGTATGAACTTCTTTTGTTATGTAGTTTTATCCAATAAAATGTACTGATTGTGTTCCAGTTGGTCTCTAAGGGTTAAAATGCTGAACATGTGAAAGACTCTTTGGCCTGGTATGTCATGACGTAGTATAGCCGGAATATTCAGTATAACAGGTTTCTGAATGTTATCTTACCTTAGACACATATCAGCCAGCTTATAATGAACATTTGGTCAAAATTGTCTCCAGTTCAATTCAATGAGACGCTAATAAGACTGGATTTGTTTATGGAATGATTAGAGAATATTCATCCTCTTCAGTGTGAGTCTCTATATTACACCTTTATACAGTACATGAGGTTTGAGCGTCACTGAGAGCCAGTTAGATACGATCAGCTCCTAATAATTTTTCATGCTGTGCAATCATAGAGGAGTGTCTATTGTCTCCATCGATCATTAGATTATCTTGTTATCATTTTTAACCCCTTTTCTTTTTATCACATGATCATTGTCTGCTGTATTCTTTATGCAGCTGTAACCATTATTGGAAAAATGTATTGTCTGGAATCCAGTCTGGTGATTTCCTTAATAATACAAATCAGTAATTAATATGGATATACATTTAACTTTAGAACAGGGGGTCAAATTGTCTTTATTACACATTTTTTGCAATTTATTACTCAACTGTAAAACCAACACTAAATAAACATAATGGTTTTATTGTTCAGCTTACTCAGTAGATGATAAATCACATAAATATAACATGATGTAAATCACTTACTACTAAAAAAAAATGTTTTAGGTTGTAAATAATGGCTAAAAGGCATGACACTTTATTTCAATGGTCCACTTTAGACATTCTGCTGCCTATAAGTATCTTTGCAACTACATGTCAACTAGAAGTCATTGAGTAGACTATATTAATACAGATATTACTGTATTAATATCTGCTAATACTTTATTTTGATGGTCCCCAACAGACATTCAACGGATTATAAGTAACTTTGCAACTACACGTCAACTTAAACTTAAAACAAACCATTACCTAATAGGCTTCTAAAACTCTATCTAGAGTTAGTTGAGAACAACACCAGGGTGAGTAAATTATGACTTAATTTTTATTTTAGGGAAATTATTTTATAAGAAATTATAAGTAAATTAACTACTGCATAATGGCTAATATGCCTTTATTAACTACTGGTGTGTTAAAATTTAAGGGAAGTTGAATACATTTCCAAATAATTCCTTTAGAAGGAAGTAGTAACACTTGAGTCATTATTGTTACCATAATGTTCACTTTAGAATACTGTTCCAAATGGCCAGTACTTCGTTTAGAAGGATGTAGTAACACTTGAGTTGTTACTATCCAAAAACTCAAAAACTCAAAACTCAAAAAACAAACAAACAAAAAAAAAAAACTGAAAAGCTTACATTGACTTCAGTCATTACTAGGAGTCATTATCATGCTTTTCACTTTAGAATACTGATCCAAATAAGTAAATAAATTGTAGCCTATTCTGTAGATTTACAGAGAAGACATTCCTGTACTGACACATTTTTAGCGCATGACATGTTTTTTTTGTTTTTGAATTGTGAGCTTATTTTTAAGTGTGGAAGTGAGGAATGTGGAACATTCCTAAAGAGTCAAATTGTTTCTTCTTTGGTAAACCTGTGATTACAGTGTTCACTTAAACTTTCTAAGGCCAGAGGCCAGAGCTGATTCTTTACTGTGTGTCAGTGCAAACAATATATAAAATATAGCCTACACATATATTAAAAATCATTTTATATCAAGTAGACGTTAAATGTGTCATGTTCCCGCTTTAGGGAAATACCCACACAAGTATGTTTAGCCTAATTTTATGTATTCTCTGCAGTCTTTGTAAATCAAGTTCCATCATGGGCGTCAGTTTGGTTTGAAATGTGCTGGGGACAGAGACGCATTCGGAAGTGCATTTTCAGAAGTGCTGGGTACAATGACGCATTCATTTTTTTTCTCTCTTTCGCGCAGGTTATGTTTTGAAAGACGATGTCCTGTAGCTCAGGCATGGCCCCACTTTTCAAACCAAACTGACGCCCATTTCAAACCAAACTGACGCCCATGATGGAACTTGATTTACAAAGACTGCAGAGAATACATAAAATTAGGCTAAACATACTTGTGTGGGTATTTCCCTAAAGCGGGAACATGACACATTTAACGTCTACTTGATATAAAATGATTTTTAATATATGTGTAGGCTATATTTTATATATTGTTTGCACTGAGGACCAGCGTTCATCATAAGAGACACGGCAAGAGCGCGCAAGTGTGTTTTTCTGGATCTCTCTGTTGTTCTGTTATTTTAGTGCTGTATTTTAGTCCAGTTTGCACTTAAGCCTTTGCTATTGAAGAGTTTCGATTCAGCGCATTCTCACGCTATTCAGACTTAATTGCCCGAGAGAAACAGCATCTGTACGAATAGATATAAATAAGGAAGCTTCAGTTCATTCGCCAGGACCAGCGTTCATCATAAGAGACACGGCAAGAGCGCGCAAGTGTGTTTTTCTGGATCTCTCTGTTGTTCTGTTATTTTAGTGCTGTATTTTAGTCCAGGTAAGCCCTTCTTCGATTCTCTGTTCATTTTGTATTTTTAGTTTCACATAATTCTGTATTTTAATTAGACGCGCTGCTACATTAAACAGAAGCCGCGAGTGAAAATTAATATTGCTTTCTAGTTTGCACTTAAGCCTTTGCTATTGAAGAGTTTCGATTCAGCGCATTCTCACGCTATTCAGACTTAATTGCCCGAGAGAAACAGCTGTACTCACTCAAGCGGTGAAAGCATTATCTGTATATCTGTGTAATTTGCGCGCTGTCGCGGAAGCGTCAGCGGAAGCGTTCAGCTCTCGTGTTCAGCCTCCTCGTGTGAAGACCGACTCGGGTAAAGACCAGCGACTCTACCTGCGCGACTCCACCGAGCAAGGACACCAGAAAGGCACTTAAGTATCTCCTTTTCCCTTTTTCCTTCACTCTTTTTATCTTATTGTTCACCTTAATCAACATGTGCCTTCAATACATTCCTGTTATCTCTCGGCAACGCCCTTTCATCACGTGCAAAAGGCAGCGCAATACTGCCAATCTGCGTCCCATTCTCTCATCCTCACACACTCCTCTCTCTCTTTCCGTGGGTCTATGGAATTGTCAGTCAGCAGTCAATAAAGCTGACTTCATTCCAGCCTTTGCATCTCATTCTTCTCTTAATATCTTAGGCTTGACTGAGACCTGGATCCGGCCAGAAGACTCAGCAACCCCCGCTGCTCTCTCTAACAATTTCTCCCTCTCTCACTCCCCTCGCCAGTCTGGGAGGGGTGGGGGTACAGGGCTCCTCGTTTCTAACAATTACAAATACTCCACGCTCTCTTCTCTATGCAACAACAACTCATTTGAATATCATGCTATTACACTTACAACTCCCATTAAGATCCATATTGTAGTCATTTATCGTCCCCCAGGTCAGCTGGGTAACTTTGTGGATGAGCTGGATGTGCTGCTGTCCACTTTCCCTGAGGACGGCACCCCACTCCTAGTCTTCGGTGACTTCAACATCCATCTCGAAAAGCCGCATGCAGCAGACTTCATCTCCCTCCTAGCCTCCTTCGATCTCACACGACTCATCACCACAGGTACTCACAAATCAGGCAACCAACTGGACCTGGTTTACACACGCAACTGCACCACAGAGAACATCTTGGTGAGACCTCTCCATGTTTCAGATCATTTCCTCATTACTTTCAGTCTACAACTCTCTACCCCTGCACCTCCAACCCCACCTCCAGTCACTTTCAGGCGAAACCTGCGCTCACTCTCTCCCTCACACCTTTCCTCTGCCGTGTCATCTTCTCTTCCCCCACCCTCAAAATTCTCATCTCTGGATGTGAATACCGCAACGGATACCTTATGCTCCACTCTAACCTCTTCTCTAGACACTATCTGCCCTCTCTCCTCCAGGCCAGCACGCGCTACTCCCTCCAACCCCTGGTTATCTGAGGTTCTTCGTGAACACCGGACTGAACTCAGGGCAGCGGAGAGGAAATGGCGCAAATCAAAAGACGCATCTGACCTGGGTATGTATCAATCTCTCCTCTCTTCCTTTTCTGTAGATGTTCATGCTGCAAAATCTTCATACTTCCACAACAAGATCAACAGCTCCTCCAACACACGAGTACTTTTCAAGACATTCAACTCTCTCCTCTGTCCACCTCCACCACCACCCACCTCCTCCGTAACTGCTGACGATTTTGCGAACTTCTTCACCAACAAAACTACAACTATCAGCAATCAGTTCTCGGCTCCACACACACAGGAACCCAGACCGACCCCTTCCTCAGCCAATGTCCCTCTGTCCTCCTTTTCTCCGCTAACCGAGGAAGAAGTATCTACACTTCTCCTCTCCAGTCATCCTACCACCTGTCCTCTAGACCCCATCCCCTCGCACCTTCTACAAGCCATCTCTCCGACACTTCTACCAGCACTCACACACATCATAAACTCATCCCTCCATACTGGCACCTTCCCTACAGCATTCAAGCAAGCTCGGGTTACTCCACTGCTTAAAAAACCAACACTAAACACATCAACTGTAGAGAATTACAGACCCATCTCCCTCCTACCATTTATTGCAAAGACACTTGAAAGAGCTGTTTTCAACCAAGTAACATCCTTCTTGTCTCGAAACAACCAGCTGGATGCCAACCAATCCGGCTTCAAGAAAGGCCATTCTACTGAGACTGCACTACTATCAGTCACAGAAGCCCTACGGATCGCAAAAGCTGCTTCCAAATCTTCAGTCCTCATTCTCCTGGATCTGTCTGCTGCCTTCGACACTGTGAATCATCAGATCCTTCTGTCCAGCCTCTCATCACTGGGCATCACAGGTACTTCACTCCACTGGTTTGAGTCCTATCTCACAGGTAGGTCCTTCAAGGTCGCATGGAGAGGCGAGCTATCCAGATCGCATCAGCTGACCACAGGGGTTCCCCAGGGTTCAGTTCTTGGACCCCTCCTCTTCTCCATCTACACCACATCACTGGGACACATCATACAAGCGCACGGCTTCTCCTACCACTGCTATGCTGATGACACACAGCTCTTCCTCTCGTTTCAACCAGATGATCCCACAGTAGCTGCACGGGTCTCAAGCTGTCTGGCGGACATCTCGGCATGGATGAAGGAACATCACCTACAGCTCAACCTGCCAAAGACTGAGCTTCTCGTCCTCCCTGCCAATCCATCTCTACAGCACGACTTCACTATCCAGCTAGATTCATCTTCAATCACCCCATCAAGGACGGTCCGAAATCTTGGAGTAACATTTGATGACCAGCTGACCTTCACAGATCACATTTCAAAGACAGCTCGATCATGCAGGTTTGCACTGCACAACATCAGGAAGATCAGGCCTTTCCTAACTGAGCATGCAACACAACTTCTCGTCCAGGCCCTGGTCATTTCTAGGCTTGACTACTGCAATGCTCTTCTGGCCGGTCTTCCTTCAAGTGCAACTAAACCTCTACAAATGATCCAGAATGCTGCAGCTCGTCTTGTCTTCAACGAGCCCAAGAGGGCCCACGTCACTCCTCTGTTCATCTCTCTGCACTGGCTACCTCTCGCTGCTCGCATCAAGTTCAAGGCATTGACGCTTGCTTACCGATCTATCACAGGCTCAGCTCCCTCCTACTTTAACTCATTCCTACGAGTCTACATCCCTACCAGACGCCTACGATCAGTCAACGAGCGACGTCTCGTGGTTCCATCGCAGAGAGCCACAAAATCACTTTCCAGAACATTCTCATTCACAGTTCCATGCTGGTGGAACACTCTCCCCTCCCTCATCCGGAATGCTGAATCCCTGACAACCTTCAAAAAGCATCTGAAAACCCATCTCTTCCGTGAGCACTTAACCACATAAAAAAAAAAAAAAAAAAAAATAAATAAAAAAAAAAAAAACCCTCCCCTTTCCCTCTAAAAACCTCACTTATCGGGCTTATGCTACTCTGAATAATGCCTGAACTTTGTATCTTGAGCACTCCTTGCGTAGCTTTGGTTTTTGCCTCTTCATGATGATCCGCTTAATCTAGTCCTGCTTTGTAAGTCGCTTTGGATAAAAGCGTCTGCCAAATGACTAAATGTAAATGTAATGTAAATGTAAATGTTTTCAACAGGCCCACCCAAAACTTTCAAAAAAAAAAAAAAAAAAAAAAAAATTTTTTTTTACTATATTCTAATTTTGTCAATAATTATAAAAAAATTGCCAATAAGCTCATAATTTTTTGCTAAAATAGTGTTTAGTTTTAAAAAAACATTTTAAAAAGCTGGTTATATTTTGATTTTTCTGCGCAAGTTCAGCAGACAGTGAGGTTCGGGTTTGTTCCGATCAGAGCCCCATGTGTGGAGAGCGCATTTCTGAATATTCCGCTCCGCTCGTTCATTCCGCAGGGTCGCTCGCTCAACCCAGATGTCCTGTTGCCTGGTTCGAAAATATGTGGAATAAGGGCTGCTTCCGACTAAAAAAATGTCCTAGTCGACTAGTAGGCTAGTTGTTCATTTAAGTCATTCGTGGACAAATTGCCCCTTTATATTAATTTAATTACTTATATAGCCTACAGGATAATGAGCTTACGTAGCCGCACTCAAGCCACGACCGCACGCATAAAGCTTGCCACAAAGAACCGGTAAAAGTAATGATTATGACTGCGTCTAAATGTGTCTAAATACGCTGTGAATGTGAATATGCATTATACGCTGAGTTTCGGTTCATTTATGAGACGAACTCCAGTTCACTCGCCGGAGCGTCCATGTCGTGATTCTGCTATATTTACTTCTTATTTATTAAATCCAGGCAATTGGATCATGAAACATTGATTAAAATTAAGATATAATTAATACAAAACGAAATTCACTTTAAAGAAAGGCAGCTGTTCTGTTTGAGGTCTCTGTGAAAGTTTTAAAGCAGTCTTTTAGTGCCGCTTTCAGAGCGCTCAACTGACACGTTGTTTTTTCCCTCATAAATGTGAACACGGAAAATAAAATAAAATGAATATTATAATATTTTTTTGTTGGGTCAGACAATGATTACCAAATTTCTCTCTCATATTGCTCCTCATAACCACTGAAAACGGTCAAAAAAATCGAACCAAAAGTCAAATTAATATGGACAGAAGTTAAAAGTGGTGGGTACAAAATGACTCATGACGAAATCTGGTGGGTACGCGTCCCCCCCGAAATCGACGCCTATGAGTTCCATGATTAGTATTCATTAATATTTCTTATTGTTTTTTTCCTTCATTGTCAGTACCCAAATATTAGATACCCATTTGCCTAATTTTAACATACTAAAATTAGGCAAATGGGGTTGTCTAGAGTATAGAACAAGATCTGAGCCAAGACACTCATATAAAAGATATAATTATCTCAATGAGACTTTTTCTTGATTAAATAAAAGTGCTATATTTGTAAAGCTGTTTTGGAAAAAGTGCTAAAAATAAAACTAGCTGTCATCCAATCTACTATACATTCACATGTATTTAAGCACAGAGTAGAAGAATGTCTTGCCAAGAGACGTTTTCACAAGGGAAAAAAATTTAAATAACAAATACCTATATGTCACATGAAAATTGAAAACTGGTTTACGGTATTTAGAAATGACTTCTAGTTCCAGTAATGATCCACCCACAGTTATTAAAGGCACTTATGTATATATTATGTAATATATATATTAGAGGTGGGCATAGATTTTTTTTTTTAATCTAGATTAATTTTGAAATTAATCTAGATTAATCTAGATTAAAATGGCCCATTTGAATTCTGCCGAAGGCATTCAGAATATGTGTGGTACCCAAATAATGACTATAAAAGTAAGTCTTTGAGAACGGGTTTCTCAAGCCAGGTGGCGCATTAGACCAGGGGCTCATCTCCTGTTTCCAAAATGCATCACAAACTGCTTGAGAAAGCTGTTCTACTCATAGACTGTAAAAGGTTACTACTGTACTGTTACCGTCCGTAGGCAACATTAGGTAGGCCTATGTTATTATCAACTACTATAGGCTATCAATTAGGGATGGGCGATATGGCCTAAAATCCATATTGTGATATACATTGCAGCCTCTTGCGATAACGATATATATTATAATAAAACCATTTCAGAACAGGTCACACAGACCCTGCTAAACAACTGCTAAATGTATTTTTTTTTTTTTTTTTTTTTTTTTAAAGAGTGTATGTAGTTTTGAGAACATATATTGTGCAAAACTGTAAGTATACAACATCATTTTGCAGATAAATAAAATTTAAGTACACTAGCTGCAGAGACTTAAGTAGGTCTATGTTTATTATGGCTTGGATCTTATGAAACCCCAAATTTAAAATGAGAATATTGTCTAACTGATGTCTTTTCAGTCAAAAAGAAACACAACAACGATTCTTAAAATCGGGTGCAGACAGAGATTATGTGCTACACCACTAAGATATATTGGGAATAATACGCGCGTGCTGGTATTCAGTGATATGTTTCGTTTTGAATTTGAGGTGGTAGAACGGATTAGTCGTGTTAACTTACCGAACTGTTACCTCACACACTCTGTCTATATAGTTTGCTGCTGCTCGTCGGACGGCTTAAATCCAAACCAAGTCCAAATAATGTATGTTGCACCGATCTTTTTCACCAGCTTTCACTTTCAGCCGTGTTTACTTAAGATGACGACGAATATGATGCGTTGCAGCCGGGTGTACCTCGCGGCCGCGGGTAGATTGCGTCATCATAGCTTGTGTAGTATAGAGCCAGCTCCCAACCCAACTTGGAGAATAGATTAACGGCGATATTTTTTTTATCGCCCGATAAGAGTCTCGCGTTAACGCAGCACGTTAACGCCGATAACGGCCCACCACTAATATATATATATATATATATATATATATATATATATTTTTTTTTTTTTTATATATCTGTGAATGTTATAGTTGTTTTACAAATATCCACAACAAACATGTAATAAAATATAAGAAACATTTTTCATTTGTGTGTGCATGTTCTATATGTGCGTGCAGGTGCCTCTCGTCACAATGAGGTTTCTGATCTCACTGTGTGTGTCACTGCTGCTGATTAATGGTGAGTGAGAACCGAGCACAGTGTGTTTGGAATTTGTGGCATTTATCTACTGCACAACTTGTTTTGCGTTCAGCCATTATAGCAGACCACAGCTCTCGCAACAATCTCATGACACACAACCTCACACTCCAGGGTTATGGCGCACTCCACAACTATGCCGTCTTTATCGCCCAATTTCGAAATTACAATTAATATCTAAAATATTAGAGAAAGTTTTTTTTACTTCAAATTACTCAATTTTTATTGGAGAATGATCTGGATTCAGAGCTGGGCACAGTACAGAGTCAGCTCTGGTAAAAGTGTTGAATGACCTGTTAATAGCAATTGATTCTGGGCTTGCAGTTGTTTCAATTACATTGGATCTCAGTGCTGCATTCGACACTGTTGATCATTTGATTCTTTTAGACCGGTTGGAGTGTGAGGTTGATATTCATGGAAGAGCATTAACCAATTTTATGAAGCGATGCAGGTGCTTTGTTTTAGCAAAAAACACAATTTACCACTTTATTTAGTAGGGGGAGCACTACGACGCATGCGAATTGTGTTGACTCAAGACCGGGTGTTGTTCCGTGAATGTGCTTTAGATAATATTATTTTGTAAATATAGAGGTAAATTATGTTTGTTTTTGTTTTTTTGGCAAAACAAAGCTTACATTGCTTCATAAAATTGAGGTTAAACCACTGGAGTCACTTGGATTAGTTTAATGGTGTCTTTACTACCTTTCTGGGGCTTGAATGTTTTAGTTGCGTAGGCTACCAATGGAGGAACAGAAAGCTCTTGGAGTTCATCAAAAATATCTTCATTTGTGTTCCGAAGATAAACGATGGTCTTACAGGTTCGGAATGACATGAGGGTGTATAATTAATGACAGAATAATTTTTTTTTTTGCTGAACTATACCTTTAAGGAATCCTGGAAACACCTTAAATCAACCACAGCATGCACTCGGTCCATTTTCTGGAATAACTGAAATGCAGATAAGAAAACAAGTTTCACACACACACACACACAAAAACTTTCTGCAGTTTTACATTTTCCACAAAGTTTTAAATGATTCACTTAAAGCTTCATATAAAATACCCAGAAAAGTAAAATGTTAAACTAATCCATTTGAATTGAGAAGTTTAGTAAAAAATGTCTGAAGAGACTACCACTTAGTATAATAAACAGATTAAATTTAGGATTTTACTCACATTTAAACATTGAACAAACAGAAGCTCAACCGCACTTGCGGAAGCTCAAATGTGCTGCAAAACACACGAGAATGAACATCATCGGTTTTCGCACTAGGGATGGTGAAAACTAAAAAATTTCTTGACCGACCACCGAGCCTCATTAGCCGGTTGAAACCGGTTAACCGATTAGTTTAAAATATGCGACGCTATTTGAAATAACAGCCGCGTCTGCAATTTCGCAATGCGGGTGTCGCGTTTTCAGGTGATACATAGATGATGTGCTACTACTGTATTTAAGCACTGTATCACACAAAGGGGTCGCGCAGCGACAGGTGTTTGGTGTTTTATGCCCCCAATGGCGCCTTCCAGGCAGCGAGGGGATGGGTAGGTTTAAGGTTGAGGGTAGGGTTAGCTGCCTCTAAGGAGCCATTGGGGGCTTAAAACACCATCGAGCCGCAGCGCCACGTCTTTTAAATTCGAACACATTATTCTCTATGAGTATATCCGCGCTTGTATACACACCGGCGACGCCTTTCGGCGTCTGTCCGCGGCGCCCAGCTACGGCTCAGGACCTTGTTCAAAATCCTGCCGCTAATCTTGTATATACTGACTTCACCCTGTGCTGCAATATACATTTAGTTTTACATTAATTTACAGAAATCAGCTGCTTGAATGAAAATGGATGATGTTATCGGATTTTCAGGTGATATTTTCAATTCATTCAGTTAACTGACGCTCTGAGGTAACGTGTTCAGATTGCAGACTCAGCAACAATTCTATTTAATTGTACAGTACAATCATAACATAGTACAGACATTATCTTAATTTCATAATGTCCTTAAACATAACAATATTGCTGGCCATAAACTGAAAAAGTGCGCGTCCGGTGTGCGATACCTCGAGTTGTCCTAGATGCGGCGCGGCGCTGCGCGTCCGGTGTGCGACCCCCTTACAAGTTGCAACTTACATCTGTGTCATTCTTTTTGGTGAAATGGTCCCACACACTACTTTTCTTTGCACGCTTCATCGCGTCGTCTGCCCTGGTTCTAACCTCGAGTGTTTTAGCCTGTAGCCTTTACTTTTCGCAAACCTTGTGAGCGCGTGAACCCAAACGCTGTGACCTTGCGCCAAATGTTTTTATTGGTTTATTAAGTACAAACAGGCGAGTTATGAAAAAAAAAATAATTAGTGTGAGGGATTTGTTCACTTCACACAAAAAGATCTTGGAATGAGATGGCTAACTGTAGTAGCGTTTAGTCCACTGTCTATAATAGCCTAATTTAGAGATCACTTTTTTTTTTTAACCGACTACCGACAACTTTGATCGGTTAATGTTGATACGGTCAACCATCGGTCAAACGGTCATCGGTTAACATCCCTATTTCGCACGTCTAGCAAACATGCTTGAGCTTCCATTTACCGCAACTGATGTGTGAATTGATGTGAATAAAAGCCTAAATTAAATCTGTTCATCATATAAAATGATCGTATCTCTACAGAAAAACTTGGACTAAACTGCTCAATTCAAATTATTTTACGATCTCTTTATTATGGTAGCATACAGGTAGGGCTGCACGATTAATCGTATTTTAATCGCGATAACGATATCTGCCTCTCTCGATTAATTTTAAAAAATAGTCGCGATATTTGCCCGCTCGTTTTTTATCCTGATAACGCTTTTTTATTAGACATTTACATTATCTTGCATTGTAAACAAGTCCCCACTAGCACTGATGTTTGTGGTTGCCAGATCTGAATAGCTTAAACCTCCCAAATTACCCAAACAGAGCTTTTCTCTTACATGTTATGCCCCGTGTTTTACTTAATCGATGCAATCTGGCAACCCTGCGCGCGCGCTCTACACTGCGGAAAAAGCACTGATCTCCACAGCGATATTCTGTTTGCATGAAATTGTTACACAGCCAGTCTGTTCCTTCACAAGCCACTTGTGCCGTTTGTGTGACTAAATCTGTTTCTAAATGAGTTTCGCTGTTCTATTTTTTTAAGTTTACGTTTTTACCAGTTTTCATGATGTGAATCAGTTGAAAACGAGTCGACAGCCTCTGGCCGTTTTCAGTGTGTATCAACAAGTAGACTATTTTTCTTTGCAGTAACGTTACGAATTTGCTGAGCGATCTGGATCTGTAGCCTGCTTTGTCTCATTTTCAACCGAAATGTGTCGCTTAGAAGATCTAATGTGAAGACGCATCACAAAGCGCTCAACGTTAAATCATGCCATTTGTATTGACTTGCTGTCTGAGGAAGTTGTAGTTGGTTAAATGAAGTCTGATGGTTTGAAATTAACACCCGCCAAATGCGGCTAAAAATGAACTTTGGCGGGTATCGCTGTCAAATCACTGGCCAATTTGGCATGTTATTATGTTTACTCACTTTGCTGGGGAAATTCGTGTAAACCAAATCTACGCGGATTTTGTGCAAAAGCGTTAACTGTCTCTTCTCTTTCTCTGTAGTTTCTCAAATGAGAATAATCGTGATTAATTATCGCGATTATAATTTTGAGCAAAATAATCGGGATTATCATTTTAACCATTATCGTGCAGCCCTACATACAGGTATCAAAAGACATTTTGAAATTTAATATGCAAAATGACAATGTAATATATAAAATGGCAATGTATTTCTTATTTAAATTTACATTTTCCATACCATATGTGCAATGTTTGGGGCAAAGTGACAATTCAAATTCAATAATATAATTAAATTAGCCATCTCCTACACTTGTTTTAACATATAATTTAAACAAATTACAAAAATGATTAGAGATGTTTAAAGGCATAATTCACACAAAATTAAAAAAACTCTGTCATTAATAATTCACTCTCATGTTGTTCCAAACCTGTAAGACTTTCGTTCATCTTTGGAACACAAATGAAGATCTTTTTAATGAAATCTGAGAGCTTTCTGTCCCCCCATTGACAGTCCATGCAACTAAAACTTTGATGCTTCAAAAAGTTCATAAAGAGATCGTAAGACCAATCCATTTGAATCGAGCAGTTTACCGCAGTTAAAATTTTCTGAAGAGACATGATCGCTTTATATGATGAACAGATTTCAGAAGCTCAACCGAACATGCTTGACACGTGAGAACAAACCTCTTTCTCAAACGTGCTGCGCAACACACGAGAATGAACCTCATTTGTTTTTGCATGTCAAGCGAACATGCTAGAGCTTCCTTTTACCGTATCTGATGTGAATTGATGAATAAAAGCCTAAATTCAACCTGTTCATCATAAAGGAAGCACAAAATTTAGACTAAAACACTCAATTCATATGGATTAGTTTTACAATCACTTTAGGAACTTTTTAAAGCGTCAAAGTGGTAATTGCTTAGCTGTCTATGGGGAGTCAGAAAGCTCGTAATTGATGAGTAATTGATGAAAGAATTTTCATTTTAGGGTGAACTAACCCTTTAACATGTTCAACGTAAAATTGTAGCAAAATGATCATTTAAATGCTATTTTTCTTAATTGCATTTACACTCAGTTAAGACACTTATGATTGCATTTTTATTAAATACCCGCGATGAACGTGGCAAAATTCAATCTGGATTTAAAAAAAGGATTCCGAAACGATCATTGCATTAAGTGCCTTAACTCTGAGTGTAAAAGCAACTAGGAAAAATAACCTAAATTATAATTTTGCTATAATATTTGCTTGAACATTTTAAACATCTAATTTCTGTAATGCATTTCATTTTTTATTTTTGAACTTATACAATTTTCAAATTTATGTTTTAATTTTATGTTAAAGCTAGTGTAGTAATGAAAAATATTATATTATTGATTTTGAATATTTTTTTGCTCCAGATGTTGCACATATCATATAG
Organism: Abramis brama; assembly: GCF_963993115.1. Taxonomy (NCBI): domain Eukaryota; kingdom Metazoa; phylum Chordata; class Actinopteri; order Cypriniformes; family Leuciscidae; genus Abramis; species Abramis brama. The sequence continues at coordinate 2,667,092 of NC_139976.1, forward strand.
AAAATGTAAATATAAATACAGAAATACATTGCCATTTTACACATTACATTGCCATTTTGCACGTTATATTTCAAATTGACATTTGGTACCTGTATGCTATGGAATGATATTCCGGACATTATTCAAAAGGAATTGCAAATTGTATTTGCAATTGCGTTTTCAATTTGTGGACGCATAAAATGTGACACAATCCAAACGCAAATGCAAATCGCGCATTACCGTTTGCATTTTCGTTTAAGCGAACGCACAGTGACTGCCAAATTTAAAATGGAAATGCAAAGTCCGTTTGCAACTGTGTTTCCCATATCTTCCGAGTCTTGACCCTGTCATATTTAAATAGCAATTTCAATTACCACGTCTGCTTTTTCACTTTCTCAGCGTCGCGTATGTAGCCAGCCAAAACTCAAATGGAATCGCAATCCCTAGTATTTCCATTTCCGATGCCTTACACGGAAACCTGTCAATCAGTGTCAAGGGTGGGATTATGCTATGGGGCGTGTTCGTGTTGGGACGTGACGTCACTCACAGTCGACCATCAAGAGGTGATGCCCTGAACAGACGCCGATTTATTTTAAACAATGGAGGTAGTTGGTGAAACCTTATGATGCTCGTGCAGCAAGTTGATGACAGTACATCCTCTACAGATGTCCTCTTTCTCAGAAGCCATTTAGTTTTGGATAAGTTAAATGAGTTCGTGGCCTTGACCAACAGCAACATAATGTTGTCTTTGCCAACCTCAGTGAAGTAGCCAACAGGCTTTTTGTGAAGGACAGGACAACTAAAGGACCTGGACGTCCTTTACTGGACATACCACAAGAGATGAGTGTCGGTGCTAGGTCTCACCCCTTCAAACAGCCTAAAGGGGGTCGCACACCGGACGCGCAGCACCACATCTTTTAAATTCGAACACATTATTCTCTATGGTTGAGCATTCATTTACAACAATAATGTTTTAAATGTGAACTTACAACACAGAAACTCAGTTGCTTTAAAATATATTTGCAGACGGCTATCACTGACTGGATTTGTACAATTAAGCTATTTACACTCGCTATTATCATGTTGAGAAGCTGTAACGTTTTATACATTTTATTTGGTTAAACATAAACATAAAACCCACCTTTGAATTTCCTCTTCTCTTCGTCTTATAATTCGAGTCCAGCCACTAAAGTACTTCTGACAATAAAGAGGGCGAAGCCATGGCTTGTGGTGGTGCTCGTGCTCGTAATCTGCTTCGCGAAGTTCCCGCTCTCCGGTCTATTTGAAAATGCAGTAACGGGTTCGCCAGCAGCTCTGTGTCCTTCCCTTTGACTGTGTGTGTCTGTGCAGAAACATCATGTGACACAGATGTGAGAGGAAACAGTCGTTCTGTGTGGTGAATTTCCTGCAGCAACCTTGGGCAATCAGTTTCATGTTGCCTAATAGCAAAGTTAACATTTAACAGTTAACGTTATAGTGGATAATGGAGAACAAACGGCATATATTGTACACGTGATGACTTAATAATAGTCAATAACTGCATTAAAAAAAAATTAAAAAGTGTAACGTTATAACTTACAAGTCAAATGGCTAAAAAGCATTTGGAGCCAAGCTAATTTAACTCGCTAAATTAACGTTAAGTGGCTGAAACATTTATATTTTAGACTTGTGAACTAAATATATACATAAATGATCAGAACTCACCTTTAAATTTCGTCTTCTTCAAGTTTGATAAAATAATCTCGACCGCGCTGCAGCCGTGTAATGTTAGCTATGGAGTGAAAACAGTCTCAAAACCTTCCACAAATGCACGCGAGAGATCCACGTGCGCAGCAATCCACAAATGCACGCGAGAGATCCACATGTGCGCGCAGCAATCCACAAATGCACGCGAGAGATCCACATGTGCGCGCAGCAATCCACAAATGCACGCGAGAGATCCACACACGCAAAGCAATCCACAAATGCACGCGAGAGATCCACACACGCAAAGCAATCCACAAATGCACGCGAGAGATCCACATGTGCGCGCAGCAATCCACAAATGCACGCGAGAGATCCACACACGCAAAGCAATCCACAAATGCACGCGAGAGATCCACACACACAAAGCAATCCACAAATGCACGCGAGAGATTATCTCTCACACACACACACAGCGATCCACGAATGCACGCGAGCGATCCACACACACACACACACACACACACACACACACACACACACACACACAGCGATCCACACACACGGCAATCGTGCATTATTGTCCTTACTCGCATTGCTTTGCACACAACACAATTCACAACTTTGCTTTATCTGTACCTGTAATTTCAGAGTCTTTTGCATTGGTGTTCTGCCTTAAGAATGCCCCTGAATATGCGCTTTTGTATCTGTGGAATCTTTTGAGACTGTCGTTCCGCGGCCCTGATTCACAAATGCACACAAGCCTATCTGTCTCATAGACTGTGATCTGTCCCCATTACCTGCAAAGATGCTATATGGTGTCTTCCTCCAGAGGGCGCTAACCGACCTTCGAGCTGAATCTGAGGGGTTATTACATTACACAAAGTACATTCAGAACTAGCCTACAATTATATAAACAAAAGAAAACGTACAGCCTTGTAGTTTGCCAACAGTTACAGAAATACTTTAAAGCTTTCCTGTTATCTGTGGGGTATGGTTTTCTTAATAGGTTACATAGCCTATTCTGATTTCACGTTGAAGAATAAAAAAGGGGTTTGGTTTTACTCTACCTTTGCATGTATGTATATGATATTTAGTGAAAAATGTTTAGACTTCAGTTGTCTCGCTAAGTCAGAAAACGAAATGAATCCAGCCCTTTGGGAGATTCAGCTCGAAGGCCGGTTAGCGCCCTCTGGAGGAAGACACCATATAGCATCTTTGCAGGTAATGGGGACAGATCACAGTCTATGAGACAGATAGGCTTGTGTGCATTTGTGAATCAGGGCCGCGGAACGACAGTCTCAAAAGATTCCACAGATACAAAAGCGCATATTCAGGGGCATTCTTAAGGCAGAACACCAATGCAAAAGACTCTGAAATTACAGGTACAGATAAAGCAAAGTTGTGAATTGTGTTGTGAGCAAAGCAATGCGAGTAAGGACAATAATGCACGATCGCTGTGTGTGTGTGTGAGAGAGATAATCTCTCGCGTGCATTTGTGGATTGCTTTGTGTGTGTGGATCTCTCGCGTGCATTTGTGGATTGCTGCGCGCACATGTGGATCTCTCGCGTGCATTTGTGGATTGCTGCGCGCACATGTGGATCTCTCGCGTGCATTTGTGGATTGCTGCGCGCACATGTGGATCTCTCGCGTGCATTTGTGGAAGGTTTTGAGACTGTTTTCACTCCATAGTTAGCCTGCTGCTTCCCGCTGTCAGTTCGGAAAATTCCGTGGCTGAAGCGATTTCGATCAATCAGTGTCTTGTTGCTATGCCAAATATTGAACACAGCAACCAATCATGAATGAAACAGTAATTTGGTCCATCCCTTGATGTGAGAACAATTATGTACCTTCATTTCAATTGTACCTTAACAGGTACCAAACAGTATCATCAGTGGTCTTTCCTGTACCATTAAAGGTACTATTATTGAAAAGGTACAAAACTGTTCTTTGAGGAACATTATTTGTACCACCGTGTACCTTTTTTTCTGAGAGTGTGTAATAATATGAAACTCAGTACACATATAGATCTCATCAGGCCGAACAACTTTCGTGCTCTAAGTTTTACAAAAGCCCAACAGGAAGTCGGTTATTATACGTTGTTTGGAAAACGCATACAATGGAATGTGAAATACTCCTAGGGAATTCATCCGATCGCCACCAAACTTGGTGTGAATGAAGTCAAGACACTGAGGATGAATTCTTGCGAACAGATTTTTGATATCTCGAACGGTTTGGCCGTGACGAGGAAACGAATTTATGGCGAATAATGGGACACAGGAAGTGTGTTATAACTTCTGCATACATTAACTGATCTTGATGAAACTTCAGCAGTGTGTTCGTTGTAAGAGGCCGATCACATGGATGTGACTATTGTGAGTCAAAGTTATAGCGCCACCAACTGGCAGCAGGAAGTTTGTCACTTTCAAAATGCTTTGAAATCACTCTCTTATTTTTACCCGATTTGCTTCAAACTTTATGTGTATAATGTAGACACTCAGAAGATGTAGACCTGTGGAAGGATTATTGATATCTTAGATTCTGTTGCCGTGGCAATGCATCAAACTTTAATATTCTTTTCGGATGCTTTTGAGACTCTTAGCATGCTTCAAATTGGATGAAACTCGACAGAGACATCACACTTATTAGCCAGTAGACGTGAAAAGTTTCAGAAACGGGCGTGGCAGGGGGGCTCAACAGTGCCCCCTTTAACGGGGTCTGAAAACTTGGTCCATATATCAAACCCGCTTGCATAAATTAATATGAAACTCGGTACACGTATAGATCTCATCGGGCCGAACAACTTTCCCTCGGTCAAGTTTTACGCCAGCCCAACAGGAAGATGGCTATTATGGGTTGTTTGAAAAACGCATGCTGTGGAATTTGATGTACTCCTCCTAGAGAATTCATCCAATCGCCTCCAAACTCAGTCAGCATGAAGTCAAGACACTGAGGATGCTAAATTGTGGACGGATTTTTGATATCTCGAACGGTTTGGCCGTGGCGGGGACATGAATTTATGGCGAGAAAAGAGAAACATGAAGTGGTATAACTTCTGCATACATTAACTGATCTTGATGAAACTTCAGCAGTGTGTTCGTGGTAAGAGGCCGATCAGATGGATGTAACTATTGTGAGTCAAAGTTATAGCGCCACCAACTGGTAGCAGGAAGTGTGTCACTTTCAAAATGTTTTTGACAAAAGTGGGGGGGTTAGTTTTACCCACAGTTACAAATATCACTAGGGATGGGAATTGATAAGAATTTAACGATTCCGATTCCATTATCGATATTGCTTATCGATCCGATTCCTTATCGATTCTCTTATCGATTCTTATTGGGTGAGGGAATAAGTACAAATTTGTTTGTATTAACTCGCTTTAATATCTGATCAGAAGACACAGCACAGAGTATACACAAATTATGTGTAGCAACCTCAGAACAAACCTAAAAGTAGGTGAGCTACTTCTCAAAGTAAAGTCCAGGGACCTATAGCCTAGGGCAGTGTTTCTCAACCAGTATGCCATGGCACACTAGTGTGTGCCTTGAAAGATTATCAAGAAGAGTGCCTTAGGATTAGGAAATTGACAATTTTCACATTCATTGGTCCGGACAAAAAAATAAATAAAACTGCCATTTATGTGCCATAAAAACTAAAAACACAGACTGAAAACAGTTTAGGAAGAGCTTGTGTCTTTTGGAATATTAACAGTGCTCATTTGGATTAGGCTATTGAGTTACTAAAACAATCTTTGTCAAATAATACACAGGTTTTCTTCACATTTTGAACGTTTTTGTTTCCATTTGTTTAATTTCAAGATCTGATGTGACTTATCCATTGTTGTGTTTACAGCTACAAAGCTGGGAGCACTAAATGATATTCAGTCACATTATACACGCTTTTAACATTAAATAAAGCACAAAAATAGTACCTGATATTATCATAGCCACACTTTGAGATTGTTGTTCCAGCGCGACGTCGCAGTAAAATAGGATTCGTTTCAAATAGAATCGTCGCGTGTCGCGGCTGGTTAAACTTTGATTAACATGGAAAATTATACTTTTTATCGCGTGTCGCGCCGTCGCGTCGCATGTAGTTAGGACGCGGTCAGAGCGCTTCTGCCTCGATGCCATGTTTGCTCATAGTGTTTGCTACGTTCTGAACCAAAACAACGCAGCACGTGTGTGACGTCGTGTCACATTTGAACGAGCGGAACCGATAAGCGGAATCGTTAAGCAGGCATACTAACGGTTCCAAGGAATCGATTCACTGGGCACCGGTTCTGAAGAAGAACCGGTTCTCGGTTCCCATCCCTAAATATCACTACTTATATTGGTCTCATCGAGCCGGACAACTTTCTAATTTACAGTCATTAACTCCAACCAAACAGGAAGTCAGATATTTTGGTTTAAAATAAAATTAAGTGGTCTATTTTATTCCCACCAAACTTTTTCAACATGATGAAAATACATTAAAGATGCTAAATTGTAAACAGATAATAAATATCTCAAACGGTTTTGCTATGGCGAGGGATTAAAATAATGTCAAAAATGGAAACACTAAAAGCCTCATATCTTCTAAAAATGTAATTATACACCATTTATTTCTATATAAAATTATACAAATATCAGAACTAAACCCATTTTATTCTTTTTTTTTCAATTTAATAATTAGGTTTAAAAACAGCCAGAATGTTTTTTTAGTCCAAAAAATAAATAATCATGTCATTCATAGTGCTATACTGCCCTCTTGTGTTCAAAATCAGGTAGGCCTATTGTATCTATATAAAAATATACTAGGTATGTGATGGTGAGAATATTTTACCACCAGTTAATCAACGTTAATCAATGTTGTGGAATATTTTGAGTGTATCATAAAATCAGAATAAGGTAAGACAAGTAATATTTTCTGTCTTTTATATATATATATATATATATATATATATATATATATATATATATATATGCTATATATATAAATATAGCTGCGAGCAGCGATTACGGGCCCAAGCCGGTGGCACCGAACCCCGGCTTGGGCCCGTAATCGCTGCTCGCAGCTATATTTTCCTTTTGTAATCATTTTCGTTAAGTAATAGTAAGAGAAATATTAATGATCATAACATTATCTTTTTACTGCTATCTTTGCAATTGTTTTACTTATTTTCCATCGTGATGCTATGATTATATACATGAGAAGAGTCTTGCTATACTTTCAGTTCTTTGACACTATTGCCCACAACATTTTTTTAAACAGACTCGAACATTATGTTGGCATTAGTGGAATTGCATTAGCATGGTCTAAATCATACTTATCTGACTGTTAATAGTTTGTAGCAGTAAATGAAGAGATGTCTCATCGATCACAAGTTCAGTATGGCGTACCACAAGGCTCTAGGACCGTTGCTGTTCACTCTGTACATGCTACCATTAGGAGATATCATTAGGAAACATGACATTAGCTTTCACTGTTATGCTGAGGATATTCAGCTCTATATTTCTTCACAACCTAACGAAAACTACCAATTCACAAAATTAACAGAATGCATAGTTGATATAAAAAATTGGATGACTAGTAATTTCCTACTACTAAATTCTGAAAAAAACCCCAGAAATTTGACAGGGATTATTGGACAAAAAACTTCCTCACGTAATAACCTAAAATACTGTCTAACACTTGATGGCTGCTCTGTTAAGTCTTCGTCGTCAGTTAAGAACCTGGGTGTGCTCTTTGATACCAATCTTTCATTTGAAAGTCACGTGTCTAGTATCTGTAAAACCGCATTTTTCCATCTTAAAAATATATCTAAATTACACCATATGCTCTCATTGACAAATGCAGAACAATTAGTTCATGCGTTCATGACCTCAAGGCTAGATTATTGTAATGCTCTACTGGGTGGTTGCCCTGCACGCTTTATAAACAAACTACAGCTGGTCCAAAACGCAGCAGTTCGAGTTCTTACCAGAACCAGGAAGTATGACCATATTAGCCCGGTTCTGTCAAAACTGCACTGGCTCCCTATTAAACATCGTATAAATGTTTAAATATTGCTGATTACTTACAAAGCACTAAATGGTTTAGCTCCGCAGTACTTGAGCAAACTCTTAACGCATTATAGTCCTTCACGTCTATTGCGATCTCAAAATTCCGGCCAGTTGATAATACCTAGAATATCAAAATCGACTGCTGGCGGTAGATCCTTTTCCCATTTAGCACCAAAACTTTGCAACAGTCTTCCTACCACTGTCCGGGAAGCAGACACACACTGTCAGTTCAAAGCTAGACTAAAAACACATCTCTTTGATCTAGCATACACATAATAACACATTATAGACTTCTATAATTCAATGTTAGGCTGCATAGATCAGGTCAGCCGGAACCGGGAACACTTCCCATAAATCCTGATGTTCTCGTTACATCATAAGAAGAATGGCATCTACGCTAATTTTTGTGTTTTTGTTTATCCCGAGCCTGCCGGATCCAGGCTGTATCCAGATCTGATGATGGACCTGCGCCTGGACCCGATGTCATAGCAGGGTGCTAAAGTGCCAACTAGTTTCTCTAGTGGTCCCTTTACCACTCTACAGATAAAGCATTGTCAGGAAAATTTGGTTCGCGTATCTACCCCGAAGTGATAAAATTCTGTATAAAAAATGTTAAGGCCAGACAAGTAGTTTTTTAAGGCTTGGTTTGTAGGTAATTACAAACCTGCGCACATATATTCAAGCGCGCATGCCAATGGACTGAACTCCATTGAATCAGCATTCTCACAGGTTTCGCGTTTGAAGTCTGTGAGTTTCCTGTTAAAACAGTGTTGTGTGTCAAAAATAACTTTATTCAAGAACTGCTATAAAGCCAAAACAATCTCTGTTACTTTAAACTATCCTTGTATCTCTGTAAAGCCGCTTTGGAACAATCTAAATTGTTAAAAGTGCTATATACAGTAAATGAAGATGACTTGACTTGACTTGACTTTGAAGAATGTTGCAGAACTGGTTGAATTGTTCTCTTTAGAGCAGAAAATGAGGTGAGTGTAGAACATAGTGTTCTGTAGCTTTAAATCCAACAGACTAAGTTGTAAAAGCTTGCTTCTACGCATGCACGAGTATGGGTTATGGTGATGAAGTTATATGCTTGCATGTTGAACTTCTGTATCTCCTCTAGTAAAGTTACCGTATTTTCCGCACTATAAGGCGCACTTAAAAGCCTTTAATTTTTTCAAAAAACTACGGTGCGCCTTATAATCCGGAGCGCCTTATATATGGATCTGGCGCCTTATATTAATGTCTGTAAAACAACCGCTGACTTAAACATTGTTTATACTTTCGCCTGGCACCGCAGCGCGAGCCTCCGCTCACTGCGCGCGCACCTCCCCAAACAGACGAGGCATTTATACTTGACGCAACTGTTTTGTTTTAGACTGAACACCAGACCATACAACTGATTTAGACGCGCAAACTGGGTGCCGGTGTGATGAGATGTACTAATATCCGTCTGCTCGGGCAGATTCGGCTCAAAGTCGTGCATCTTCGGATGCGGAGGCGCGCGCGCTGTTACAATGACGTCATTTTTGCCGCGCGCGCGCCTCCGCATCCGAAGATACACGACTTTGAGCCGAATCTGCCCGAGCAGACGGATATTAGTTTTTTTATTACCTTCACGCTCATGCGGACGCGTCGAGTATAAACAAGGTTTTACAGCTCAGCCACTTGTTTTTTCATAATTTTTTGCAAGTGGTAGATCTTGGTTTGCATTTGGACTTTGGATGTGATCTTAGGCTTGAAAAGGTTGGTGACCACTGCATAACGCAAACCCAGTCAAACGTTTGACTGCAGTATCTTCTATTCTATGCGCCTTATAATCCGGTGCGCCCTATATATGAAAACAGTTCTAAAATAGGCCATTCATTGAAGGTGCGCCTTATAATCCGGAGCGCCTTATAGTGCGGAAAATACGGTATATGTTGCTAAACGAACCTTTGCCTTGCCGCTCGTCATTCAACATATTGTCAGAAGTGGTCCTCACGGAATCGTGAATGCAGCAAAGAAAAGAAGATACTCTTCCAACGAACATTCACACAGAACATTCAACATTCAAACATAACAATGGAAAGACACAAATTTAATTCAAGAAATCAAAGGCCAGGAGAGACAATAGAAGCATATGTAACCGACCTACGAAACAAGGCGCAGAGTTGCAGGTTTGGAGATTTACAAGAGGAACTGATAAGGGATCGACTTGTGTGTGGGATACTCAATGATGGAATGAGAAAACTCCTGCTGCGTGACAATGAGCTAACATTGACAAAAGCCATTGAAACATGTCAAATACATGAACTGACAGACCAGCACACTAAAACACTAGCTGGACCAAAGCATAATTTGGCAAATGTGGACAGTGTTCAACAAATGGTAAAAAGAAAATGTTTCGTACTCCCAAACACAGATCAGACAAGTTTGCCCTACAACAAATTAATAATTGCAGCAATTGTGGAAGCAACCATGAGGCAAAATGGGAGAAATGTCCTGCATATGGCCAGCAGTGTCACAGGAACCACTTCCAAAAATGCTGCAAATCTATGAAAGGTAATCGTACACAGAATCTAAAAAAGACTGTGAATCAAATTGATGATGCCAAAGCTTCAAACAGCAGTGAAGATTCATTCTTTATAGACGTTGTTTCCTTAAATCACCAGAAGGTGGCAGAAATTGCCACAAAACAGTCAAAGAAAACCGCAAAACGTGGAACCATGGAACAGATCTTCGCTGGCTACCCGTGCGCAGTCATAGTTGATGACATCATTGTGGGGGGCAACGGAGAGCAAGAACACGATGCAAATTTGAAGAAAGTGTTAGAAAGTGCTCGTGAAGTAAACTTGAGACTGAATCCTCAAAAGTGCAAATTCCGCCTAAGTGAGGTGAGCTATGTTGGACATACAGTATTTTCACAAGCAAGGGACTACAACCTGACCCTGCTAAAACAAAAGCAATCACAGAAATGCTGCCACCAGACAATGTTACTGAACTGCAGCGATTCCTGGGTATGATCAACTATTTAGGAAAATTCATACCAAACCTCAGTGAGTTGTCTGCACCCCTGCGTGAGCTGACCTGTAAAAACACAGAGTGGTGCTGGTTTAAACAGCATCAGGATACTTTCGAAGATCTGAAGCACAGGATTTCCAGTCCACCTACCTTGAAATACTATGACGTCCAGAAACCCGTCACACTCACCTGTGATGCTTCCCAGTTTGGACTCTGAGCTGCGTGTCTTCAAGAAGGTGCACCTGTCGCGTACGCTTGTAGCACTCTGATGCAAACAGAAGTGCGTTAAGCGCAGATTGAAAAAGAGCTTCTGGCTGTGGTATTCGCGTCCACCAAATTCATTGACTACATATATGGTAAACAAATTCACATTGAAACGGACCACCAGCCATTGGTAACCATCCTTAACAAGCCTATCCACACAGCTCCAGCAAGGCTGCAACACATGATGCTAAGATTGTAGAAATACAACTTCACAATCACATACAAAAAAGGAAAACACATGTTCCTTGCCGACACATTGTCATGTTCCCCCAGAGACTCACCAGACGGACACACTGATGACAGAGCTGACTTCGAGGTCATGTCAGTTCAACACATCTCGTCTTCCAGACTGAAAGAGCTTCAAACTCTTCAAACACATCTGCTTCGTGACCTGTCCTCCAGTACAATGATTACAAAACTCAAAAGGCACTTTGCAGTTCATGGGAGTCCGCACAAAGTCTTTTCAGACAATGGTACCCAATTTTTCAAAGAATTTGCTGCTGCCTGGGATTTTAAACACACTACCAGTAGCCCTGAGTATCCACAAGCTAATGGGCTAGCCAAGAGGGCAGTGTGGAGTGTAAAACATCTAATGGAGAAATCCAAAAGGGAGGGCTCGGATGCGTTTCAAAACTTGCCCAACCTCAGAAATATTCCACACGACGAGACACTGGGTTCGCCAGCGGAGAGATTAATGTCGAGGCAGACGCGAACAACTCTGCCAATCAGCAAGTCCATTCTGGTGCCAGCCTCAAAGGACAACGTTTCTGTCAAGACTCAACTCTCAAAGAAGAGACACTGTCAAAAGACATACTACGACAAGTCCAGCAGAGCTCTCCGGCCACTCATACAAGGTGAGATAGTGAGACTTGCAACTTCTAAAGGCCATGACAGAATCAGACTTGTCAAACAGCTCTGTGATGAACCAAGGTCATATCTTGTGGAGACTGAAGGAAAAGAATACAGACGAAACCGAAAACATATCCTTCCTGTATCCTACCACAACCACAACGGTTCGAGCACAGCGATATGTCATTTCTCTTTGACCAGACCCCCTCTGTTGAATCTAAGTACAAATACTCCACTCCAAGTGAAGTCAAAGAACAATGCACCCCACAAGGAGCCGAGAAGAAGCCACTGAATGAACATTCAACAAGAATTCTTTCCACAGTTCCAGAGACCAGAGCAGGTCGCCTTTGCAAACCAAACCCTAAATACATGGAATGAAGGAAAAAAGAGGAAACAGTTCAGTTATTTAGTAACAAAATGTTCAATTTGTAAATGTTGACATTACTTTGTTTAAAAAAGGTTAAGTGTAAATAGACTTTCTTACTCTCAGCTTAACTAATCTATTAAATGTGTTGCTTATAAAGATAAAGGCTTTGAGTTAACTTACAATGTAAGGAACTTCGTAGGGAACTTTTCATTAAGGAATATCTGTCACAATTAAAGAAGGAGGATGTAGAGCATAGTGCTCTGTAGCTGTAGCCCTCAAACCGTATTCACTTTATAGCCCTTAATTCTGTAATTGTGGACAAATGTGGGCACAGAGGACTCAGATGTGACCCTATTTTTTATTTATTATAAATGTTATATCACTGTCTTCGATAAAATTTTGTCTATCCATTTATGGTGTGTTTTTTTATTTTGGGGGTATTTTTGAATTTATTTACTTCAAAAAGTACCATATTTTCTATGTAAATTATGCTTATTTTTTTGAGTGTGAGTTTTTGGCATGATGAGAATATTGTACAGGATCAGCCCTTCATTTGTGTGTATGTGTATGCATTGTATTGGATCTATTGATTTATTTTTACAAAAAAAACAAGAAGAATGCTCTAAATTACAGTTTTTGCTCTAAATTACATTACTTTCACTTTCACTTTCACTTTCACTGTCACTGTCACTTTCACTTTCACTTTTTCCCATTCATTTCTATGGGTGCCCATTTTTGACCCAAATACAAGATTAAGGATTTTTTTTTTCACCCACTTAACATTGTAGAATTGAGTCAAAAAAAAATTGTGTGTGTTCAGGAGGCAAACTTAGGAAAAGTGGCCAAGTCTTGTACCGCTCAGATCAAGGGAAGTATTTTTTAAAAATAAATCAAAATTATTTTGCCCACATTTGTCCAGAATACGGTTTTAGGGTTAAATCCAACAGACTAAGTTGTAAAAGCTTGCTTCTACGCATGCGCGAGTATACAGTGATGAAGTTATATGCTTGCATGTTGAACTTCTGTATCTCCTCTAGTAAAGTTATATGTTGTTAAACAAACCTTTGCCTTGCCGCTCGTCATTCAACAGTGAGGTTCAGTCAGTGGTCAGATTTCCAATACATTTTCTTGTATTGTTCTAGTTTTCAGTCATAGAATGTGAAGAGAGAGGGAAATTGAAGAGCTTGTAGGACAGAGAGCAAGTTCACATTCAGGCAGTCCTCTGACACTGTCCTCGATTGATCCTTTCGTGTGAGAGCACATTAATAACATTAATAACTGTTGACCATTAAGACCCACTGCTGCATTTATGCAACATTCTGATAAAAGTAAATATTATTATTACTAATATCATATTGTTGAATGTTGTGTGAAAGTGTTTCTATTACTAAACCTGTTTAGAATTTGACAACAAAATATTACAGATCAAATACTTAGAAGATTTCTACATTTGATCATAAACAATCAGCAATACTGTGTGTCAGTAGTCAATGGCCATATTGTGTGATTCAGATTTCAAATTCCTGTCAAACGTGTTAAGATACATATTTGAGCTATTAGATAAGTTTGATAAAGTAGAAAGTAATATAAAGTATGAACTGCTTATGTGTAACCTGTAAAATGTACTGATTGTGTACATTGTGTACACACTGTATTCTTTATAATTGGTTTTAACATGATTATTTTACCATTTGTAAAAATGTGCAGAAACTGCATTCATCATATTTGCCATTGTGTGATAATGCAAAGTAAAATAAAAAGATTGTTAATGCAGTGGTGGCAGTCATGTACTGTAAGTAGATTTGGGGAATCCAGATCAACTGCATTTGCAAAAATGAATGGAAAAATCCTCTGACAACTGCACTTTGGTGACCTGAAAAGAATCATTTATCGTCTTGGTTTCCTAAAACCTCGGTTTGGTTCACCTAAATGTGAAAAAAAATTACAGGGAACCTGACTATCAGGTTTGACTACACGAACAAAGAAATACACAGTTCTTCTCATGATATGTTCATACTTTACTGTTGTTCAGAGAATGAATAGTTCTTTATACTGTATCAGTGACAAGTTAGTGCCAGATTTATGGGTGTGAATTAAAACTTCTTAACTTTAAACCTAATGCAATAAATACATGAACAAAAAACAAATAATTGATTTAATAATATTTAAAATACACTCCTGTTCATTAATTCATGCTTCATAATTAACTAATGTTCATTTATTCAGCTTGTTAACAAAATGTATTAGTATGCACAATTTAATACTAACCTGGATTTGCTATAAATGCTGTTCACATAATGCATTAATCTCTTCCCATTTTGACAAGGGAGAATGTATAATACATTACATTTTTTTTTTCTGATTGCTAACACCCTATAACTGATACATTCACTATAGCAATTAATTCAGTTCATAAGACAACAACACATTTCTCAAAACTATAAACACATTTCACTTGTTATCACACACATTCCAATTTTCTCAAAGTTTTCTGCAAAACTTTACACAAAAAGGCCCTAATTTTTCACCATGGTTTAATCATGTTCACATTCAGAAGACAAAAGTACAGATTATAATTAACTCAAGCATTCACAATGTGAACTCAAATAACACAAATGTATCCATGCATAAACATTATAGAAAAACTGATGATACACTGATCAGAATCTCAGGATGATATAGATACGGCCACAGATGATTATGTGATTTGAAAAATGCATCCTACCGGTGGGAGTAACACAGAACATTGAAACTATTTTCTTTTTAGAGCTGCTTTACAACCAGAATTGAACTTTGTCTGCATCATTATCATTATTGCAATCATTATTTTCCTGTTTATCCATTTAAAGCTGCTTTGAAACAATCTGTATTGTATAAGCTATTTAAATAAAGGTGAGAGAGAGCTGATAAAAGTAGGGGGAGGGGAGATCTATCTATCTATCTATCTATCTATCTATCTATCTATCTATCTATCTATCTATCTATCTATCTATCTATCTATCTATCTATATGTCTGTCTGTCTGTCTGTCTGTCTATCTGTCTGTCTGTCTGTCTGTCTGTCTGTCTGTCTGTCTGTCTTCTGCAATGTTCAGATGAGGAATGTGGAACATTCCTAAAGAGTCAAATATTTTCTTCTCCGGTAAACCTGTGAATATAGTGTTCATTTCTTTAAACTTTCCAAGGCCAGAGGCCAGAGCTGATTCTTTACTTTAAATGAAATGATCAACAATGGGACGTGCATGTCTTATGAATGATGTTGTGTCAGTTCAAACAATATATTAAATATATACATATATGACAATAATGACATGTTCTCACTTTAGGAAAGTACCAGCATTTGTCTGTTTGGCCTAATTTTATGTAGCCTATTCTCTGCGATCTTTGTAAATTAGTTTCCATGATTAGGATTTGTTGCTGTTTCTCATTGTCTTTTTCCTTCACTGTCGAGACCCAAATATTAGACACCCATTTGTCTAATGCTGATCTCCAAACGAGCATGCCGTTTCCCAGATGTTTTAAAAGGCATTACAGTTTACTTTAGGGTTTAGCTTTGAGTGTTAGTTGCTTTCAAAAAACATTTGAAGTGTATTTTTTGCATTTCTGTTATGATCTTGTTAGTTTGCACAACTAACAAACCTTGCCTTACTTGACCACTGCCTGCATCCTTCCAGATGTCTTAGGGATGAACTCTAAAGCTTTTAATGAGACCATTATTTAAACTAATAATTATTTACCATCATTAAATTAACATGAATCTTTCCAGTGACCTTTGGATCACTCACTGTGTGTTTTAAGGTACTATTTTTGTAAATTTGACAAATAAACAAATAAAACTGGCCCATCGTCATTCCATCTAGATTCACATCTATTCGAGCACAGAGTGAAAGAATGTCTTTCTGAATGCAGGCGTACACGAGGAAACTGTCAGTTCAAATAACAAATATCTCAATGTCACATGAAAAAAACGGTTTAAGCTATTGTTGAGGAATTACATCTAGTTCCAGTAAAGGTCCACCTACAGTTATTAAAGGCACTGATAAGATTGTGAGCGCTGCAGTTCAGCATCACTGTATTGAACTGCTGAAGAGAGAAACTCATAGACCAGTCATCAATCTGAGTTTGCTCTGCAGCAGCATCTGACCTCAGGTAAAGTCACTTCTGTTTTATCCCTTTTGGTCACCAACTTTGGATGGATCCAAATTATTTTGTAAAGTTTGAATGTTCTCTATATTTTGTAAAATTTGACTTTAAGTATCTGTGAATGTTATGGTTGTTTTACAAATGTGCACACCAAAGAAAGAATAAAATATAACAAAACATATTTCATGTGTGTGTATGTTGAATGTGTGTGCAGGTGACGTTCATCACAATGAAGTTTCTAATCTCACTGTGTGTGTCACTGCTGCTGCTGATTAATGGTGAGTGCTTTATAATCTGTCATGTGAAATGACTGAATATTATCACAATAATATATAATTATGCTTATATTGTGTTTTTAACAGGTGAAATAACCAATGGACAAACACCAGGTACAATAATTCTTTCACTTAATTTAATCTTCAATTCATCCTGTTTAAAAAACGTAGAAAGAGAAGTAGTAGAAATAATTAATATGGTAAAAGTTTTCCTATTGATATAAAAACTTATAAAAAAGCACAAATTGATATAGTGTAATTTTTTTTTTTTTTTTTTTTTTTAACAGTAAAAGACTGCAAAAATTGACAGTAAAAGCTTTATTGGTTCACACTAAGTTCCTGTACTAGAGAAAACCTGTATTATATCTAACCTCACATTTCAGTAAATACTGTTAAATGTACAATCTTTGGAAATAAAAAGACCAATCTTCTTATAATTTACAGTGAAAAACTGTACACTGACATTCCCTAATTCCCTGCATGGAACTTCACATTTGATAGTTTTAATTTTAATAATTATGTTTCTTCTTAGTTTCTTTTTTCTTATCAGTTTTGTACATTAGGGTTTTATTTTACATACTATGTTGTTAAATTAATGTTTATTGCAAGATCAGCAGGCATGACAGAAAAAACTTTACTTGAGTAAATAGCTTTACCTCCATCCTTTACAATTTAGGGCTTCATCATATTGACATTTTTTAGACATTAATTGCTCTATAAGAAGTTTTAGTGGGCTGCGAACAGTATGACCAAATACCAGTTCAGCAGGACTAAAACCTGCCGACTCTTGTACAGTCTCACTCACTTCAAACATTAAGAGAGGCAGGCCGTCCACCAAATCTTTCTCGGTTTCCACACAATACGTTCTAAGCATGTTTTTTAGTAGGGCTGGGAGGAAAAAAATCGATTCATTTCGCAATTTTTTTGTTTACAAGAATTTTTTTTTTCTTTTTTTTTTTTGAATCGATATTGATTCAAATTAATTTTGTTCTTTTACTGAAAAGAATGATTAGTTGAATTTAATTATTTTTTTATCGTAAGTGGTTGCACACAATTGATTTTAGCTATTTTAGTTCAACTTAATGCATTTGTTTAAATGTAGCTAAAATCAATTGTGTGCAACCACTTATGATGACATTTTTTTATTAAATTCAACTAATACGTTTTTTTTTCAGTGCACCCTACTGTGACTTATGCAGCTGAATACAAAATAAAAATTCAAAACCCACAAAGAATATTTGTGGAACAGTTCCCAAAGGAAGGACCAACCTGGGAACATGGTCAGGGAACGTTTGCTGGGATCAGTACAGTTCACTCTCCATCCAGACGCAGGAAATGCATGATGATACTATACCTCCGTTCTCTGACTTCTTGAAAAGCCACACATCATCACTTAACTGGACTGAATACTCGTTGTGTTAGTAGCCTACATTAGGTAGCAGAGGTGGAAAGAGTACTGAAAATTTGTACTCAAGTACAAGTACCGTTACATTGCTGAAACAATACTCAATTACAAGTAAAAGTACTGGTGTCAAAAAAGTACTTAAGTAAAAGTACAAATTACTCTTCTCAAAAACTACTCAGAGTACTAGTTACTAGTTACTTTTTAGCTGGCGATAGTTAATGTATTACCAATAAATATTCAACCAAATCATAGATTTATGTAGAAAATAGCTACTTTTAACATGTTTTACCTTATTGTCGAAGGACATTAGTGGTCATGATACTGGAATTTCTAACTTCAATATGACACCTTGAAATATGTCAATATTCAGTAGGCCTAGCCTATAATTTTTAATACCATCGGGAAAACTACCACATACTAAATATTTTAATATATACATTTTTGTCCATCCATTTTGTCAAGGCAATCATTATTTTCAAGCATCGAAAAACACAACACTCATTGTAACAGTGATCTATTTGAATGGAAAAGTTTAATTCAAGTCTTCTGAAGAGACACGTCCACTTTATACCGTGAGATTTTAATTTAGGCTTTTGTTTACATATTTAAACATTGATCAATAACCATTACAATAATCTAACTTAAATATTTACTCACTCAGTGTATTTGTCTTTACAATAGGGTAACGTTAACTGTTGCAATAGCTCACACACAGCACAAGGAAGCTTGATTTCAAACTGAATTTAATTTGCAAAAAAGACTAGATTTTTCATAACTTTTGACAGCGTTTAATTCAAGAGCATGGAGAGATTGGAGCTGGACGTCATTTGAGTTTGCAGTGAGAACCACTTGGAGAGATTCGCGATTGCACATGATATGACACAGTCCGAGAGCGCACACTCAATATCCGAGTCCAGTTCATTCGTATATTTGAGAGCTCGCGTCCAGTTTTCTGCGATTACATGAATGTGCCCTCGCGTTACAATATTGCACTCGTGACATTTGCCATTAAAAAATGCCATAGAAACTTGCAGGTATTAATAAAATTATGCGTAATAGGCCTACCTGCAATCCCGCGCTGAGAGGAGGCGGGTGTGTCAAATTCGCTGTCGTTGAGATGAGAGAATGCGAACGCGCAGCTGGTATCGTATCGGTGTATAGGCCTATACTGCAGAAAATGAGTATTGACTGACAGATATTTAAGTATTGATATGTATCAAAATATAGTTATTTTGACAATACTACTATGTAGTTTGTTGTTTCTCCAAACGTTCAGTCCAGCCATTAATCACTCTGAGCTCCTTGCCTCCTTCAGCTATTCAAAACCGGCTGCGACTGCGGCGGCTTTAATTCAGTCCAAATATCAGGGGTTTTATTGGTCCGTTTACGATCGAATATTTTTATTGGCTACCTAAATGCCGGTCAAAGATTTGAATATCAATTCAAATTGTACTCAGTAACGAAATGTGATTTTACAAGTAACGAAGTAAATTACTTAGCTTAATATGTACTTAAGTACAAGTAAAATTACAGATTTAAAAATATACTCAAAAAAGTACAAGTACCCAAAAAAACTACTTAATTACAGTAACGTGAGTAGTTGTAATTCGTTACTTCCACCTCTGTTAGGTAGTCAACCAGAATGCCGATTACCGCCTATTACTGCCTATTGCAAACAGAGTATGTGTGAAACGGGCGTGACCTGTTAACATGGGTGCGGAACAGATACGCTCTGCAAACAGAGTATATGTGAAATGGGCGTGACACTTCTTTTTCTGTCAGTGGTAGAGTACCGGCTAAATAAGAGAAGTAGCAGTACGCAAGAAAAAGTGCAGGTACGCTTAAAGGAGAACTCTGGACAATTTTAACATTGAGCTCATTTTTTTTGTAAATTTGGAGTGCTGTCAGTACAGAGAACAACGACAAAAATCGGTGTTGCCTACACCGTGTTATCCTCTTTTTAAAATTTGCACCCTGTTGACTTCAATGGGGCAAGTTTTAAACCTGCTTTTAGCCTCTTAACATCCTTGATGTGTCATTACAAGTGCACAGCCAATGTGAGTGATTCCTTCAGAGTGAACACGGGTGAATCTGACTGCATTAGATGTGAAAGATATGAATAAAAGTGATGTTAATTCAGCCAGCGCACATACCTGTATTTACTTCCTGTTTTCGGTCGAAGTCCACAGTAGTCGATTGTCGAGTTCACGCGCATAGGTTTAGTTACCTATGATCACGCGCGTGAACTCGACAATCGATTACAGTGGACTTCGACCGAAAACAGGTAATTAAATTAAAACAGTTTAGAAAAATAAAATAAAATACAGTACAGTACATACAGTTGGACGAACAGTGGCACAGTGCTCATTCAGTAAATGCATAGCTAAACAGATGTGTTTTGAGCTAAACAGATGTGTTTGGCCTAATAGCTAAAAGCAGACTCGCCATGCTTAGAGTGAACCCTTGGTATTTCTAGCTGATATGATCCTAATGATCTGAGTGATCTGTTGGGTTTATATTCAGTGAGCATATCTGCAATATATTGAGGTCCTAGGCCATTGAATGATTTATATACCAGTAATAATACTTTAAAATCAATCCTAAATCTAACTGGGAGCCAATGTAAAGACCTGAGGACTGGTGTGATATGTTCATATTTTCTGGTTCTGCTCAGAATCCTGGCGGCAGCATTCTGTATGAGCTGCAACTGTCTTATGGTCTTTTTGGGAAGGCCAGTGAGGAGTCCTTTACAATAATCTACCCTGCTGGTGATGAAAGCAAGCACAAGTTTCTCTAAGTCTTGTCTGGAAACAAAGCATCTAATTCTTGCAATATTTTTCAGATGATAGTATGCTGATTTAGTTATTGCTTTGACATGACTACTGAAACTAAGGTCTGACTCTAGTGTCACACCGAGATTCCTGACTTGATTTTTAGTTGTTTGACCTCTAGAGTGAAGGAATGAGTTCACCTTGAGAACTTCATCTTTGTTTCCAAACACAATGACTTCAGTTTTGTCTTTGTTTAACTGAAGAATGTTTTGGCACATCCAACTGTTGACTTCATCAATGCATTGGCACAAGGAGGGCTTGTAATCAATGGGGCTGTAATCGTTAGGCGATAGGGCTAAATAAATCTGTGTGTTGTCTGTAGTAAGCAATTTGGTTCTTTCTCAATTGGCTCATTGGGAGCATATACAGGTTGAACAGGAGTGGCGCAAGAACTGAGCCTTGAGGGACTCCGCATGTCATGGATGTCCACTCAGACTTATGGTCTCCTATACTCACAGAATAACCTCTCCCATCTAAGTATGACCTGAACCATTTTAGGACTATCCCAGAAAGCCCCACCCAGTTTTCCAGCCTGTCAAGAAGTATGTTATGATCGACAGTGTCAAATGCAGAGGTCGAGTAGTACCAGCACTGATAATTTGCCTGTATCAGTATTTAAGCAAATACCGTTTGTTATCTTTATGAGCGCTGTCTCTGTGCTGTGGTGCGGTCGGAAACCAGATTGAAAACTGTCAAAGTATCCATTCGAGCATAAGAATTTGTTCAGCTGATTGAAGACAACTTTTTCAATGATCTTGCCTATGAAAGGAAGATTTGAGATTGGTCTATAGTTGCTTAATATGGTCTTATCCAGATTGCTCTTTTTCAGGAGGGGCTTGACAACTGCAGTTTTCAGGTTTGGAAAACCCCCAGAGAGAAGTGAGGCATTTACCACTTCTAGAAAATCTGCTTCTAAACTGTTAAACACACCTTTGAAAAAGATGTGGGAAGTGTGTCAAGAGCGCAGGTTGATGTTTTAAGTTGCTGAATGGTTTCTTTCAAAATTTTGCCATCAATTTCTTTGAAATCAGACATAGTAACTACTTTCTCAGGTGGTCTGATCTGTCTGACCCCATAGAAACGCAAGGATGTGCTGATCACCTTTCTGATATTATTGATTTTCTCAGAGAAGAAAGAAGCAAACTCACTGCACATTTCACTGGGAATCTGGCTTGGAGGGTTTGTCAGTCTCTCTACAGTAGCAAAAAGAGTGCGTGTGTTGTTTAAATTGCTGTTTATAATATTTGAGAAGAAAGTCTGTCTAGCTTTGCCTAGTTCCATATTGAAAGCATGAAGGCTGTCTTTGTAGATGTTATAATGGACTACAAGTTTTGTCTTCCGCCACATGCGCTCTGCTTTTCTGCATTGTCTTTTCATATTTTGCACTGCTGTTTAGTTTCTCCAAGGTGCTTTTTGTCTGCCACTCTTCTTCCTGACTTTAACAGGAGCAATATCATCAATTACACTTTTAACTTTTGAGTTAAAAGAATGAAGGAGAAAATCAACAGAGTCAGCAGATATGCTTGGTGTTAAGGATACAGCCTTCATAAATAGTACACTAGTGTTCTCATTTAAGCATCTCTTCTTGACAGACACAGATCTAGCTTCAGTGGCAGGAGAGATCAATATATCAAAGAAAATACAGAAATGATCAGACAGTGCTACAACCTTAATAACAATCAGTGAAATGTTTAGACCCTTACTGATAAGTAAATCTATAGTGTGTCCATGATTGTGTGTGTCCATGTACATGCTGAGTCAGATCAAAAGTTTTTAAAACAGTTTTGATTTCTTTTGCCATATTGTTTTCTGCACTATCTATCTGAATGTTAAAATCTCCAGCAATGGCAAAACAGTCAAACTCTGAGGTAATTGTTGATAACAGTTCTGTAAAGTCCTCAGCAAAGGCTGGAGAGTATTTTGGAGGCCTGTAAATAATGATAAGTAAAATGCGTGGAGCACCTTTTAACACAGTACCCAGATATTCGAAAGACGGGTAATTCCCAAATGATATTTGCTTACATTGATAGATATCTTTAAAAAGAACAGCTAGACCCCCACCTCTCTTAACAGCTCGTCAGACACTCATTAAAGTAAAGTTAGGAGGGGATGTTTCATTAAGGACTGTTGCACTGCAGCTGTCTTTTAGCCAGGTTTCATTTAGAAGCATAAAATCCAGGTTGTTTGTGGTTATTAAGTCGTTGACTAGAAATGATTTATTTTTAAGTGAGCGAATGTTTAAAAGTGCTAACTTAACAGTCTTACTTTTTGTCCCCACAGCAATCTTAGTTTGACATGTAATAGGCACCAGATTAGTTGGGTTTGCTGTACGGCTATTGAAGGCCTTTCTATCTTGTAATAGAACAGCAATAGAGAAAGATACAGGCACACTGGGTTCCCGCTTGTTCTGTAAACATTTGAGAAAGTTACTATTATCATAGCAGGGACCCAACACATATCACTGAGAGCTGGTATCAGTTGTTTTTGGTTCACCTCGAGCAGATGGAGGAGGGTGTGGGCCCTGGCGTTGTGGCAGAGGCCGAAGAGCTCTCACAGGAGGAGGGGGGGGGGGGCGAGCTGGGCCTGCAGGCTTTGGTGGTTGAGGTGCCTGCCGTTTTTTGGTTGGTATCTGGGGGCTTGCAGCAAAAGAGTGGGATAGTTTAGTTCCAGCATACACCAGATCTGTGAAAAGCACAGAAGTGGAGATGCTGGAGAGAGGGATAAAGTGTCTGGTGAAAGGGGCTGTTGCTCTGGTGTTATCGGAAGCTGTGATATGCTGTCCTGGCTTCCCTGGCTGTTTTCCAGGAAGTCGTCCTTGGGTGCTGAATCTTGGGGCAGTTCTGATATGTCTGTCTGTGGTGAGCTCTGTGGGCAGGGCTCAGCTGAGATTGAGTCTGTGAGCAGAGGTTGTTGTGGCAGAGTGGTGTTATCATTGTCCTTGTGTGATATGTCAACCGCATGTCCATTTTGCTGCTGAAGTGAAGTCCCGTGGTCATTCATACTGTGTCCAGGTGTGTGTGTGCTGTTCAGATTGGCACACACTGCAGAAGGATGATTGAGGGAGAAGTAGATATTGTCCTTTAACACTCTTGAACCAAGTTTGTTTGGGTGATGGCCATCCCGATGAAACAGTTGTCTCTGACTCCAGAAAAGATTGAAATTGTCAATGAAGTTCACTCCTTTTATATTGCAGGGGTTTTTTTGCAGCCATGTATTAAGCCCAAGCAACCGTGAAAACCTGTTTGTTCCTTTTGCTGGGAGTGGTCCACTGATGAATGTTTGAACTTTCACTCTTTTAAGTCAAGTCAAGTCAAGTCAAGTCAAGTTTATTTATATAGCGCTTTTCACAACATAGGTTGTATCAAAGCAGCTTCACAGTATTAAATTAAAACAATACATCAATGTTTGTTTCTAGTGGAACGTCCACGTTTGGTAATGCTGATCAATAGTATCGTTGATTGATTAATTAAATTAAATATCCCCAAATATCCCCAACTGAGCAAGCCAAAGGCAACAGTGGCAAGGAACTGAAAAACTTCATCAGGTGACCTAATGGAGAAAAAAAAAACCTTGGGAGAACCCAGGCTCAGTCGGAGGCCAGTTCTCCTCTGGCGTTTATGAACTAGAGGTCGGATTTAACTGTAAGATTAAAAGTATTATATGAATGCCTGGCTGAAGAGATGCGTCTTTAATCTAGTTTTAAACTGGGAGAGCGAGTCTGAGCAACGAACAGTATCAGGAAGACTATTCCAGAGTTTTGGAGCTAAATGTGAAAATGCTCTCCCTCCTTTGGTGGATCTGGATATCCTAGTTATGACCAAAAGCCTAGAATTTAGTGACCTTAAAGAGCGCGATGGATTATAGGGCGATAGAAGATCGGTTAAATAGACTGGAGCTAAGCCGTTTAGGGCTTTATAAGTCAGTAGCAATACCTTGTAATTAATACGGAACTTTATAGGTAACCAATGTAGTGATGATAAAATTGGTGTTATATGATCATATTTTCTTGATCTAGTTAGAACTCTAGCGGCGGCATTTTGGACTAACTGTATCTTGTTTATTGAGGTTGCAGGACAACCAGCTAATAAAGCATTACAGTAATCTAGTCTCGAGGTCATGAATGCATGAGCTAACTTTTCTGCATCAGAAACTGATAGCATGTTACGTAGCTTAGCAATGTTTCTAAGGTGGAAAAAGGCTGTTCTTGTAACATATGAAATATGATTTTCAAAAGACAGGTTGCAGTCTAATATAACACCCAGGTCTTTTACTGTAGAGGATAAAGTAACAGGATATCCTACTATGTTAAAGTTGTATTGTGAGAGGTTTTGTGGGTGGTTTTTTGAACCGATGATTAGTACCTCTGTCTTGTCTGAATTTAATAAAAGAAAATTGCGCATCATCCAATCTTTTATATCTTTAACACACTCTGTCAATTTGGATAATTTAGCGTTTTCATCCGGTCGTGATGAAATATAGATTTGAGTGTCATCAGCATAACAATGGAAACTAATTCCATGTTTCCTTATAATATTTCCAAGTGGCAGCATATATATTGAAAATAACAGAGGGCCTAACACAGATCCCTGCGGCACTCCATAGTTTACTGGAGTTATGATCGATTTTTCTCCATTTAAATAAACAAAATGGTAGCGGTCAGATAAATACGATAAAAAATCTAAACCAGCTTAATGCTTGTCCTTGAACACCAGTATAATTTTGTAGTCGATCTAAGAGTATTGTGTGATCTATAGTATCGAACGCAGCACTAAGATCAAGTAAAACTAATATTGAGATACAGCCTTGGTCAGAAGCTAAAAGTAAATCATTAGTGATTTTAACGAGCGCAGTTTCAGTGCTATGATGCGGCCTGAATCTAGACTGAAACTTTTCATAGATGTCATTTTCATGCAAGAAAGAGCCCAGTTGGGCGGACACAACTTTTTCTAGTATTTTAGACATAAAAGGTAGATTTGAAATGGGTCTATAATTTGCTAGATTATGTGGATCTAATTGTGGTTTCTTAATGAGAGGTTTTATAACTGCCAGTTTAAATGTTCTTGGAACATGACCTAAAGATAAAGATGAGTTAATAATATTGAGGAGAGGCTCTTCCACTACAGGTAACACTTCTTTCAGTAGTTTAGTTGGTATAGGATCTAATAAACATGTTGTTGTTTTAGATGAAGTGATAAGTTTATTTAACTCTTTTTGTTCTATAGCTGTAAAGCACTGTAATTGTTCTTGCAGGGTGATAATTGAGGCTGAATTATAAGGCGCGATTGAGGATTGAACGTTTACAATTGTGGTTCTAATGTTTTCTATTTTTTCAGTGAAGAACTTCATGAAATCATTACTACTAAACTGTAACGGAATATTTTGTTCAGGAGACATCTGTTTATTTGTTAGTCTAGCCACAGTGTTAAATAAGAACCTAGGATTGTTTTGGTTGTTTTCTATTAGTTTGCGGAGATGCTCAGCCCTGGCCGCTTTTAGGGCCTTTTTATAACGTGACATACTGTCTTTCCATGCGATTCTAAAGACCTCTAAGTTAGTTTTTTTCCATTTACGCTCTAAATTACGGGTTTCTCTCTTTAGAGTGTTTTAAGTGTTTCAAAAAGTTCATTGAAATCCTTCTTAAGGAGTTCTGACTGCTGTTTATGAATATCATTCTTCCCCACATGAATGATTATTTGATTTGCAGTCTTATGTTTCATCAGAATGTTCTGAAGTTCCCTGTTTACATCAGAAGTTGTTGCTTGTGGAAGGCAGCACGTAGTTGTATCCCTGCTGCTAATGTTTCTGATTATGGAGTCCCCCACTATCAGAGTCCTGGGCTCGGCAGCGCTCTGAGCTGAGTGCCGCTGTCTGCTCGACCTTGAGCGCCAGTTAGCATCAGTGTTAGCTACTGGCCCATTCAGTCTGTGTTCGAACACATTCATCACATTTGGGGATTCCTCATTTACATTCATTAGTACTTCAAATCTGTTCTCAAGATGTATAGGCGGTGGTAGGAGACCAGTGTTTGCAATCCTTGTCAGAGCTGTATCTGGGGTAGAGGATGCTACTGCGGCAATATGTGATGCTCGTGACAATCTGATGTCTCGAGTGCCTTTGGGTCTCGCTCCCTGTTTGTGCCATCAATTTGTAAGTCGATCAGCTTGTTTCTCTACCTGTCGAGGAGCACTAGTTTCATGGGACTCACCGGCTATATGCTGAGGGTGTCCATGACAAAGCTCTGTTGTGTGTTCCGTCTGGTTTGGTGGTCCCGTAAGTAATTTTGTTTCAAGAACTGCAATCCTTTGTAAAAGTCTGTGGCAGTTAGTGCAGCAAGTAGATTCTTGAACCAGAAGAGGCATTTTCTCTCTTATCCTTATGAATGTAGGCAGTTGTGTTTTCTTTTCCCCGGAATGTAAGCTGGACTGGTAAAAGAATTCTGCGTTTTTGTAGTAATCCAAACTTTGTAGAATGAGCACTGTGCTGAATAGCTGAAGTTAAAATTAGGTGATAAAAGGAAATAAAATATAAAAATATAGGAGATAAAATGTAAAAGCGATAGAGCAAAGCGTGGAGCAGTAAGCAAGAGCGTCCGAATAGTAACTGAGCAGGAAGTAGCACATGGCACAAGGATACACATAACAAGTTCACAACAGACAGGACTATAACACAAGCACATGACAAACCGGGAGTGTCACCAAACCAAGATTTAAACTAGACAGAAGTGACAGAACCCTGACACTAACAAGTGGTTTTTATACAAACTATAAAATGTGTCTTTTCATTGTGAGGCTTTTTCTGTCACTTAACACTTAGTCATCATATTTTTCTGCATTACTAAACATTTATATGAAAATCACTTCTTCCATCCTCTATGACTTTCCCTCTTCTGTGGAAAGTTGTGAATTTTTGAAACTTGTTTTTAATTTGTCACAGTCACTGGTTACAGCACAAAGGAAAGTTGTCAGGATCTTGATGCAGCAGTTTTTTTTTTAATTAAACAAATTCATAAATTTACGAAACAGTAACAGAACAACCAATGTAACGATGAGGACAGACAAAGAACCCCAGGGCTTAAATACACACCAAACAAGAGGAACTAATGAGACACACCTGAACAGAACTAACTCAATCACTTAGTAACCATAGAAACCAACAAGGAAGATAGAAACAATAAAAAGATTAGAAGAACAACAAAGAAACTCAAATATGTACAGAACAGAGAAACAGATAAAAAAAGAAATGAAAACCTGACATTTTCTGCTCTTAGTAATAGGGTTCAGCAAAAGAAAATATGATACAATATTGGTTCTTTATAATAATAATAATAATAATAATAATAATAGTAATAGATAAACGGATGGATGGATGGATGGATGGATGGATGGATAGATAGATAGATAGATAGATAGATAGATAGATAGATAGATAGATAGATAGATAGACTTTTTACCATTCCATTTGCACACTGAATATGGGTTTAAAAGGTCAGCCGCAAAAATAACTGTGCCCACTCCTTTTCAGAGCTAATTTTCACAGTGTCTTTAGTAAATCTGGACAGTAGTTTTTAAGGCCAAAAGATGGTTTGTGCTAATGCGAGTGTTAGTAAATCTGGCCCAGAATCTGTCATTTCAACTATAGGCTACACTCTGCTTACTTGGCTTTTTTTTCTATTATTCAAACAAGAGAGAAGGGTGTACGTTTGTACAGTTCAAATTTGAAATCATAAGTGTGCTAAAACAGTCTATTGCTCTCTCTTGGCCCATTTTGTTGGATAATTTAGTATTTAGGCAACAACAACAAAGAAACTTTAGGCAATGTCTCACTTCAACTTAGGGAAAATGTACAGTTATACTGTAATAATAAATAGTTATTTTTCCAATAAGTTTCACACAAAGAAAGAAGATCAAAGAGTGGTTCAAGTAAATCAAATTTGAATCAGGATGGGACAATGGTTTTATAAGAGAATTGGGGTCCTTCATATTCACACAGGGCCCAACAGTAACAGAAGTTCCAGGGTGCCCTCATAGTCCATGAGCCTTGTTTAAAAAGGCATTGTGTAGGCTATGGGACACATATATTCAAGCATAAATTAAATTTTTTTTTTTTTAAATTCATTGTTAATTAGTTTTCTGAACCAAACTGGCTTGCGCGGCCTTAATCAGATATAGTTGCAGACCACCTTTAGTAAATACACCCACTGGTACACATTGCCAGTATAGCAGGTTGAAGTGTTCTAACCAGACGTGATGCGATAAGAAGGACCTGGCTACAGCCTGCAGATACCTACCCTGATTGGCTCGATCATTTTTCATAGGCATACATGATAGAAAATGTGTCTGTAGTCGGTGTAGGAAGGAGTATTTCATTAAAAAAAACCTGGAAAAGCTGTACAGTTTCACAACTCCTTCATTATAAGGCACAGCCTTGTAGTGAGCCTATGTGAATTCACTCCCCTACAACCAACCAGAGCGTTATCCCACCAGCGGAGCTAGTTGATAGACCGTATCTGGTCGGCAAAACTACGAACACATCTTCCTTTTTAAGAATGACTTAAGTGCCGTTCTTTGTTCTTTTCCCAAAGAAAAGCTTAACACCAAGTCCTCCAGAGTCGCGGCCAAAGCTGATTCAAAAGACCGCTGTTCGCCAGCAGCAGCAGCCATTCTTTGTTTTCAAGTAGCAGGGAACCGTCGCAACTCTGCTGTCATTATGTTAAGCCTGCCCGCCGACTCTATATATATACAATGTGATTGGCCGGACAAGAGTTTGGTTTTTCCAGCTCGAAAGCCAATGGAGAGTTGTTAGATCACCCTGGCTGCAAAATAAAATTTTCTGCCGCTAGGGTGCGTCTAGATTTCTAGGCTAGAATTACCACATACTTCTGACTCAGATCAAACTTACTGTAAAAAAAACCACTATTAACGTAATCATCTAAACCTTTGTAAAATACACGACAATGACTCGTTTAGCCTATGATATCTTCCTTTATTTCAGATGAGAACATTTCTTAATGCAGCATATATTTTATTTAGTTTTAACATGTACAATAGCCTACTGCCTACATTTAAACTCGTTTAACAAACATTCTAGAATCAAAAGTTAAACCTTTAAAAGCAATTTAAGTGTAATCAACTGGTCTCTGTTCTCCCGTTTGCACGGTAGTGGTAATGGATCTCTTGCGGGAGCTGGGCTCGTGTTCGGCGGGGTTAACTTCAGACCGCCGCCTGCGTTTCACTCATTACCGAAAAATGCTGTGACTGACTCCATAACCTGCCCATAATAAACAAACATTGCACAGCTCTGAGAACATATTTTAACATCTGAAGTAATTAGATTTAGTAGGCTATCTTTAGAAATAAAATTTTGTTTTATGCAAGGGATCAAGGGTTGCCTTGCATAAAATAAAATAATTTACAGCAAAGTAATGATTTTATATATTAAATAAAACACAAAACAAATGTAGGTCGACTTTGCCGAAGAAATGCACCAAATCAGCGGCGCTGAGAACTCTCCAAAAGAGGATGCAAATGCCCGCGCTCTTGCATCACCAAATCACTGTAAAATATAGGCTTCCACGATATTGCCGGAACTTGAATGATGAAAAATAAGTTTAAAATGTAGCCTTTAAGAAAAAGGTGTAATGTACATTATGATAAGTTTTGCTAATGAAATACAAAGTTTGCTTATTTGCAGATCAATAGGTAAATGTCTACACTTATCTTTCTTATTAGAGCTGAAGAATGACTAAGAATGACTAAAACTGGCTAGAAAAAAATAAAAAAAATGTATTAGTGCTTTTTACTTTTTAAGTACTTTAAAAATGAATTAAAAGTAATATTTTATTGGGGTATCTGTACTTTTACTCAAGTACTTGATTTGTGTACTTTAACCACTGAAAAAAATAAAATTAAATAAATAAATAAATAAATAGATAAAAACGCATTATTGTAGTGACTACTGTGTATGACTGTTCATTAGTAGTCACTTCATAGTTATTTTTCTTGAACCTTAATTAGTAGATAATTAATAGTAGTTCTTCAGGAGGTATGACAGAATTCAATAGTTATTGATTAACTAACTGTTACTTAACACAATCATAAAATTCCATTACATACTGACTAGTTAACACATCTTCCTTATTAGTTAACAGTAGTGACTTAAGTGTTAATGAAGAATTACCTATTAGTTCTTCAGTAATTTCTTATTAGTTATGTAGTAAGTGGGTCATTCTATAGAAATGTCCATTTTTCTGTCCCAAGCCTTTACAGAAATATTACACTTGAAAAACACTTTAGGATTGCAATTTCTTTATATTTTAAAATAAAACAATATGTTATTTGAACAATTACACCAATTACATATAAAAATCACACTGATGAT
This sequence comes from Abramis brama, assembly GCF_963993115.1. NCBI lineage: Eukaryota > Metazoa > Chordata > Actinopteri > Cypriniformes > Leuciscidae > Abramis > Abramis brama. The sequence goes on from NC_139976.1 coordinate 2,698,308, forward strand.
ATCACTTGATTTATCTCATGATTTCATATGAAGCTTTTAGTTGAACTGACCTACTTTATTGTTAGGGAATTGTAAAAAAAAAAAAAACTTGGAGTACAAATGGATTAAACTACTTAATTTAGTCAGCATACCATGATTGACAACATGTGGTTTGATACCTTGCAGCAGCCATTTTGTAAAATTATTTTTTCATGAAAATTGTCACTGTAACACCAGTGACTCCTATTTTTATTCAAAGCTATTCATTTAGATTGTATGCCAAATGTAACAATTTAGTCTCATCTACTTAATTATAGTTGAAGAATAAGTATCTTTGGTCTTATGCATGTTATTGGTCATTCATTGTGTCACTGGTGTTACTGTTTGTTTTCTGTCACATTAAATAAAATGTCACATGATAATAATTTTACATCCATTTAATTCTTCTACACTCAAAAGTTAAGATTTAAAGGATTGCATCATAACTTGATAAAGTTTTCAAATATTTTTATTGTTACAGCAAAACATGGTTGGGCAAATGAACTAACATCATTCAAGCACAATTTTAACAAACCTGATTAAAATAAATAAAACATAATCTCCTTATTTGTTGCATTATTATTATTTTTCTGTAACTCTGACTACATGTGCTGAAAAAAATAGAAATAATGTTTCATAAAAACCTTTAATATTGCCAAAGTAGTAATGTAACACCAGTGACAAAAAAAAAGTACATGCAGTTTTTAAATAAATGCACAAACAATATAGAAAATCATTAAGCTTTCATTTATGTGTATTTATAAAGTCAAAGGGTAATCTAATAATGTGGTTTAAGTTTAAATGTTAGAAAAAGAAATGCATTTTAAAGGATTAGTTCACCCCAAAATGAAAATTTCCTAATAATTTACTCACCCCAATGTCATCTAAGATATCCATGTCTTTCTTTCCTCAGTGGGAGAGAAATTATGTTTTTTGAGGAAAACATTTCTGGATTTTTCTTCTAACAATGGACTTCATTTGTTACCATCGTTTTTAAGTCAAAATCAATGCAGTTTCAAAAGTCTTTGAAGTGTTTAAACGGGCTGTACGCGATCACAGCTGAAGAAGAGGTTGTTATCTAGCGAAACGATAGGTCATTTAAAAAATATATATATATAATTTATAGACTTTTTACCTTCAATAGTTCAGAATCAGATTGAGCTGATCAACAAACGGACAGGGAACTACATCATCACGTTGAAAGGTCACGCCGGCGCCGGCAGAAGTACCGGCCCACTGTTTACAATGCGCCCGTACGTAGGAGGATAGTTCAAATAGTATTGTTTGCTATTATATATATAGTAATAGTATTCAGTGAATATGAATATGAATAGTATATGAATAACATTCTGATATGAATAGTAGTTCAAATAGTATTGCTGGCGCCGGCGTGACCTTTCAACGTGATGACGTAGTTCCCTGTCCGTTTGTTGAAACCCCCGAGTATGATGTAAGAGGAAATCCACAACTGAGTCAAACATCTAGAAATAAAGCAAAACAAATTAAAACAAAATAAGTTTTCTTTAGATATTGAGAGACTGAAAGAGACTGAAAGAGAGACGATAGTAGATGTGAAAAGGATAGGATAATAGGAAATGTCATATATTACAAATACTGTATATTGAAAATAAAGAAAATATATATTTGGTCTTATCGAGGGAATGCGCTGATTGTAGTAGTTTGTGATCTGGATGGGAAAAAGCATGAAATATATGATTTACAAACCCTTATTTGTCCTTCACATTAGTACTGTTATTTATTAATTTGTTTATTTTAAGTTTATTTTGAATTGTTCATACAGTAAACATCACACTCTTTAATTATCTGATGATGATCTTGAATGTAATTCCTTTTTATGTTTTGTTTCAATGGGAAAATAATTTTACCTAAATTTTTGAATCTCACATTTATCATCAAAGTTCCATAAAAGTATAACTTTGTCATAAGTCGAGATCAAGGGTCAGTTCTGAGAGAACGGTATAAAGGATACACTTGTTGTAGGTTTAGTCAGTTTATTTAGTTCATCCTCATTTTACCATCCCAATATGTTTTCTTCCAGACAGACACAGATGTTAGATGTTTACCTGTACTCTTGTTTTTGACACCTCAGTGAATGAGTGAATGATTCTTTTTTCTTTATTCTCTCAGAACCTACAACTGATCCATGCTATGATTATAACACTCTTGATGAATATTGGAGAGACATACGGCAAAGCCCAAATCAGTACTATGGATATGATGACACTCTTGTTGAATGGAGTGGCTGGTATCGGCTGTATCTGAATGGAGAAAGTGCCCAGATGTCTGAGTGGTGTGTGAGTCATGTGGGATGTGGTGGTGCCACTGGACTGTATCTCAACGGTTCTCATCCAACACTTGAGGATGGAGTGGAGACCTGTGAAGTCGTAGGAACTAATGCAGCGCATTGGTGGGGCGCCTACAATCAGTGCGGCGCCTACTATTCCACATCCATCCGAGTCAAAGCCTGTCCAGGAGATTATTACGTCTATGAATTTGTCAAACCCAACATATCATCCCCCCAGCCTATGTACTGTGCAGGTACAATTTTCAATCTTATCTTTATAATTTTTTTTATGTCAGTATAAAGTGTAAATGCTCTTACTATTAGATAATTGAACAAACATATTTTGTTTTATGAAAATAAGCATGTTTTAACTAGTGTTGTGCAGTCCATTAACTATTCTATATAGTAGGTTATGCTACAGATCAGTAGCACCTACAGTAGATCTCTTTGTTACACAATTCCTCAAATTACACATTATGCCATTTGTTCAATAATTAATAAGTAAACTAACAATGTATATGAAAACATTGTGATATTACTCTACAGTCCTCTTGTGCCTATCTGAAGTTAAGTTTTTTTTCTCAGATTAAAACTTATTTGCACAGCTTTTGTCGTGTAGACTTGCCCCATTTTAGCCTGACAGTACACTACTGGTTAGAGTAAAATTGCTCGAAATCATGTAATTAACCATCATAATTGGTCTTATGGTATAAAACTCTTATGCTCTTTAGGATGTTACATATTTTAACAGTACTTTTGCAAACTCCATGACAGTTGCTTTCCAAAGCATCAGCAGTGATCCCTGCTACAACTATGAGTCTCTGGATCGTCCCTGGAGAGCCAACAATGAAAGTGGAGATTACATTTGTGATGAACATTTCTCCTGGAATGGCTGGTACCGGCTTCTCTACTATGGAATGGACATCCGGATGTCAGAGACCTGTGTTAGTTCATACACCTGTAACACAAACCTCAATCTGTGGCTCCTTGATCCTCACCCTCAGATAGAGGATGGAGTGGTGACCAGGGAGGTCTGTGGAGGTAGTTATTATTGGGGAATCTGCTGTATTTACAAGACAAAACCCATCAGAGTGAAAGCGTGTCCAGGCAATTACTATGTCTATGAACTTGTGAATCCAGCATGGCAGTGTGCAGGATACTGTACAGGTATTGTGCTTTTTTCGTTTATTTAAGAATTTTAAACCTTTTTGTAAATGATTTCTCAATTACATGAATTTCCTTCTTTTTAGATGTCAACACTATTTCACAGGCAGTTTCCACTACAAGTCCAGATATCTTCACTAGATCTACCATCACCTTGAGTAAGTTGTAAATAATATGAACGAATATATAAGTGTTATTAAAAATTATAAAAAAAATTAAATGAAAGATTTGCATTACAGTTGGAATGGAAATTTTTATGCATAAACATTTTCACTCTTACACAGTCGCATTGCGTATAAAATGGTTTATGAATCTCATGATTATTACAGTGTTTGACTGGTTCAGATTTTCACCTATGACACGCAAATCCGTGAAGCGCTCCATATTTTTTTGTTGGCTCTACTCTGTACACCTCACTTTTTAATGCTCTTCATGATAAATGTCCAACACTCACACCCACATTCAAGAAAACAATAACTAAATCAACTAAGAATAGGGCCGGGTGGGGTGCTCTGTGGAGGGCCTGAAGAGTGGGGTGGGGTGGTTCTGGCATCAGGTGCCCCTGGATCCAATCCTGATGATTGCAACATTTCAACACAAAAATTTTCATCACTCACACACTTACACGCACGGACATGTCTATTCATGCACACACACACGTTCCTCCTCCACCAATATGTTTCATGATGTTTACAATCACAAGCTCTGTTTATAATTTCAATGATTTCAAATAGTCATTGTATACTGTACGTTTCATGTCTTTTACACTTAATTGGGTTTTGTAAGGTTTGTGTGTTTTTGTTAATATTTGGTAAAACTTAATTTAAAAAAAAAGATTTTCACCTGTGAAGTTCATCTTTGTAATATAACTTGTTTGTTTTGGTCTCATCATCTCTCTCTAACAGATTATGACCCGTGTAATAACTACAACATACTCGACAACTACTGGAGAAGCACACTCAATTACTGGCCTATGTATGGATACATATATGATCATGATGACACTCATGTAGAATGGGATGGCTGGTATCGACTCTTCATTAATGGATCAAGTGCTCAGATGCCTGAGTGGTGTTTTTATTACATGTCATGTGGAGGTTATATTTCTCTGTATCTTGGTGACTCTCATCCTCGGCTAGAAGATGGAGTTGTTACTCGTGAAGTTTACGGTACTTACTATGAACAGTGCAGTCACTACAGATCCGACCCGATCCAAGTCAAAGCTTGTCCGGGAAATTATTATGTCTACAAATTTACCAGACCAACTCTTTCAATCCCAGCTCCTGTATATTGTGCAGGTATATTCATTCATCTTTATATCTGACATGCTTCTCATGAATTGTACTGATTTATATTCATATTATTCATTTGAATATATTTAATCTGCAATAATGCTTTCTTCCTACTTTTTCTTTAAATAGTACCTTTCTCCACCCCAAGTGTCGACCCCTGCTACAACTATACCAGTCTGGATGAGCCTTGGAGAGCCACAGACAACTCTTACTATAATAACTATAACCACTATCGTATGTGTGATTATAATGTGGAGTGGAATGGCTGGTACAGGATGTTCTACAATGGTGAAAATGCTCAGATGCCAGAATCATGTGTAAATCAAGGCATGTGTGGCACTAATAACCCACTGTCGCTCAACGGCCCTCACCCACGGCTGAAAGATGGAGTGGTCACCCGTCAGGTCTGTGTCTTCTCATGGAGCGGCTGCTGTAACTACAAATCCCACCCTATAAGAGTCAAAGCCTGTCCAGGAAATTACTATGTTTATGAGTTTGTCAAGCCAATGTATTGTGGAGCTTACTGTATAGGTGAGCACTTACTCATATGATTTTCAGCCATTTACTTTTCTGAATTTTGTTTGAATTGAAATGAAATGATTGTTGTTAATATAAAATGTTCCTAATACCAGATCCCTCAAGTCAGTCCATCTCATCAACAACCGAAACAATCCCATCCATAGAATCCATTACTCCACCAATCACAACCACTGGTAAAGTCTTGCTTCCTTTATAAACTCTCTTGAGCATCTTTTTGGACTTGTATTTTTTTTAAACATGATCTCTTGAAATGTTCCTGTTTATCACATTAAGTAAATTCATAGCTAAATTAATTTCTACAGAAAATATTTACAAAAATCACATAGTAAAAAGCAATACAGCTCACAAATGATTATGCAAACTCTATATATTTAAATGAAAACAGAATGCATTTTTAGACAAAGTGATATACAGTATCTCACAAAACTAGAACTGAATTACTCTGACTTAAAGGGCCCTATTTTAACGATCTGAAACGCAAGTGTCAAAGCGCAAAGCGCAAGTAACTTTGTGGGCGGGTCTAAAATGGGTTGGTCTGAAGAGCTTCATTATTCATAGGTGTGGTTTGGGCGTAACGTGAAATAAACCAATCAGAGCGTCATCTCACATTCCCTTTAAGAGCAGACGCGCTTGTTCTAAAGCGGATTCCTATCATAACGGCTGATTTGCCAGGCGCGTGCCAGGAGCGGTTCACAGCCAAGGAGACCGACGTTCTCGTCAGGGACGTTGGGGATGGAGAAACCCACCCAAATTAACTTCGGTTAAAAAGGCGTATGATAATTTGGGTAAATGTGTAAGCTAGATGTATCATACATCTAGCTTACACATTTACCCAAATTATCATACATTAAAACATCATGTATGCTTTTATAATAAATTGTCTATCTATCTATCTATCTATCTATCTATCTATCTATCTATCTATCTATCTATCTATCTATCTATCTATCTATCTATCTATCTATCTATCTATCGTAATAATGTATGATTTGCAAAAATGAAAACTGCTGCTTCTGTGTAGATGAGAGAATCAAAGTGTATGCGCGTTGTGCACACGCTTCATTGATTATGGCCAAGCATGCGCCCTTAAAATAGCATATGAATAACATGCGCAACGCGCCACTGACTTTAAACTATTTTTTCCTGGTTAGTGGCGCAACTGTTTTCTAAACCTGCAAAATAGCATGAAGGAACGTTTGCGCCGGAACACGCCTCCTTTTTTGCGCTGAACCGCCCAGGGAGCGCAAGTTCATTCCCTAGTTTAGCGACGTGCTTCTGTGGAGGGAAAAGCGCGCTTTGCGCGGGTGCAAAATAGGAATGATACATGCGTCGGTGTACAAAGTCAATTGCGCTGGGTGCAAGATAGGGCCCAAAGGGTTAGTTCACCCAATAATGAAAATTCTGTCAGTAATTACTCTCCCTTATGTTGTTCGAGACTTTCGTTCATCTTCGGAACACAAATTAAGATATTTTTGATGAAATCTGAGAGCTATCTCACTCCTCCATAGGCTTCTCTTTAATTGAAACTTTCTGGCCCAGAAAGATAGTAAAGACCATGTTTAAAATAGTCCAAGTGACTACAGCGGCTCAACCTTAAGTTTATCAAGCAACAAGAATGGTTTTTGTGCGCAACCCCCCCAAAAATAACGACTTTATTCAACTCTTAATTTTCTTCTGTATGTCTCAGAACATAGGCTCACTATTGGCCAGCATCACACGCATCACACACATGGCCAGCGCCAATAGTGAGCCTACGTTCTGACGTACAACCCAGAAGCGCTGAACAACATGAGGGTGAGTATTTACTGATAGAATTTTCATTTTTTGGTGAACTAACCCTTTAAAGTTAATCAAAGAACAAAGATCATTACTCACTGTTTTTGACTAAATAACTTTTGTAGCTTTAATAAGGATTAGTCTATATTTAATTTATTATTTATGCAGTGCAGACTGTTTGATAACTTTATTCAATTTCTGTAAATGTCCTATCTGTTAGACAGGTAGGAAGGGCACAGGTAAATATTACCTGTTTTAAATATTTATTGTTTTAAGTTCACTTCAATTAAAAGTTGTTATTTTTTTAAGCCTAATAAATGTAAAACAAAACTGGTAGCTTTCAATCACACTGTAATGTTGAATGGCTATAATGTTTAGAATTGTGGTAAAAAATCATTTCCATCCAGATATAAGTAGCTGTATTAGTATCATTGATACTGGCCTTCATTCATAAAAAGATGCCATTAAACAAGTATTTAAAATATACTGTCTTTATGTTGTCTACATTAATTTGGAGATTAACTGTGGAATTATTACATTATAAATTATGTAAAAAACGTATAAAAATGTGTGTTTTTAATCGTGGTTAATCATAGAATTTGTGATTAATCTAGTTATTTTTTTTATCATAGACAGCACTTATATATATATATAAGCGCTGTCAATCGATTAAAAAAAAATAACTAGATCAAATTACACTCTGATTAGCAAATAATACATGCAAGTGTAATAAGCCATGAAATTAAATCAAAAGCAGAGATCTAGGAACAAGATATTTTTGCAGATTATTTAATATGAGAATAATATTTTTGCAAATAAGTGGAAAAGAGTGTTTTGAAAGAACTGACTTCTTGAAGTCCATTTGCTTGTAATACTTGTGCTCAATTGCAAAGGGACTCAGATTTGGCCGTTTTTATCTCGTTTTGTCAGCTAGATAAAAGAAGTTGTTCTGAAAGCTCACAACAAATTGTCTTCAGCTTCAACTAAAAATGCAAATGAAACAGTGATGTTAAGTAAAGAGAGTAAACTGTTTCATAACATAACCACTACAAAAAATACACATAAAAAAACATTCATTTATTAATTCTGCAAAATATATATTTTTAATATTTCCATGACAACAGCTCCACCTGTTGACCCCTGCTACAACTACAATATCCTGGATGATTCATGGAGAGCCACCAACAATCAACATTCCTCTGAAATAATGTGTGACTCTGTGGTCAGCTGGAACGGCTGGTACCGTCTCTTCATTCAGGGTCAGAGCGTTCAGATGCCAGACACATGTGTTGATGAGTTAAGTTGTGGCACTCATGCTCCACTGTGGCTGAACGGAGGACATCCAACAGTTGAGGATGGAGTGGTCACTCGAGATGTCTGCGGTCACTGGAGCAATAACTGCTGCTATTTCCAATCAAATCCCATTAAAGTCAAAGCCTGTCCAGGAGATTATTATGTCTATGAGTTTGTGAGCCCAACTACCTGCCATTTGGCATACTGTGCAGGTAAATATATTTACATGTGCACTTTGTTCATGTAAAAGATATATATATATATATATATATTATATCTAATAATTATCATTTATTTCAGATTCAAGCAACATAAACACTACCACTACTACTGTCACACCAGAGACAACCACAACAGAAACTACAACCATGGACACTACGAGTGGTAATATGATGTATTGTGTTGTAACAGATTGACCTAAATCTCATGTGACTTAGTGCATCCTATTCGTCACAGTGTTACAATATGGAGGATTAATATTATGTGATACATATAAATAATTTAAAATAATTTATAAAGCTATATAGGCTATTATATTGTATTATCAGTAATTTAATTATTACAATTATTATTACAATTATTATTATAGCCTATTCTAATTGCTTGGCTTCCTAAAACCAGTGTAAATGTAATGGAGACACTATATCACAACAAAAAAGAGGTCAATGCAAAGACTTTTTACCGTTCCATTTGCACACTGAAAATGGGTTTAAAAGGTCAGCCGCAAAAATAACTGTGCCCACTCCTTTTCAGAGCTAATTTTCACTGTGTCTTTAATAAATCTGGACAGTAGTTTTTAAGGCCAAAAGATGGTTTGCGCTAATGCGAGTGTTAGTAAATCTGGCCCAGAACCTGTCATTTCAACTATAGGCTACACTCTGCTTACTTGGCTTTTTTTTCTATTATTCAAACAACTGTAGAGAGAAGGGTGTACGTTTGTACAGTTCAAATTTGAAATCATAAGTGTGCTAAAACAGTCTATTGCTCTCTCTTGGCCCATTTTGTTGGATAATTTAGTATTTAGGCAACAACAACAAAGAAACTTTAGGCAATGTCTCACTTCAACTTAGGGAAAATGGGCAGTTATACTGTAATAATAAATAGTTATGTTTCCAATAAGTTTCACACAAAGAAAGAAGATCAAAGAGTGGTTCAAGTAAATCAAATTTGAATCAGGATGGGACAATGATTTTATAAGAGAATTTGGGTCCTTCATATTCACACAGGGCCCAACAGTAACAGAAGTTCCAGGGAGCCCTCATAGTCCATGAGCCTTGTTTAAAAAGGCATTGTATAGGCTGGGACACATATATTCAAGCATAAATAAATACTAAAATACTAAATCATTGTTAATTAGTTTTCTGAACCAAACTGGATCGTGCGGCCTTAATCAGATATAGTTGCAGACCACCTTTAGTAAATACACCCACTGGTACACATTGCCAGTAGCAGGTTGAAGTGTCCTAACCAGACGTGATGCGATAAGAAGGACCTGGCTACAGCCTGCAGATACCTACCCTGATATAGCTCGATCATTTTTCATAGGCATACATGATAGAAAATGTGTCCGTAGTCGGTGTAGGAAGGAGTATTTCATTAAAAAAAACTGGAAAAGCTGTACAGTTTTACAACTCCTTCATTATAAGGCACAGCCTTGTTGTGAGCCTATGTGAATTCACTCCCCTACAACCAACCAGAGCGTTATCCCACCAGCGGAGCTAGTTGATAGACCGTATCTGGTCGGCAAAACTAAGAACACATCTTCCTTTTTAAGAATGACTTAAGTGCCGTTCTCTTTTCTCAAATAAAAGCTTAACTCCAAGTCCTCCAGAGTCACGGCCAAAGCCGATTCGAAAGACCGCTGTTCGCCAGCAGCAGCAGCCATTCTTTGTTTTCAAGTAGCAGGGAACTGTCGCAACTCTGCCGTCATTATGTTAAGCCTGCCCGCCTATATATATATATATATATATAGAAGATGCCGGACTAGAGTTTGGTTTTTCCAGCTCGAAAGCCAATGGAGAGTTACTAGACCTCACTGGCTGCAAAATAAAACTTTCTGCCGCTAGGGTGCGTCTAGATTTCTAGGCTAGAATTACCACATACTTCTGACTCAGATCAAACTTACTGTAAAAAAAAACACTATTAGCGTAATCATCTAAACCTATGATATCTTCCTTTATTTCAGATGAGAACAATTCTTAATGCAGCATATATTTTATTTAGTTTTTACATGTACAATAGCCTACTGCCTACATTTAAACTCGTTTAACAAACATTCTAGAATCAAAAGTTAAACCTTTAAAAGCAATTCAAGTGTAATCAACTGGTCTCTGTTCTCCCGTTTGCACGGTAGTGGTGCTGGATCTCTTGCGGGAGCTGGGCTCGTGTTCGTGTTCGGCGGGGTTAACTTCAGACCGCCGCCTGCGTTTCACTCATTACCGAAAGATGCTGTGACTGACTCCATAACCTGCCCATAATAAACAAACATTGCACAGCTCTGAGAACATTTTAACATCTGAAGTAATTAGATTTAGTAGGCTATCTTTAGAAATAAAATGATTTGTTTTATGCAAGGGATCACGCAAAAAAAGACCAATGCAACACTAGAAGGTAACTGACATCGCGTCTTTATATGTTGCCTTGCATAAAATAAAATGATTTACAGCACAGTAATGATTTTATAGATTAAATAAAACATAAAACAAATGTAGGCCGACTTCGCCGAAGAAATGCACCAAATCAGCGGCGCTGAGAACTCTCCAAGAGAGGATGACTCACTGTAAAATGTAGGCTACCGCGATATCGCCGCAACTTGAATGATGAAAAATAAGTTTAAACTGATAAGAACCAAGTATAAAAATAAGGTGTAATGTACATTATAAGTTTTGCTAATGAAATGAAAAGTTTGCTTATTTGCAGATCAATAGGTAAATGTCTGCACTTATCTTTCTTATTAGTGCTGAAGAATGACTAAAACAATAAAATAAAAAACATTGATTAGTGCTTTTTAAGTGCTTTAAAAATGAATTACCTTTGTACTTTTACTAAAGTAATTTTGAACCTGAAATTTTGAATAGGCCTAATCATAATTTTACTGGAGTAATATTTTATTGGGGTATCTGTACTTTTACTCAGGTAGGCTACTTGATTTGTGTACTTCATCCACCACTCCACTCCACTCCACTGCACTCCACTGCAAAAAAAAAAAAAAAAAAAAAAAACGCATTATTGTAGTGACTACTGTGTATGACTGTTCATTAGTAGTAACTTCATAGTTATTTTTCTTGAACCTTAATTAGTAGATAATTAATAGTAGTTCTTCAGGAGGTTTTGATTAACTAATTGTTACTTAACACAGTCATAAACTTCCATTACATACTGACTAGTTAACACATCTTCCTTAGTAGTTAACAGTGACTTAAGTGTTAATGAAGAATTACCTATTAGTTCTTCAGTAATTTCTTAGTGGGTCATTCTAAATGTCTATTTTTCTGTCCCAAACCTTTACAGAAATATTACTTTTGAAAAACACTTAGGATTACAATTTCTTTATATTTTAAAATAAAACAATATGTTATTTGAACAATTACACCAATTATACATAAAAATCTCATGATATCACTTGACTTCCTTCTTCCAAATTCCTGAATACCTATGAAGAAAGGCCCATAGTAAATCCACTGTCTCTTTTCAGTTATCAGAAATTGTCTCATGATTTATCTCATGATTTCATATTAAGCTTTTAGTTGAACTGGGATGACCTACTTTATTGTTAGGGAATTGTAAAAAAAATAAAATAAAAAAAAAAATAGAATACAAATGGATTAAACTACTTAATTTAGTTATAACATGTATACTTATATTTAGTATACCATGACTGACAACATGTGGTTTGATACCTTGCAGCAGCCATTTTGTAAAATGATTTTTGGTGTTACTGTCACTGGTGTCACCTTCCTTATGGGTAACACCAGTGACTCCTATTTATAGATCAACTTTATTCAAAGCTATTAATTTAGATTTATGCCAAATGTAACAATTTAGTCTCATCTTTATAGTTGAAGAATAAGTATCTTTGGTCTTATGTATTGGTGATTCATTGTGTCACTGGTGTTACTGTGTTTTTTTTCTGTCACATAAAATAAAATGTCACATGATAATTTTACATCCATTTAATTATGCTACACTCAAAAGTTAAGATTTAAAGTATTGCATCATAACTTGATAAAGTTTTCAAATATTTTAAGTAATCCATCCGGCTCCAGGGGGATAAACGAAGGCCTTCTGAGGGTAATCCGTGCGGTTTGTCGTAAAAAACATATTTAAAACTTTATAAATGAAAATATCTTGCTTCCGACAAACGGTCGACGCGCGTTCACAGCAGATGGATGCCGGCGTATGACGTAACCATCCCTTTTGGCCGAACTATCCCTTCCATACCGTATCCATACGGTAATCTCTCTACTGTGCGACAGAGAGTCGCGTGGTTATGACGCAATCGTTAGCCTACTTTTACAAAAACTGCTTCTACGGGGCCATAACATAAGCTACAAGGTAATGGAGCATTTTATACATTGTCGTGTTTCTTTAGAAATAAATAATGGACAAATGGAGTCTTCAAACGCCTTAGATGTAAAGTTATTAGCTGTCAAAGTGACGCCAAAATGAATGGGAATCAATGGAATGCTAACAGCAGGTGAAGTTCTGCTACAAGATGGTGGCACACGGCCGGCTTCAACTTCCAGTCGACTTCCCTTCCGCTTGCGTCCACCCCCTATGTCCGTTCCAGTTGAGAGAGACCCAGAGGTGAAATGTCGCCCGCGCCCCTCGCCCGACCCCCTTTTCCACTTCTCACAACACACAGCTTCTGTGCATGGTACATTTTCAGCAAGCAGGGGCGCCGGCAGCACCAAATTAATAAAAAAACACAGTATATTGACCCGCTTTCTGTTTTCTATCATGCGCCGTGCACGTTTGCGATGACGTAAGATGCACTCGAACGCTAGCCTGGTAATACCAGACTCTGCTACTTCACTTTGCTTCGTAGACAGAGTCTGGAATAGCATAATAGAGAAGTGTTTTCTCTCTCGCGGGGGGCGCTTGTCTGAAGTTTAAAATCATTGGTTACCCGTAAGCCAATCACATAACGTTTGGTTATGGCGTGTGTTATGCGCATGCTCAGCAGCATCTAACTTCCACTGTAAACACATGTATGATGCGAAAACAAAACCATCGAGCGAAATACCGGAGTGAACATGGCTGTGCGCGACTTTTGCAGATTATGTGAAGTAAAAATCTACGCATCCACGGTACAATCAGCATCTACGTCACGGCTCTCAGCCCGCCCTCTGTTCATTGATTGGCCCGGCTGTTTTCAGGCCGGTGGAAAACTGAAAGATACGCTGCTATCTCAGACTGAATACAGAAGCGAAATGAAATTGAGCGGAAGTAGGAAGTCTGACGTAGTCAGGCTACTCAAACGCACCAGGGTTCGATAGAATCAAGTCAGAGAAAGTCTAATGAGGGGAGAAGTGCCACTCAACAAACTTCCGGTTGCAGTTCCACTCTTGTTCCATATGAGGGTGCTTACATGATGAGTGCAGAATGAATGGAGGTCTATGGAGCTATACTGCTCAAAATCCACTTATCTTAGGATATAATTTTTTGTCTAGTAATTTGAATGTTGTTTTCGAAAGGGGATGCAAAGAAATTACACAATGCTTGGTGTTAGATTTTTTAGAGTCACTTATTTGCTTTAAAAAGTCTTTAAAAATGTCGCTGACGTCAGAATGCTGACGTCATTAGCAGAATGCTAGCGTGTTATGGGCAACAACAACTCAACCTGTAAGAAATCGAAAAGAAATAAGTACTCGTTCATTCAACTTTCGATCTATAACCCATGTTCAACTTGCAAAACCTACAATCAAATCTGAGATTTCTCAACGGCAATCGGGTGAGGGAGACAAATTTAGCCGTCTAGCCCCATTGACTCCCATTCATTTTGCACTCATGGCGAGCGCCCCCAGTGGAACTCTGATTGGAACTACAACCAATAGGACTTTATAGGGCGTTGGAGTGAACAGGCTTTCCGTAGACGGGCTTTGATCAAGTTGAGTGTGAAACCAGATCAGCGCTGCGGGGGGCGCCGGGAACAATCGCGCTCGGGCTCGGACTGCAGCAAACAAGCCCAGTGTGAAAGCAGCCTTAATGAGACCGAAAGAGAGACGATAGTAGACGTGAAAAGGATAGGATAGTAGGAAATGTCATATATTACAAATATATTGAAAATAAAGAAAATATATATTCGGTGTTATCGAGGGAATGCGCTGAATGTAGTTTGTGATCTGGATGGAAAAAAGCATGAAATATAGGATTTTACAAACCCATATTATTTGTCCTTTACACTTGTATTGTTATTTATTAATTTGTTTATTTTAAGTTTATTTTGAATTGTTCATACAGTAAACATCACACTCTTTAATTATCTGATGATGATCTTGAATGTAGTTCCTTTATATGTTTTGTTTCAATGGGAAAATAATTGTACCTAAATTATTGAATTTCACATTTATTATCAAAGTTCCATAAAAGTATAACTTGGTAATTTCTATCTGGTGAAAACAAATATGAATACTGTTCCTAGAAATCACTCAGTCGAGATCAAGGGTCAATTCTTTTTAAATGTGTGAGAGAAGGTATAAAGGATACACTTGTTGTAGGTTTAGTCAGTTTATTTAGTTCATCCTCATTTTATCATCCCAATACAGACACAGATGTTAGATGTTTACCTGTACTCTTGTGTTTGACACATCAGTGAATGAGTGAATGAGTCTTTTCTCTTTATTCTCTCAGAACCTACAACTGATCCATGCTATGATTATAACACTCTTGATGAATATTGGAGAGACATGCGGCAAAGCCCATATCAGTACTATGGATATGATGACACTCTTGTTGAATGGAGTGGCTGGTATCGGCTGTATCTGAATGGAGAAAGTGCCCAGATGTCTGAGTGGTGTGTGAGTAATGTGAGATGTGGTGGAGACACTGGACTGTATCTCAACGGTTCTCATCCAACACTTGAGGATGGAGTGGAGACCCGTGAAGTCTGGGGAACTAGTTCATGGTGGTGGGAGTGGTGGTGGTGGGGGTATTCCAGTGAGTGCGGCGCCTACAGTTCCACATCCATCCGAGTCAAAGCCTGTCCAGGAGATTATTACGTCTATGAATTTGTCAAACCCATCATATCATCCCCCCAGCCTATGTACTGTGCAGGTACAATATTCAATCTTATCTTTATAATTTTTTTTTATGTCAGTATAAGTGTAAATGCTCTAACTATTAGATCATTGAACATACATCTTTTGTTTTATGAAAATAGTCATGTTTTAACTAGTTAGAATTAGTGGTTTGCAGTCCATTAACTATAGTAGGTTATGTTACAGATCAATAGCACCTAGATCTCTTTGTTACACAATTCCTCAAATTACACGTTATGCCATTTGTTCAATAATTAATATGTAAACTAAAAATGTATATGAAAACATTGTGATATTACTCTACAGTCCTCTTGTGCCTATATCTGAAGTTAAGTTTATTTTCTCAGATTAAAAATTATTTGCACAGCTTTTGTCGTGTAGACTTGCCCCATTTTAGCCTGACAGTACACTACTGGTTAGAATATAATTGCACAAAATCATGTAATTAACCATCATAATTGGTCTTATGGTATAAAACTCTTATGCTCTTTAGGATGTAATATATTTTAACAGTACTTTTGCAAACTTCATGACAGTTGCTTTCCAAAGCATCAGCAGTGATCCCTGCTACAACTATGAGTCTCTGGATCGTCCCTGGAGAGCCAACAATGAAAGTGGAGATTACATTTGTGATGAATCTTTCTCCTGGAATGGCTGGTACCGGCTTCTCTACTATGGAATGGACATCCGGATGCCAGAGACCTGTGTTAGTTCATTCACCTGTAACACAGAAGTCAATCTGTGGCTCAATGATCCTCACCCTCAGATAGAGGATGGAGTGGTGACCAGGGAGGTCTGTGGTGGTTATTGGGGAAGCTGCTGTGATTATAAGTCAACCCCCATCAGAGTGAAAGCGTGTCCAGGCAATTACTATGTCTATGAACTTGTGAATCCACAATTCTGGTGTTCAGGATACTGTACAGGTACTGTGGTTTTCTGATTTATTTTCAAACCTTTTTGTAAATGATTTCTAAATGACATGAATTTCCTTCCTTTTAGATGTCAACACTATTTCACAGGCAGTTTCCACTATAAGTCCAGATATATTCACTGGATCCAGCATCACCTTGAGTAAGTTGTAAATAATATGAACAAATATATAAGTGTTATAAAAATTATATATTTTTTTTCAATTAAAGATTTACATTACATTTTTATGCATAAACATTTTCACTCTTACACAGTCACATTAAATGGTGTATAAAATGGTTTATGAATCTCATGATTATTACAGTGTTTGACTGGTTCAGATTTGCACATGTGAAGTTCATCATTGAAATATAACTTGTTTGTTTTGGCCTCATCATCTCTCACTAACAGATTATGACCCGTGTAATAACTACAACATACTCGACAACTACTGGAGAAGCACACTCAATTACTGGTCTAGTTATGGATACATATCTGATCATGATGACACTCGTGTAGAATGGGATGGCTGGTATCGACTCTTCATTAATGGATCAAGTGCTCAGATGCCTGAGTGGTGTTTTTATTACATGTCATGTGGAGGTTATAGTTCTCTGTGGCTTGGTGACTCTCATCCTCGGCTAGAAGATGGAGTTGTTACTTGTGAAGTTTACAGTACTCACTATGATCAGTGCAGTCGCTACAGATCCGACCCGATCCAAGTCAAAGCTTGTCCTGGAAATTATTATGTCTACAAATTTACCAGACCAACTCTTTCAATCCCAGATCCTGTATATTGTGCAGGTATATTCATTCATCTTTATGTCTGACATGCTTGTCATGAATTGTATTGATTTATATTCATATTATTCATTTGAATATATTTAATCTTAAATATATTATGCTCTCTTTCTCCTTTTTCCTTAATAGTACCTTTCTCCACCCCAATTGTCGATCCCTGCTACAACTATACCAGTCTGGATGAGCCTTGGAGAGCCACAGACAACTCTTACTATAATAACTATAACTACTATAGTATGTGTGATTATAATGTGGAGTGGAATGGCTGGTACAGGATGTTCTACAATGGTGAAAATGCTCAGATGCCAGAATCATGTGTAAATCAAGGCATGTGTGGCACTAATAACCCACTGTCGCTCAGCGGCCCTCACCCACAGCTGGAAGATGGAGTGGTCACCCGTCAGGTCTGTGTCTTCTCATGGAATGGCTGCTGTACTTACAAATCCCACCCTATAAGAGTCAAAGCCTGTCCAGGAAATTACTATGTTTATGAGTTTGTCAAGCCGATATTTTGTGGAGCTTACTGTGTAGGTGAGCACTTACTCGTATGATTTTCAGCCATTTACTTTTCTGGATATTGTTTGAATTGAAATGATTGTTGTTAATATAAAATGTTCCTAATACCAGAAGCCTCAAGTCAGTCCATCTCATCACCGTCTACAACAACAGAGACAATCCCATCCATAGAATCCATTACACCACCAGTCACAACCACTGGTAAAGTCTTGTCTTGCTTCATAAACTATCTTGAGCCTCTTTTTGGCCTTGTTTTTTTAATTTTTTATTAAACATGATCTCTTGAAATGTTCCTGTTACATTCAGAGTAAGTAAATTCATAGCTAAATTAATTTCTGCAGAAAATATTTACAAAAATCACATTAGTAAAAAGCAATACAGCTCACAAATGATTATGCAATTCAAACTCTATATATTTTAATGTAAACAGAATGCATTTTAGATAAAGTGAAGTACTGAAACTTTGTTAATAGTGAAAACTAAACCACCAGTGTTTCTCAAACTCAGTTCAAAACCCCTGTTTGCATACCCCACCATTAGAAAGAGGGAAATTACTGCATGTACAGACAGATATATATAGATATATATGAAGAGTTCAGATGCAAAAGCCTCTAAGGGCCCTATTTTAACGATCTGAAACGCAAGTGTCAAGCGCAAAGCGCAAGTAACTTTGTGGGCGGGTCTTGGGCGCTGTTGCTATTTTCTCGGTGGGATAAATGACTCTTGCGCCCGGCGCAAATCTAAAAGGGGTTGGTCTGAAGTACCTTCATTATTCATAGGTGTGGTTTGGGCGTAACGTGAAATAAACCAATCAGAGAGTCATCTCACATTCCCTTTAAGAGCAGACGTGCTTTTCCATAGCGGATTGCTATTGTAATGGCGGATTTGCCAGGCGCGCGCCAGGAGCGGTTCTCAGCCGAGGAGAGCAACGCTCTTGTCACGGCCGTAAAAGAGAGAGAAGTTACATTGAAATGGAGAAACCCACCCAAATTAACTTCAGTTAAACAGGCGTATGATAATTTGGGTAAATGTGTAAGCTAGATGTATGCTTTTATAATAAATTGTCTGTCTATCTATTTATCTATTGTAATGTATGATTTGCAAAAATGAAAACTGCTGCTTCTGTGTAGATGAGAGAATCAAAGTGCGCATTGTGCACACACTACATTGATTATGGCCAAGCATGCGCCCTTAAAATAGCATATGAATAACATGCGCAACGCGCCACTGACCTGCAAAATAGCATGAGGGAACGTTTGCACTGGAATACGCCTCCTCTTTGCGCTGAACTGCCCCCGGGAGCGCAAGTCTATTTCTTAGTTAACCGACGTGCGTCTGGGGAGGGAAAAGTCCGCTTTGCGCGGGTGCAAAATAGGAATGATACATACGTCGGTGTACAAAGTCAATTGCGCTGGGTGCAAGATAGGGCGCTAAGTGTCACGAAACTGCTCCGAGACTCGAAGGTGAGATCCAATAGCAGCTTTATTAAGGGGCAATCCAGACACGTAATCCAATAAACAGGCAATGGGTCAAAACACAGGTAGACAGTCCAAACAAACAAAACAAAAACAAGACAGGCAGGGGTCAGAGGCAAGAGAGTAATCCAAGGAACAGGCAAGAAATCCGAAAACCAAGAAACAAGAAAACCAGGAAAACGCTCAGAGTTACAGTGTGACACTAAACAAAACTTCGCAATGATTGAATGAACAAGGAATAAATAGGCTGAAACTAACAAGGTGATGAGATACAGGTGAATGAGATACAGGTGAATACAATCAGTAATGATGAGTCCGGGCAGTGAGTTATGGGAAATGTAGTCTGAGTGAACAAGATAGTCTGGTGTGGAGTGCCCTCTGGTGGCTCTCATGGGCACTCCAGCTGGTGACCGTTACATAGCCCCCCCTCAAAGGAGCGGCTTCCAGACGCTAAAAAATAGTCTAGGAGGGAGGTGGAGTGGAGGCGGACTCGAGGACGGGATGGAGGGCCAGGCCAATGGAGCGGAAGGACTGGAGACTGCAGCAGGATGGGAGGCCAGGGTAGATCAGGCTGTGCAGGCAACCAGGGCGGAGCAGGCTGTGCAGACGTTCAGGGCGGAGCAGGCGACCAGGGCGGAGCAGGCTGTGCAGACGGCCAGGGAGGAGACGACCCTTCAGGAGGCCAGGGAGGAGACGACCCTTCAGGAGGCCAGGGAGGAGACGACCCTTCAGGAGGCTATGGCACAGGAAAAAAAAAAAAAAACAGGAAAAGACACATGCTCAGAAACAGGAACAGACACATGCTCAGAAACCGACAACGGCTCAGGAATAGGAACAGACACCGGCTCAGACACCGGTTCAGGAACAGACACCGGCTCAGGAACAGGAACAGGAACAGACACCGGCTCAGGGACAGGGACAGACACCGGCTCAGGCGTCCATGGCCCAGGAACAGGAACGGACACCGGCTCAGGCGTCCATGTCCCAGGAACAGGAACGGACACCGTGGCAGTGGCTATCTCTGCTGAGGGCTCAGGCGACGTGGCGGCGGCCATCTTGTCCGGAGACACTGGCTCGGCGGCGGCCATCTTGTCCGGAGACACTGGCTCGGCGGCGGCCATCTTGTACGGAGACACTGGCTCGGCGGCAGACGTGGCATGAAGAGACTCAGGCTTGGCAGGCATGACGTGGAGAGATGTGACGTGAAGCTCTGGCTCGGCAGGACTGACGTGAAGCTCTGGCTCGGCAGGACTGACGTGAAGCTCTGGCTCGGCAGGACTGACGTGAAGCTCTGGCTCGGCAGGACTGACGTGAAGCTCTGGCTCGGCAGGACTGACGTGAAGCTCTGGCTCGGCAGGACTGACGTGAAGCTCTGGCTCGGCAGGACTGACGTGAAGCTCTGGCTCGGCAGGACTGACGTGAAGCTCTGGCTCGGCAGGACTGACGTGAAGCTCTGGCTCGGCAGGACTGACGTGAAGCTCTGGCTCGGCAGGACTGACGTGAACAGTCTCTGGCTCGTCAGAAGTGACAGGACGAGGTTGTGGAATGAGGGCTAATGTGGGAGTACCACGTTTCTCCTCCGTGATCTCCACAGCATAGACAGAACCACTCAGTTGCAGGGCCAAATAAATATAAAATCCTAAAGTCCATTGGGGATTGTGCAGTGGCATAGCTGACCCGAGTGGCTCTGATAGTCCCCCTCTAAAAAAAATCATGAGACACAGAGAGTCCATACAAGTGACATTTGCCAGATTGATAAAGTCTCTTACGTACTCCGCGATAGGTCAATCTCCTTGACGGAGACACATTATCTGTGCTGCTGGATTCATGGTTGGTCTCGCTGCTGGATCTTGATGAGGCGAAGTTTTCTGTCACGAAACTGCTCCAAGACACAAAGGTGAGATCCAATAGCAGCTTTATTAAGGGGCAATCCAGACACGTAATCCAATAAACAGGCAATGGGTCAAAACACAGGTAGACAGTCCAAACAAACAAAACAAAACAAAACAAAACAAAACAAAACAAGACAGGCAGGGGTCAGAGGCAAGAGAGTAATCCAAGGAACAGGCAAGAAATCCGAAAACCAGGAAAACACTCAGTTATGACACTAAACAAAACTTCACAATGATTGAATGAATGAACAAGGAATAAATAGGTTGAAACTAACAAAGTGATGAGATACAGGTGAATACAATCAGTGATGATGAGTCCGGGCAGTGAGTTATGGGAAATGTAGTCTGTGAGTGAACAAGATAGTCTGGTGTGGAGTGCCCTCTGGTGGCTCTCATGGGCACTCCAGCTGGTGACCGTTACATAAAGTGAATTTTTCTTCTAGAATGATCATTTTTATAAAGCTTGTATATTTAAGTTTAGTAATTTCACTTAAATGACAATTAATAGGTCTTTTGCATTGCCATTTAAGTGAAATTATTGAAATTAAATATACAAACTTGATAAAAATGATCATTCTAGAAGAAAATTTCAGATGGCACTTAGAGGCTTTTGCATCTGAACTCTTCATATATATATATATATAAATGTCTAAAATAACCAAAAAACATAGTAAATGATATTGATGCAAAGAACAACAATATACTGTAAAACTGTATCAATGTATAAAAGGCTATCAAATATATATATTATAAATTATATATATATATATATATATATATATATATATATATATATATATATATATATATATATATATATATATAGTGCATTCATACCGTATATACCCGACTATAAGACGACCCTGACTATAAGACGACCCCCCCATTTTCCAGACTTATTTTTGGGACAAAAAGAGATTTTTGTGGAAAAAATCTGTTTTTCAACAGAAAATAATTTAATTTGAAAATTGCAGTGACAATTCATTCTCTCTCTTCCAGCACGCGCGCGCACCTTTCTCTCGCTCTCTCCCTCTCGCTCTGCGTCTCTCTCTCTCTCTCGTTGCGTCTCATGCGCGCACCTCTCTCTCTCTCTCTCTCTCTCTCTCGCTCTGCATCTCGCACGCGCACCTCTCTCTCTCGCGCGCTCGCTCGCTTGCTCTGCGTCTCGCGCGGATTAACTTTTGTGCATTATCTTTTATGCAGATTAACATATTGGAAGGGAAAGCTGGTTTTGTCTTAATGGGTCGCGTTTCAGTCACTATTTCATATTAATTCCGTTGTTCTTTCTCCCTTTCACCCCGTAAATTGTTTATATTGCGAATTTAAGACGACCCCACATTTTTCAGCCTATTTTTAGGACAAAAACCTCGTCTTATATTCGGGTATATACGGTAATTATTATGCAAGTTGACATGCTGATAATATTTTTTCTCCAAGCAAATTTTACCAATTCCAAACCACTCCAAACCAATTCCAAACCATTTTCCAGAATGGCAACCTATCTGGAGTCTCCAGAAGTATAAACGGTGTCAGGATCTCAGAGATTTTGTTATGGTAAAGAACCATTTCAGCTTGTGATTCTTATTAAGTGTGTTACATATTTCAGGATTCTTTAGCAAAGTCTCTGAGATCCTAATATCTTGTACTTTTGGAGACTCCTGCAGTTCTGGAAACTAATGGCACTGGAGACTAAAGGGTTCCTAATAATAAGAATCAGAGTGTAATTTGATATCCTTTTATACATTCATACAGTTTTAAAGTATATTGTTGTTCTTTGCCTTAATGCCACTTACTATGGTTTTTGGTGAGATTTTTGGACCCCCTGGCTATTTTAGACAGACCCCAGTTAAATGCATGAAAATGCATGAAAAATTAAATGCATGAAAAACATGTCAAATTAAATAATTAGCAAATGATACATGCAAGTGTAATAAGCCATGAAATTAAATCAAAAGCAGAGATCTAGGAACAAGATATTTTTGCAGATTAGTTAAAAAACAAAACAAAAACAAACAAAAAAAAAACATTTGAAATGGAATTGAGTCAGTTCTAAAGTAAAGACGTTTTAAAGTTGAAAGAACAAAATTCTCCTTTTCAATCAAGATGTCTGTGCAGACCACCACCACGTGAGAATAATGTTTTTGCAATTAAGTGGAAAAGAGTGTTTTGAAAACACTGACTTCTTGAAGTCCATTTGCTTGTAATACTTGTGCTCAATTGCAAAGGGACTCAGATTTGGCTGTTTTTATCTCATTTTGTCAGCTGAAAGAAGTTGTTCTGAAAGATCAAGACAAATTGTCTTCAGCTTCAGCTTAAATGCAAATGAAACAGTGAGCTTAAGTAAAGAGAGTAAACTAATTCATAACATAACCACTACAAAAAAATACACATAAAAAAAAAAAAACATTAATTTATTCATTCCTCAAAATATATATTTGTAATATTTCCACGACAACAGCTCCCCCTGTTGACCCCTGCTACAACTACAATGTTCTGGATGATTCATGGAGAGCCACCAACAATCAACATTCCTCTCAAATAATGTGTGACGTTTGGGTCAGCTGGAACGGCTGGTACCGTCTCTTCATTCAGGGTCAGAGCGTTCAGATGCCAGACACATGTGTTGATGAGTATAGTTGTGGCACTGCTGCTCCACTGTGGCTGAACGGAGGACATCCAACAGTTGAGGATGGAGTGGTCACTCGAGATGTCTGCGGTCACTGGAGCAATAACTGCTGCTTTTTCCAATCCAATCCCATTAAAGTCAAAGCCTGTCCAGGAGATTATTATGTCTATGAGTTTGTGAGCCCAACTACCTGCAGTTTGGCATACTGTGCAGGTAAATATATTTACATGTGCCCTCCGTGCATTTAAGAAGTAATTTTTTTTTTAATCTAATAATAATTATCATTTATTTCAGATTCAAGCAACATAAACACTACCACTACTACTGTCACGCCAGAGACAACCACAACAGAAACTACAACCATGGACACTACGACTGGTAATACAGTATGATGTATTGTGTTACAATATGGAGGATTATTGATTGGCATCAGCAAATAAGATTAATATTATGGGTTTGTGATGCATGTAAATAATTTAAAATAATTTATAAAGCTATATAGGCTATTATATTATCAGTCATATTGAAGTGATTCAGCCATAGGCAAGAGGCCAAAGGTAATCACAGCCATGCAGATATAGGTAATAATGCTGTATCATAATGTATTTCTTTATGCAGAGATTGCAAATATTATGATGGGGACATTAAGCTCTGATTCTGTTAACATGACTCAGTGTATTTGTGTTGTATTTCATCTATCTGTGCTTTTCCTCTTAGATGTGAGAGATCGCTGTTCTGAACTCAACTGCTCTGAGGATGAATGGTGTGGGAAGAAAAATGGTGTTTATGGCTGTTTATGTAACGATGACCAACCCAGACCACAACCTGACTCTTTTGGTTGGTATTATTCAACAAAAAATAAATAAATAAATAAATATATATATTTTTTGGTCATTAGTTACCTTTTACTTTTTTAACAGTTCTTACAATCTTTTGTCTTTTTATCCCCTCTCAGAGTTCTCAGAAACCTGTGAAAGCAGCTCTGGCTCCATATCTGTGTCTCGCTGTCAGCTCTTTGAGGCTGGTTTTCCAGCTGATGTCTTACACCTCAATGATCCCAGCTGCAAAGGAACGGTCCGGAATGGCAGAGTGGAATTCCATTTTGATAATGATGAACACATCTGTGGTACAAATCTTTTGGTAGGTTTAACTATTGTGGTGAGATCTGGTATTTATCTCATTTTCCTGATTAACCCCATAGTATCACAGTTGCTAGGTTGTCTTGTGCTGTCAGGTCAGAAAATGATTTATTTCCTCACTAGCTTGTTTTTAATACCAGCCAATCTAGGTGTAGTCCCTACACTCTCGTGAAACAATAATAATCATTGACAACTAGACATATGGATCAAATTCATGCTTACCCTCCAGCAGAATCGGTCCAGGAACCTTTGTTGTCTTTGGTCTTGCAAAGATTATTATAATGCTCTGGCTTTCGCTAATGGAACTGTCTTTGTAAGCTGAAGTAAAACTTTACAGTGTTTGTCTTTATTAAATACAATTTTATTTAAACAAAAGATAAAATACTGGTTACACAAAGACTAATATTTGTGGCAAATCATCAAAAAGTTACAGGATATAAATTTCAGCTTATTCAATCTCAACAGGGCAGTCCTGTATGAGTGAATATTACAAAAGGCTAATTACCTTGTAAGCAGTTCAAGCGATAGGAGTACAAATAACTTGCTCTCTTCCGAAGTCTACAAGTTACAATAATGCAACAGAGCAATATAAGCAAAAGAGTTAGAAACTGGACTAGAAGAAAACTAAATTCTTCTTAGGGATGCAAACGACATCAAAATCAAAAATGCAACAACTAACAGTCAAAATGCAGTCATATTTATACGGAACTGGGTTACATTGTTCCTATGCAGTTTCTTGGTTTTTTTTCCAGAGGAAACAAATCTTGTGACATTAACCTTCTATTGCTCCAGTCGAGGGGGTTTTCAGTGACATTATTGTTTCCCATATGGGCATTCTTGCATCATTTCCGTCCTCTGCGCTTTGGACTTCTGTGTAAGTGTGTGCTTGCATATGTATCTGGAAGTGTGTTTGTAGGTCCAAAATACCTGTTAAAATTCACATTTCCTACTACACTATGTACAATCTATTCAGTACACAAAATTTAAATATTTGTAGTGTTTGATAGAACCAACAGAGTTTGATCTGACCACTTGGGGAATCTCTTTGAGACTTTGAGAAGTCTGTAGAGAGGTCTGTAAGGATACTGAACCTGTAGAAAACAAAATTAAGGTCCCAAACAGACTTCTCAAAGTCTCAAAGAGATTCAGTGGGGAAGGATACACATCATAATGCCACAAAAGATACTGGAACTTGTGTCCACTTTCTTCAATTCTACATTCTAAAAATTCAATTTGTAGCCCTTGACTGATACATTTTGGGCTTTGTAGTTTTTAATGATATATATATAATGTTGAGTTTATATTTACTCCAAGTACATGGTTAGGCAGAGGCTATTTACACTAACTCCACCCAACAGGTCTTTAATAGTAGGAATAAAGTTTTCAACAGGTCTTTAATTGGCCTATAATTTAAATTGGATGTTGTATCCTCACGTTGATCGGACGGGCTGAGACATTGACGCGACACATGCAGCTCTTATTACCACTCAAAACCATGGCTCCCTTCCTGGACCTTCGAGGACCTTTACTGACCAGCAGATTCAATATGATAGGGTCAGGGGAAGGTGTAGTGTGGGCTTTAGGGACAGAGACAAGTAATGTCCCTGTAAGGTAGCATGAATTTATTATTATCGCAGACTGTTTTATAATAGTATTACTACAATATAAGGTGCAATTTAGTAAATGCCACTATTTGCACAAAGTATAAATAGCATCTAACTACTTTTTTTTTCTTTGTGCAAAGAAAATACTGCTGTAGTGCAAATGACTGCTGCCTTTTTAAATACCTTGAATTCAATTTAGGCTAAATTACAAAATGTTATATTTGTTGTCCACAGGCTAACAGCACCCACTTCATCTATGATAACTTTATTCTGGGGACACCGAGGTCAGAAGATCTCATCATCAGCAGAGAGAAAATCCTGAAGCTTTCTTTCAGCTGTGCTTATCCTCAATCACAAACACTTTCCATGAATGTGGAAATCAACCCACTGGAGAGGTGTGAGTCAAATACAAATACTGGTTTCAGCAAAGCTACTGTTATTAAAGGAGTAGTTTACCAAAACTGAATATTGTGTGTTTGTGTACACACAATGCTATGCTACTCCTAATGCAGAATTTTACCCATAAAACAAAGAGGTTTTAACACAGACATATCCATTATTTCAACAGTATTGTGAACAAGACTCTTCCCGCTGGTGAAGGCAGATATCTGGTCCGGATGATTCCATATGAGGATGATGAGTTTACCCGGCCCTTCACTGGTCGTGTGGATGCAGAGCTCGACCAGGAGATGCATGTGGAAGTTCGTGTTGAGGGGGTCGACAGCCGCCAGTTTGCCCTGGTGATGGACACGTGTTGGGCTACACCTGTGAATGATCCTGATTACAGCCTCCGCTGGGATCTCATCCTTTCAGAGTAAAGCAGGGATTTTTTCTATTCTTTAAGTCTATAGCCTTAACTCAATGTAACATTTGAATGCTTATATGCTTTGTCTTTCAGTATTTCAGAACTAAAGCATGAGATCATTTGAAACAGTTAATACAATTACAAATAGAATTTGTCATTATTGATATTCTCAGGTGTCCCAATCCAAATGACGACACAGTGGAGCTGCTGCAGAACGGCGTCTCTACATCCAGCCGTTTCTCCTTCAGGATGTTTATCTTCACTGCAAACTCCACTAAGCTTTACCTGCACTGTGCTGTTCACCTTTGCCTTCTGTCAAGCAATCGCTGCTCAACGGTGAGTTTACAAAACCTCTCATAGTTCATGAAATTATAATGTTACATTTTCAAGAGTAGCTTTAGTATTGTATTGTGAAATAAATTTTCACTGTATGTGTTGAAGATCAACCTAATTTATCAATTATATTGGCCAGTGTGTCTGTCTGTCTGTGTATACAGTATGTGGAGTATCTATAGTAAAATGTGGTAAATGATACATGTAAAGGTTTTCAAATCTGCAGTTACTTAAACTAATATAAGTAAGGTTGGTATGTTTCAAGATTTAAGGTCAAATTTACTAAACAGGGCAAATTAGCGTGAGACACATTAAAGAACAGAGCCAGCCGCAAAAATAACAGTGTCCACATGTTTTCATTGCTAATTCTTCACTGTGAGACTTTAGTAAATCCTGACAGTAGTTTTTTTAATGTCAAAAAAACATTCTCTCTCTATCTGTTAGCAGTCATCTGTACACAGAAATGACTGGGCCCTTGACTGGGCCCCCCACCCCCAATCAAAAAATGTATATATTTATATAGAACCTGCATTGCCATAGCATTACCTGTGTTTCTTACAGGATTTTTGGTAAAGCTGTGGTGAGTGGACCTCTGTACCTCTAGGGGGGTTGAAAATTTAAGAAAATGTTCTGCTTTTTAATGTTAAATTCATCAATCTGGTGCACTTTGAGAGTTCAAAATTAAAAACTCCAACCCATATTCAGTGTGCAAATTAAAAATAAAACCTCTTTTAGTTACAGTATCTGTCTACATTACACTAATAATAGTTATAATATTAATCCCATGATATAATAGCCATATATTGTAAAACAAATGCACTGAAAAATAAAGGAAACTTTAATAATTAGTGTTGTACTAATTTCTATACTTGAAAGAGTATATTTCTATACTTCACATTAAAGATGTGATTGGTCCAGCCCAGTGACCATCAAGAAAAGAACCAATGTCCCGCTGATCTACGTGTTTCATGGGCCGGAGTTTCAGGAAAAAAACTAACGCTGACTTTTTTTGACCAATGCATTACACCGGTACTAACCCAGCGCCGCCGATTAAGCAAAACAAAACAAATGTACGAGTTTTATGGGCCGTTAAGACAAAAAAGAAAAAAAGTATGAGATGCATCGGCCCAAAAAGCACGTCGGCCCACTGGGAATCTCCCGGTAGTCTCGATGGCCAGTAGCCTACATGCCTGGACGTCACACTTTAAATCATACCTGTTGCCTTTCACCATCCACTTATTTAGCTGCTGTCGCATCAATTGACATGCCATCTCCCTTTCCCTCTTTCTTTTTCTAATTTTAACCCCCGCCTTTTTTGCTTTATCCATCTTTTTCTATATGGGGAGGCTGCAGACCTGGAGCCGGTAGATCTACGCCCCAAGCAGTTTTACGCCCCAGCAGTTTTACGCCCCTGCTGTTCCTCATGTGTCCAGTAGGGGGATATGCTGCGAAATAACACCATTAAATCGACGCTCAAAACGTACACATTAATAACCGTCCCGTTCATAGATTTTGCCCGAATTTGTGTTTTTTGTTAATTTAAATATAAACGTTTTAGTATAAATCTGCATATCTGTAACATATAACATATCTGTAGATATTAGGTTGGGCTTCACTCAGCCTATACAGAAGACTATTTGTTTTTATGAATTAAAAAAATAACACACATAGTTGGATCAGATGACAAGTAATGATATATGACATACTGTAGAATAGTTATATATGACCTACTGTAGAATAGCTCATTGAATATTGAATATATTAATATTGAATAAATAATAATAATAATAATAATTAATAATAGAATATTCACTGTATGTTTTTATACAGGAGACTGAGTGAAATGTGTTGTTGTGAATTTATATAAAGTTACAATTAGATATTAACCATATTTAGCCCATTAGACAGCACCGTGTAATCATATGGATTCTCTATTAAATATCTGCTGTACTATTCACTTAGTCATCATACAGCTACAAAACAGTGTCCTACATAGCATTTTATGAAGACAAACACAATTTATCCCTTTTCTAAAATTCCAAGGGCCATTTATAAGAAGGAGACAATATTGTTGTTCACAAAAACATTATTTATCAACACCATTTATGAATTATGATGACTCCTGTAGATGACTCCCCTATGGCTTGCCAATCTTCTTTAACTGTTTTTCTATCCTCCTGTCAAAGTGCTTCTGCTCACTGATAAAAAATAAATAAATAATTAAAGATAAAAAAAAATGTAAAAAGGACATCCATGGTGAATTTGATCTTGTCAAATTCACAAGCAGCAGGACTCACTGTTACATTTTGTATAAAATTCCTGAATCCTTTTTTTTTTTATCACAGTTGCTTTGGTACATTTCATCATTATCCATTATATCAATTCATTATTTCCTTCATTAGTGAAATTCTAAATACACCTTCGCAATTTATCAGGACACATTTACAAAATAACGTGTAATAGAAATGTATTGAAAACATGCTTAACAGTTTATGACAACTAGTCAGCCATTTTGCATTTAATGACTTATGCAAGGAACTAGTATAATAGGCCTATATTTTGATCAACATGACATAAAGAGTTGATAACGTAGGAAACAGCAGACAGTTGTACATTATCAATTGCATGAATGTACCGAAGCATTTGCAATTTGTATAAAATGAGAAATTGCTTTTATGATGTGCACAAGTGAAAGATGATGTGATTTCAGGTGTGATCTGAGAAATGCACCAAAGCAACTGAGATAAACTATAATACTTATTGGAGACCCTGCAGAATCACTGACCCCTATGAGTCACAGACCACATAAAAGAAAGTGTTACGAGAACACAAACTGCCTTTTTAATTTGAGTTTCATATCTGTGGGTATTTCATTAAAAAAAACTAAACTTTAAAAAATGTAAAAAGGACATCCATGGTGAATTTGATCTAGTCACAGTGTGTGTGTGTGTGTGTGTGTGCTGCCCAGAATTTATGTCAGGTGAGTGTGGATTGCATCAATTTACTCCTGATCTTCAAAGTACAATGGCACAGGCACTTGTTGGTGGAACACTTTTGGAAAAAGTGTCAAGACACTTTGATTTCTTTTGGCCACTGATGATGGACTGTGCAGAGAAAATTGAAAATGACATTAAAAACATGTCCTTGTATGTCTCTGTAAGTCATTTATTTATTAGAGAAGCTATTGGTTTGGAATGCAGTTAAAAAAAAGAGATGGGTGTTTATAGTTTATACAAGTTGAGAGAGAGAGAGAGAGAGAGAGAGAGAGAGAGAGAGAGATTTTCATAGCTAAAGCAAACACACACCTTTATGGGATGCATCATGCAAGTTACTTGGCAAAGACTGAGTATGATAAATCCCACATTAAGTGCACACAGCCTACATTTTAATCCAGATCAGTAAGCTATTTTAAGAAAAATGTATATTTAGATATAAATTAGATAGTTAGATCATCTCATTTTATAAGAAACAAGTCAAACCAGAAAGGAGTAAAGGAGTCTTACCAGAAGAAGCAAGATAAAGACAGGCAACAAAAGAAAATTCAAAAGAAAATTAATTTTGAAAGTGAGTATAGAAGACTAGGGGCAGCTAAACTTACACGTGGTAAGCTATAACTTATAAATTTAAGCCAGACAGAACATCAACCTGACCGTCCAGAACTTTTTGTCTCTCGAAATAAACTAGATGTACCGCATGGCGGTACAAAATATGACCGCCGCTCAGGCCTGCACTGGCTTTCCACAAAAAGAAATGACGTGGAGCAATTTGGCTGTATTGTGTGTTTATGTATATACCTAAAAAAAGTAGTAGTATGTGCATGTCTGTCTGTGTGTGTGTATGTGTGTGTGTTTGTGTATGTGTGTGTCTGTGTGTGTGTGTGTCTGTGCATGTGGATTTGTATGTGTGTGTGTATGGGTGTGTGTCTGTGCGTGTGGATGTCAGTGTGTGTGCATGCTTGCATTTGTTTGTATTCCTGCATGTGTGTGTGTGACAGTTAGGGTTGCCAACTTCAGAAAAGGAAAATGCGGGACAATCGTGGTTATTTATAGGAAAATGAGGGACACTCAAAATATTTGTACTGTATCACACAGTGTACGTCATTTCAGTGTCTGCAGTTAAGTTTGTGTTTAAAAGGTTATCAGACATAAACACATTTGTATTGCTTAACCTATTTATGTATTTAATTCTAAAAATAATTTTAATGTCATACATGAAAAAAGTCACATTACAAACAAACCATAGTTCAAAATAACAGCATTTATCTAAAATAGAAAGCTTTTTTAACATTATACACTAGGCTTACAGTTCAAAAGTTTGGGGTTAGTAAGATTATTTTTTGGGAAAAAAAATAAAGAAAGTAATTGCCTACTTTTATTCAGCAAGGATGCATTACATTAATCAAAAGTGACAGTTAAGATAATGTTACAAAAGCTTTCTATGTACTTTCTAAAAGCTTTAAAACATTAATAATAATCAGAAATGTTTTTTGAGCATATTATTCCCTCAGGTAGATTACATGTTTTCTTGCGTGGCTGGATGTTAGACTCATGAACAATAATCACGTTGTTTGCATTCGCCAAAATTGATTAGCCGAAATCAAAACGTGGACAGTGAAAGGAAATTACCGTTAGCGCGAGACGAGTCCGGCTTGAAGCGGAAGCGACCAGACGGCAGAGGATGTTCGCAAATCAAACAATGATTTGTCTCAAAACAGTGATTAAAAAAAGCTGTGATTGGATGATGACAGGTGTCGGTGATCATTCTCAAGTGTCGTGGTCAGCACTGCTGCTGTTGCTGTTGTATCAGTCAGTGGTTTATCAGCTTGTCAAAAAACGGGACACGGGAGGTCACGCAAGGGACAAATAATTTAGGCCCAAAATGCGGGACGTCCCGCCTAATTCGGGACAGTTGGCAACCTTAGTGACAGTATCATCCTAAACCAGCAACCCTTCGCTCAACACCACCATCTACAGGCCGATGAGTGTACAGTCACTAAATGTGCACATAAATGAATTTATTTTATACCCCCCCATGGATGAAATTCTACGAAACTTGGCATACCCCCAGAGGATGTCAAGTTAATCATACACATGAAATATGGTGCAGTTCTGAACATCTCAATAGGGGCGATTAAAGCAGAATAATATTGCATTTTCATTTTTTATGGGAGGGGCGCAAATCACAAATGACTGATTATGGGCTAGGTTGATGTGGGCCCTTAAGAGCAACATACCATCAAAATTTCTTCATCCTTGGTGCCACGGTTCAGGTAGTTATTTAGGAAAAACTGCATTTTTTGGGTTTGGGGGGGCCCAGCGCGGGGGGGGAGTGGCCCCCGGGGACCAAACGAAATTTTTCCGTAAAAGTCTAGTGGGGCTACATGCCCACCAAATTTCATGTTCCCCGGTGTTTCGGTGTCCCTGGTATCGTTGACGAAAAATTCACGGGGGCCCCAGCGCGGGGGGGGAAGTGGCCCCCGGGAACCAAACAAAATTTTTCCGTAAAAGTCTAGTAGACCAATATACCATAAAAAATTCTTCATCCTCGGTGCCACGGTTCAGGTAGTTATTTAGGAAAAACTGCATTTTTTGGGGTTTGGGGGGGCCCAGCGCGGGGGGGGAGTGGCCCCCGGGGACCAAACGAAATTTTTCCATACAAGTCTAGTGGGGCTACATTCCCCACAAATTTCATGTTCCCCGGTGTTTCGGTGTCCCTGGTATCGTTGACGAAAAATTCACGGGGGCCCCAGCGCGGGGGGGGAAGTGGCCCCCGGGGACCAAACGAAATTTTTCCGTAAAAGTCTAGTAGACCAACATACCATAAAAAATTCTTCATCCTCGGTGCCACGGTTCAGGTAGTTATTTAGGAAAAACTGCTTTTTTGGGGGTTTGGGGGGGCCCAGCGCGGGGGGGGAGTGGCCCCCGGGGACCAAACGAAATTTTTCCGTACAAGTCTAGTGGGGCTACATGCCCACCAAATTTCATGTTCCCCGGTGTTTCGGTGTCCCTGGTATTGTTGACGAAAAATTCACGCGGGCCCCAGCGCGGGGGGGGGAAGTGGCCCCCGGGGACCAAACGAAATTTTTCCATAAAAGTCTAGTAGACCAACATACCATAAAAATTCTTCATCCTCGGTGCCACGGTTCAGGTAGTTATTTAGGAAAAACTGCATTTTTTTGGGTTTGGGGGGGCCCAGCGCGGGGGGGGAGTGGCCCCCGGGGACCAAACGAAATTTTTCCGTACAAGTCTAGTGGGGCTACATGCCCACCAAATTTCATGTTCCCCGGTGTTTCGGTGTCCCTGGTATCGTTGACGAAAAATTCACGGGGGCCCCAGAGCGGGGGGGGAAGTGGCCCCCGGGGACCAAACGAAATTTTTCCGTAAAAGTCTAGTAGACCAACATACCATAAAAAATTCTTCATCCTCGGTGCCACGGTTCAGGTAGTTATTTAGGAAAAACTGCATTTTTTTGGGTTTGGGGGGGCCCAGCGCGGGGGGGAGTGGCCCCCGGGGACCAAACGAAATTTTTCCGTACAAGTCTAGTGGGGCTACATGCCCACCAATCGATCGGCCTATGCCTAACAAGTGACTACAAAATAAAGCATTATTTGGAATCAATGTATTAAAACCTCTTGCATGATAATTACAAACTGTACATAAATGGATTCCTTTACTCTTGTTTAATAAGACCAACATACCATAAAAAATTCTTCATCCTCGGTGCCACGGTTCAGGTAGTTATTTAGGAAAAACTGAATTTTTTGGGGTTTGGGGGGGCCCAGCGCGGGGGGGGAGTGGCCCCCGGGGACCAAACGAAATTTTTCCGTACAAGTCTAGTGGGGCTACATGCCCACCAAATTTCATGTTCCCCGGTGTTTCGGTGTCCCTGGTATCGTTGACGGAAAATTCAGTAAGGTGACGAAAAAAAAAAAAAAAAAAAAACTTTGACAATCCCTATATGACCGCTTTCGCTAGCTACGCTAGCGGCGGTCATAATTATAGACCCATCCATTGATATATAGAAATGAACTGATATCTACCTAGCTCTATCAAGCTAATCGTTTATAAATAATAAATGTTGCATCATTGCTAAACAACAATAACTTTAGCGGATTATTTAATATACCTCAATTCGTGTCGCTGTACAGTCTCCCCCTACTGGACGCATCAGGAACAGCAGGGGCGTAAAACTGCTGGGGCGTAAAACTGCTTGGGGCGTAGATCTACCGGCTCCAGGTCTGCAGCCTCCCCCTACTCATCTTTTTCGACGGCAACTCACTACTCGTACCTGCTGCTCGCTCAGCGCTCACGGCGCCCGCGCGCGCTCGCGATATTAAGTAGGCTACAACAAAAAATAGCTCAGACCATTTTCAGGAAAGGGGTGTTTCATTATGACACAGGCTACATTTTACTCGAGGAACATTAAATAAAATGCGTTTTTTCTCACTTTCAACAATTAATGGTGCTATTTTGGTTTAAAATATAATATGGTAACCTTTGCTTATATTTAGGATGAACATAATTATAGCTGGACTGCATGCCCCCCCCCCCCCCCCCAGCGGCTGGGCCCCAGAAAACGTTCCCCTTTATCCCCCCTTATTGACGGCCCTGTCTGTTAGTAAATCTGGCCTTTAATGTTCAAGGCTGCTCTCTTCTGGAGACTTTCTGCAACTCTTTGTTTCGTGTTTGTTCAGTGATATTTAACAGAGATTCACAGCTGGATTTTGCTCTTTTCTCTATTAGGACTGTGACTCTGGACACCAGCGGAGAGAGGGCAGGTCTCTGGACTTCCATGACAGTGCTTCCATATCCATGGGTCCTCTGGTGTTGTCTGAAGGGAACACAGGTGATTTTAATGATTCGTAATTAAAGGTTTCTATGTAAATACATTATATTTCACTGCATTTCATTATATCCCCTGTTCACAGATAAGTGGGTCCCAGAACAAGTGAAGGTATCTGAGGCTTCTTGTCTGTGTGGTTCTCTGATGCTGATTCTTGTTCCTCTGATGAGTGTCCTGACACACTTTTAGTTTAGTACCACAACATTTACATGCATATTGTCTAGAGTAGTTTTAATTAATGTGGAACTGATGCTACACTGGTTGTGGGTTTCTAAACATTTCTTTATTCAATTAATGATATTTCTTGTGGACTAATAAAGGAATTATTATTAAATAATTTACGTTTATTTCTATATAGTACATTCATTCTGTATTACTTGAGGGCAGGGGCGTAGAATTTAGTAGGGACGCTAGGGACGTGTCCCTACCAATATCCAGTGACACTGATATATCCTTAGCAATAATTTCGATCAAAACTTAAAATATATTTATATTGATGTCCCCGTCCCCACCAATTTCAAAATCAAACCTACGCCACTGCTTGAGGGAATATGCTGCAACAACAAAGACCATCAGATTCATGTCTATTCAAATAATGCAAAAACATAATTTGGTCATTCCCTTTCTGTTGAAATTTGTGATATAGTAATTTGTTGATAATTAACTAATATGACTTTCTTTTCCTAAAAATTGTGTTGTCATTTTTTTATTCAGGCATTTTGTATAAGGCGAGAAAAAGGTCTGAATTTTCTAAGCGAGGACAAAAATAAATACATTTGATGGTTGGCCTCAAAGTCTATTTTTCCATTTGTAATAATTTTCGTTAAGTAAAAGTACGAGAAAGATTAATGATCATAACATTATCTTTTTACTGCTATCTTTGCAATTGTTTTACTTATTTTCCATCGTGATGCTATTATTAAATACATGAGAAGAGTCTTGCATTACTTTCAGTTCTTTGAAGAATGTTGCAGAACTGGTTGAATTGTTCTCTTTAGAGCAGAAAATGAGGTGAGGTTCAGTCAATGGTCAGATTGCAAAAAAAATGTCTTGTGTTGTTCTAGTTTTCAATCATTGAATGTGAAGAGAAAGTGAAATTGAAGCGCTTGTAGGACAGAGAGCAAGTTCACATTTAGGCAGTCCTCTGACACTGTCCTCGACCTCGACTGATCCTTTCGTGTGAGAGCACATTAATAACATTAATAACTGTTGTCCACAAAGACCCACTGCTGCATTTATGCAACATTCCGATAAAACTGATTTTATATGTTTGAAAGTTAATATTATTATTAATATCATATTGTTGAATGTTGTGTGAAAGTGTTTCTATTATTAAACCTGTTTAGACTTTGACGACAAAATATTACAGATCAAATACTTCTACATTTGATCATAAACAATCAGCAGTATGTCAGTAGTCAATGGCCATATTGTGTGATTCAGATTGCAAATTCCAGTCAAATGTGTTAAGATACATATTTGAGCTATTAGATAAGTTTAATAAAGTAGAAAGTAATATAAAGTATGAACTGCTTCTATGTGTAACCTCTAAAATGTACTGATTGTATTCCAGTTGGTCTCTAAGGGTTAAAATGCTGAACATGTGAAAGACTCTTTGGCCTGGTGTGTCATGTTGGAGTTTAGCCGGTATATTCAGTATAGCAGGTTTTAAATGTGTCAGATGTACAATAGCTTATTTTTCACTGCACATCCATTTGCCCTAGACACACAAAAGCTTATGATGAACATTTGGGTCAAAGTTGTCTCCATTTCAATTCAATGAGATGCTAATCAGAGTTTGTTTAGGGAATAATTAATAATCAATATTCATCCTCTTCAGTGTTTATCTTTTGTACATGAGGTTTGAGCTTCACTGAGAGCCAATAGATATGATCAGCTAATAATGTTCAGGTTTCATGCTGTACATTCATAGAGGAGTGTCTGATTGTCTTTATCGATTGTTAGATTATCTTATGATTATTTTCAACCCTTTTGCTTTTTAATCACATAAACATTGACAATACATCTACTGTATTCTTTATAATTAGTTTTAACATGATTATTTTGCCCATTTGTAAAAATGCAGAAATTGCAATCATCATATTTGAAAAGATAAAAAAAAAAATATGTACTGTAAGTAGATTTGGGGAACCCAGATCAACTGCATTTGCAAAAATTAAAGGAAAAATCCACTGACAACTGCACTCTGGTGACCTGATAAGAATCATTTATCATCTGGAATCCATTCTGGTGGTTTCCTAAAACCTCTAAAATGTGAAAAAATGTGAACCTGACTATCAGGTTTGACTACACGAACAAAGAAATACACAGTTCTTCTCATGAGATGTTCATTCTTTACTGTAGTTCAGAGGATTTCAAAGTTCTTTATATCAGTGCCAAGTTAGTGCCAGATTTACTGTGTGTGAATTAAAACTTCTTAACTGTATACCTAATGCAATAGATACATTAACAATACACAAATAATTGAATTAATAATATTTAAAATACACTCCTGTTCATGCTTCATAATACATTAACTAATGCTCATTTATTCAGCTTGTTAAAAAATGTATTAGTATGCACAATTTAATACTAACCTGGATTTGCTGTAAATGCTGTTCACATAATGCATTAAACTCTTCCCATTTTGACAAGGGAGAATGTATAATACATACAAAAAAATTCTGATTGCTAACACACTATAACTGATACATTGACTATAGCAATTAATTCAGTTCATAAGACAACAACACATTTCTCAAAACTATAAACACATTTCACTTGTTATCAAACACATTCCAATTTTCTCAACGTTTTCTGCAAAACTTTACACAAAAAGGCCATAATTTTTCACCATGGTTTAACCATGTTCACATTCAGAAGACAAAAGTACAGATTATAATTAACTCAAGCATTCACAATGTGAACTCAAATAACACAAATGTATCCATGCATAAACATTATAGAAAAACTGATGATACACTGATCAGAATCTCAGGATGATATAGATACGGCCACAGATGATTATGTGTTTTAAAAAATGCATCCTAATACTGGTGGGAGTGACACTGAACAGTGAAACTATTTTCTTTTTAGAGCTGCTTTATGTTGTGTATTAACATTTGTATTTGAATACTATTAATTTGTATTTGAGTTGACTTTTGATCTTGTTTGTTATTGGCTGTGAGAGCAACAGTGTTTGTGATTGGCTGTGAGAGCTCCCGATAAAAAGGAGCGCGCCTTCAAGAGTGAAAAACAGTCTACCAGAGCACTTTAAATGTAGTGTTTGAGTTCCTAACTGAAAAGTCTTTTGGTTAATCAGCAAATAAAATAATCAAAATCAAGACTATTCGTCATCGTATTTGTTGCTCTAGTAAATACATGACACTTTACAGCAGAATTGAACTTTGTCTGCATCATTAAAAAATTTTGTTTGGTCCCCGGGGGCCACTCCCCCCCCCGCGCTGGGCCCCCCCAAACCCAAAAAAATGCAGTTTTTCCTAAATAACTACCTGAACCGTGGCACCGAGGATGAAGAATTTTTTATGGTATGTTGGTCTACTAGACTTTTACGGAAAAATTTCGTTTGGTCCCCGGGGGCCACTTCCCCCCCCGCGCTGGGGCCCCCGTGAATTTTTCGTCAACGATACCAGGGACACCGAAACACCGGGGAACATGAAATTTGGTGGGCATGTAGCCCCACTAGACTTGTACGGAAAAATTTCGTTTGGTCCCCGGGGGCCACTCCCCCCCCGCGCTGGGCCCCCCCAAACCCCAAAAAATGCAGTTTTTCCTAAATAACTACCTGAACCGTGGCACCGAGGATGAAGAATTTTTTATGGTATGTTGGTCTACTAGACTTTTACGGAAAAATTTCGTTTGGTCCCCTGGGGCCACTTCCCCCCCCCCCCCGCGCTGGGGCCCCCGTGAATTTTTCGTCAACGATACCAGGGACACCGAAACACCGGGGAACATGAAATTTGGTGGGCATGTAGCCCCACTAGACTTGTATGGAAAAATTTCGTTTGGTCCCCGGGGGCCACTCCCCCCCCGCGCTGGGCCCCCCCAAACCCAAAAAAATGCAGTTTTTCCTAAATAACTACCTGAACCGTGGCACCGAGGATGAAGAATTTTTTATGGTATGTTGGTCTTAAGGGCCCACATCAACCTAGCCCATAATCGATTGTCAAAGTTTTTTTTTTTTTTTTTTCGTCATCTACTGAATTTTTTTGTCAACGATACCAGGGACACCGAAACACCGGGGAACATGAAATTTGGTGGGCATGTAGCCCCACTAGACTTTTACGGAAAAATTTCGTTTGGTCCCCGGGGGCCACTCCCCCCCCCCCGCACTGGGCCCCCCAAAACCCAAAAAATGCAGTTTTTCCTAAATAACTACCTGAACCGTGGCACCGAGGATGAAGAAATTTTTATGGTATGTTGGTCTACTAGACTTTTACGGAAAAATTTCGTTTGGTCCCCGGGGGCCACTTCCCCCCCCGCGCTGGGGCCCCCGTGAATTTTTCGTCAACGATACCAGGGACACCGAAACACCGGGGAACATGAAATTTGGTGGGCATGTAGCCCCACTAGACTTGTACGGAAAAATTTCGTTTGGTCCCCGGGGGCCACTCCCCCCCCGCGCTGGGCCCCCCCAAACCCAAAAAAAATGCAGTTTTTCCTAAATAACTACCTGAACCGTGGCACCGAGGATGAAGAATTTTTTATGGTATGTTGGTCTACTAGACTTTTACGGAAAAAATTCATTTGGTCCCCGGGGGCCACTTCCCCCTCCGCGCTGGGGCCCCCGTGAATTTTTCGTCAACGATACCAGGGACACCGAAACACCGGGGAACATGAAATTTGGTGGGCATGTAGCCCCACTAGACTTGTACGGAAAAATTTCGTTTGGTCCCCGGGGGCCACTCCCCCCCCGCGCTGGGCCCCCCCAAACCCAAAAAAATTCAGTTTTTCCTAAATAACTACCTGAACCGTGGCACCGAGGATGAAGAATTTTTTATGGTATGTTGGTCTACTAGACTTTTACGGAAAAATTTCGTTTGGTCCCCGGGGGCCACTTCCCCCCCCCCCGCGCTGGGGCCCCCGTGAATTTTTCGTCAACGATACCAGGGACACCGAAACACCGGGGAACATGAAATTTGGTGGGCATGTAGCCCCACTAGACTTGTATGGAAAAATTTCGTTTGGTCCCCGGGGGCCACTCCCCCCCCGCGCTGGGCCCCCCCAAACCCAAAAAAATGCAGTTTTTCCTAAATAACTACCTGAACCGTGGCACCGAGGATGAAGAATTTTTTATGGTATGTTGGTCTACTAGACTTTTACAGAAAAATTTCGTTTGGTCCCCGGGGGCCACTTCCCCCCCCACGCTGGGGCCCCCGTGAATTTTTCGTCAACGATACCAGGGACACCGAAACACCGGGGAACATGAAATTTGGTGGGCATGTACCCCCACTAGACTTTTACGGAAAAATTTCGTTTGGTCCCCGGGGGCCACTCCCCCCCCGCGCTGGGCCCCCCCAAACCCAAAAAAATGCAGTTTTTCCTAAATAACTACCTGAACCGTGGCACCGAGGATGAAGAAATTTTTATGGTATGTTGGTCTTAAGGGCCCACATCAACCTAGCCCATAATCGATTGTCAAAGTTTTTTTTTTTTTTTTTTCGTCATCTACTGAATTTTTTCGTCAACGATACCAGGGACACCGAAACACCGGGGAACATGAAATTTGGTGGGCATGTAGCCCCACTAGACTTTTACGGAAAAATTTCGTTTGGTCCCCGGGGGCCACTCCCCCCCCCCGCACTGGGCCCCCCCAAACCCAAAAAATGCAGTTTTTCCTAAATAACTACCTGAACCGTGGCACCGAGGATGAAGAAATTTTTATGGTATGTTGCTCTTAAGGGCCCACATCAACCTAGCCCATAATCACTCATTTGTGATTTGCGCCCCTCCCATAAAAAATGAAAATGCAATATTATTCTGCTATAATCGCCCCTATCTTCAGTTGAGATGTTCAGAACTGCACCATATTTCATGTGTATGATTAACTTGACATCCTCTGGGGGTATGCGAAGTTTCGTAGAATTTCATCCATGGGGGGGTATAAAATAAATTCATTTATGTGCACTGTCACAAAGACCATTCACTGTTCTTCAGAATAACGCATGGAGGTCGTTAAATGCCATTAAAGTATTTATTTTAGGTTCTCCCAAGCCAGCAAAGTGCAGGGTGCTCACAGGTGCCAAGGCATGAAAAATTCAAAAAGGGAAAAAAACTTAAACATAAAAACACAAGAACCTTGTATCAGGTCTGTTCCTTCAATCAGAGTACTCAGCAGATACTGCATTCACTACCAACAGTCTTAGCCCTCCTGATCACTCAATTCTGTGAGAATTTATACACCTGGGTACAACCATTTCTCAGCAATAATCACATGGGAAAGTAATTAAGACCATAAACATGTAATACATTCCAAGTAACAATAGTATGTGATCAAGTAACCAGTTCCTTCACCACACAAATTTAAATAACAGTAC
The DNA here is from genome assembly GCF_963993115.1 of Abramis brama. NCBI lineage: Eukaryota > Metazoa > Chordata > Actinopteri > Cypriniformes > Leuciscidae > Abramis > Abramis brama. The sequence continues at coordinate 2,740,454 of NC_139976.1, forward strand.
AAGCTTCAATAAATAAACTTCAATAGTAATTAGAGGAAATAAACATCAATAACATCAAACCAATTCCCCCTCTTTTCCCACCATACTTGGTATCTCCCACTCCCCATGATGCAACACAGTACAGGTATAAAAAGCATGAGAAAAATCCATTCCAGTCTTTTACTCAAATCAAGATGGCCGCCACCATATATGCTGATCCATGCGATAATCAACAGTTTGTAGCAAACTTTAAATGTCCTCTGAGTTAGTGCTCAGGTGGCCAGTCTGAAACACAACAGTATAGTTGTAGGTATATATTTTTGTGGCTAATCCATCTCTCCTGTTGCTGGTACTTCAAGGTAAATAAAGAGTCTTTTACAAACCAAATGTGTGTACATGTGTTTGTTGGAAGGGCTAACAAGGGGTCACAAGAGCAGAGGGTAGCTCTGTGACACTTCTCCCTCCTTCTGCAGACGACTACTGTCGTCACAAGTGTCAAAGCTCCACCCCTCCATGAACCGGGGTCAAAGAACCCAGTTTAGTATGTACCTCCTCTGGAATTCGAGACAAAAAGTCAGCTATCTTGTTCCTAGCTCCCGGGCAGTATTTCACAGTGAACTGGTAGGGCTGTAGAGAAAGAGACCATCTCGTAATCCGGGCATTAGAGTCTTTCATGCGCTCCAGCCATTGCAGAGCTCGATGGTCAGTTTCTAACACAAAGGGTCTTCCCAGCAGATAGTACCGAAGTGAATCAGTGGCCCATTTAATGGCCAAGCACTCCTGCTCCACTGTCGAATAGCGCGTTTCTCGAGGGAAGAGTTTTCGACTCAAGAATGCCACTGGCCTGCGATCTCCATCCACTTCCTGCAGTAACACCGCCCCCAGTCCGACACCAGAGGCATCCGTCTGCAGGATGAAAGGTTTCTGGAAATCCGGGCTAAGCAGAACAGAGTCTCCACATACTGCCTCTCTTAAGTCCTGGAAAGCTCGCTCACCCTGCTCCGTCCAGACAACCTTGTTGGGCGCTGTGGCTCTAGTGAGATCTGTAAGCACAGAGGCCCTGGCAGAAAAGTTAGGTATAAACCTGCGATACCATCCCAACAAGCCCAGAAACGATCTCACCTGTTTCTTAGTTGTGGGGGGTTGGTAACTTCGAATGGCCTCTATCTTCTCCTGCTGTGGCCGAATGACTCCTCCTCCAATGACAAATCCCAAGTAGCTGATCTCTCTCTTGGCTATCGTACACTTCTTTGGGTTAATGGTAAGACCGGCCGCCTTAATCCTCCCCAGGACTTGCCGCAGATGTTGACAGTGTTCTTCCCAGGTTTCACTGAAGATGACCACGTCATCTAGATATGCTGCAGCAAACTCTCTGGTACCTTGCAGGATCTGGTCCATTAAACGTTGGAAAGTCGCTGGCGCCCCCTGCAGGCCAAAGGGCATAACCCTGAAATGGAATAGCCCAAATGGGGTTTTAAAAGCTGTCAGTTCCTTGGCCCTGGTAGTTAAAGGGACCTGCCAGTACCCCTTACATAAGTCCACAGTGGATAGGTATTTGGCTCTGCCCAGTCTTTCCACCAATTCATCGATTCTTGGCATTGGATAAGGGTCTACCTTAGACAGGCTGTTCAATTGTCTGAAGTCAATGCAAAATCTAAGGGTTCCATCTTTCTTGGGGACTAGAACAATGGGGCTACACCACTCACTAAGGGATGGTTCAATCACACCCATGGAGAGCATAATATCTAGTTCATCCTTAAGCACTGTCACCAGGCGTTCAGGAATTCGATAACTCTTCTGGCGGGCGGGAGTTGTCTCCTTAAGGATGACATCATGTAGTACCAGATTGGTACACCCAGGCTTCTCCTGGAACAGACTGGGATCCAACAGCTGCTTCACCTGGTCTCTTTGGGGTTGCTCTAGATGGGATATATCCACAGTTTGTTGGGTGGAGCTGGTTGGAAAGTACTGCTCTGTTGGTTCCTCTTCCTCCCCGACCACCCGAACGAAAAGTTGCACAGCCCCAGTCTCTTTCCTGTGGTGGAATTCTTTCAACAAATTAACATGGAAGTTTTGCTTTTTCTTACCCCGTTCTGGCATTGAGATCTCGTAGGTAACTCTACCAGTTTTCCGCAAAACCTCGTAGGGTCCATGCCACTTAGCTAGCAACTTGTTCTCATTGGTGGGTAGCAGCAGCAGCACTTTTTGGCCAGGCTCAAATGATCTCTCCCTTGCCCTCTTATCATACCAGACTTTCTGAGTTTGCTGGGATCTTTTTATGTTCTCCTGGGCTAATGAGGTCATCTCTTCCAGACGCTCCCTCATTTGGACCACGTACTGGACCACACTGCACATACCATCTTTGGGTCCCTCCCACTGCTCTTTCAGCAGGTCCAACGGTCCTCTCACCTGCCGGCCATATAAAAGTTCAAATGGGGAGAAACCTGTGGATGCTTGCGGCACCTCTCTGTAAGCAAACAACAGATAAGGTAACCATTGGTCCCAGTCAGACCCTGACTTGGAAACAAACTTGCGCAGCATGCTTTTGAGGGTTTGGTTGAAGCGTTCAACCAAGCCGTCAGTCTGGGGGTGGTACGGTGTGGTCTTAATGGCCCTGATTCCCAACAGTTGGTACACCTGTTTTAACAGCACAGACATAAAATTTGTACCCTGATCTGTTAAGATTTCGCCAGGAATCCCTACTCTGGAAAACAGCTGTACAAGACAGTTAGCTACTTGTCTAGCTTTGATGTTTCTAAGGGGAAAAGCTTCCGGGTATTTGGTGGAATAATCACAGATTACTAAAATATACCGATTTCCATTCTTACTTCTTTCCAGGGGCCCCACTATATCCATTCCCAGGCGACTAAAGGGTGTGTCAATGACCGGCAATGGTAACAAATGTGCCGGTGCAACTCTCCTTCCAGATGTCATCTGACACTCTGTACAACTACGAATAAACTCTGTGATATCCGTATACATCTTAGGCCAACTGAACCGACTTGACAACCTGGCTAACGTCTTATGCTTGCCTAAGTGTCCTGACCACGGAACAGAGTGCGCCAAAGTCATAACGGTATGGCGCATTGATTCCGGAACTACCAATGCTTCAACCTCCCCTTTCACCTGATAGAGGATACCTTTTTCCACAATGTACTTTTCGTCCATCAAACACGATCCAATCTCCTTTCTAACACCATCTACTACAGATACCTTCTGGAACCAGTCCTGCAAAGTAGGATCATTTTTCTGCATTTCCGCTATGTCTTCAGGGATTTTTATACTAAGAGGGCATTCTGGCAAAGGCAGCTCCTCAACCTGCTCTTTCACACTACCCTCAAACTTACGTTTACGCCTTTCCTTTTTAGATTTGCGTCTTTTCTCAACGGCTACCTCAAAGTCAACACCAACAAAAGGCATCTCATTGAAATTGGCTATAGCACTCTGGGCTCGAGTTAGGAAGATCTCTCCCTAATACTACTGCATGAGGCAACTGAGACGCTACGGCCACCTGCAAGAAAAAAGTCTGCCCCTGTACTGTTAGGTAAATCTCTGCGATCGGATACTCCTTAACTTCTCCATGTACACAGCAAACTTTAATGGCATTCTGGGTAATATATTCATCTTCAGGAACCAAGCTGTCATGTACTAAAGTCTGAGTACTACCTGTATCCACTAAGGCCTTAGCCGACTGACCATTCACAAGTACTGGCGTCAATATGTCTGTGGGGCATGTCTGTCCTGACTCATGGGCCAAAGTATGTGGTAGGTAGGGGCAAGGAACATCACAGAAAGCAGAATGTTTAACTTTCCTGGATGGACAACTGGGCTTTGTATGTCCTATCTCCCCACAATAGTAACATCTAACTTCTTGCTTATTAGTTCTATCCCCTTGCTTTCCCACAAAACTCACTTTACCTTGGCCATGACCACCCTCACCCCCAGACTTACTTGGCCATCTTTGACTTCGACCTCCAAAGCTGTGGTGGGCCTCCCGGCGTGCGGCCATGTATGTCTCTGCAAGCTTGGCTGCTTCTTCTGCTGTAGCTGGATCATGTTCCTTAATCCACACTGCCATGTCAGGGCTTATCATTCGCATAAATTGCTCCAAGATAATAAGTTCGGACAATTGCTGAATAGTACACTTCTCTGGCTTCACCCATTTTGAGAAGAGATCCTTCAATCGCACATAAAGCTCACGGGGGTTCTCGTCTGGCAGAATCTCTGATGAGCGAAACCTTTGTCGGTAGATCTCTGCATTTATCTGATACTTTTTAAGTATCGCCTCCTTAACTTTATCATAGTCCTCCGCATCATTACCATCCATGGCGACATAGGCACCACGTGCCTTACCCGTTAACAGGGGAACAAGTCTGATTGCCCAATTGGCTTGAGGCCATCTGCACGCAGTGGCCATCCTTTCAAATGTTGTCAAGAACTGCTCGATGTCATCATCTCTTGTCAAGGGATGTAATCTTGGCTCGATGCTTCCTGATGACATACCTTCTCCGGTTGGCACTGGGCTTGCAGCTGTAGACGCGGCCTGCCCTTCCCTTTGGTCCCCTTCAGCCTGGATCTGGATCACCTGATGTTGTATTTGCTGAAATTGGTGCTGCATATTTCGCCAACGCTGGTCCTGCTTCACCATTACTTGCTCCATTCGATCATCACGGGCGGCTTGGGACTGCAGGAGAACTTTAACCAGGCCGGCCAGCTCTGAGACAATTCCCTCTGCCGGACCCGCTGCAAGAGTAGTTACTGCGTCACTCCTACTGGCAGCCACTGTTTCTTGTACCTCCGTAGAACTGGGCGGCTCCTGATCCATTCCCAACTGCGCCTCTGTGACCGCCACCCGGTCTTGTCTGGTCTTGGGTGGCATAACGATCCCACTTCTGACACCACTTGTCACAAAGACCATTCACTGTTCTTCAGAATAACGCATGGAGGTCGTTAAATGCCATTAAAGTATTTATTTTAGGTTCTCCCAAGCCAGCAAAGTGCAGGGTGCTCACAGGTGCCAAGGCATGAAAAATTCAAAAAGGGAAAAAAACTTCAACATAAAAACACAAGAACCTTGTATCAGGTCTGTTCCTTCAATCAGAGTACTCAGCAGATACTGCATTCACTACCAGCAGTCTTAGCCCTCCTGATCACTCAATTCTGTGAGAATTTATACACCTGGGTACAACCATTTCTCAGCAATAATCACATGGGAAAGTAATTAAGACCATAAACATGTAATACATTCCAAGTAACAATAGTATGTGATCAAGTAACCAGTTCCTTCACCACACAAATTTAAATAACAGTACAAGCTTCAATAAATAAACTTCAATAGTAATTAGAGGAAATAAACATCAATAACATCAAACCAATTCCCCCTCTTTTCCCACCATACTTGGTATCTCCCACTCCCCATGATGCAACACAGTACAGGTATAAAAAGCATGAGAAAAATCCATTCCAGTCTTTTACTCAAATCAAGATGGCCGCCACCATATATGCTGATCCATGCGATAATCAACAGTTTGTAGCAAACTTTAAATGTCCTCTGAGTTAGTGCTCAGGTGGCCAGTCTGAAACACAACAGTATAGTTGTAGGTATATATTTTTGTGGCTAATCCATCTCTCCTGTTGCTGGTACTTCAAGGTAAATAAAGAGTCTTTTACAAACCAAATGTGTGTACATGTGTTTGTTGGAAGGGCTAACAAGGGGTCACAAGAGCAGAGGGTAGCTCTGTGACACTTCTCCCTCCTTCTGCAGACGACTACTGTCGTCACAAGTGTCAAAGCTCCACCCCTCCATGAACCGGGGTCAAAGAACCCAGTTTAGTATGTACCTCCTCTGGAATTCGAGACAAAAAGTCAGCTATCTTGTTCCTAGCTCCCGGGCAGTATTTCACAGTGAACTGGTAGGGCTGTAGAGAAAGAGACCATCTCGTAATCCGGGCATTAGAGTCTTTCATGCGCTCCAGCCATTGCAGAGCTCGATGGTCAGTTTCTAACACAAAGGGTCTTCCCAGCAGATAGTACCGAAGTGAATCAGTGGCCCATTTAATGGCCAAGCACTCCTGCTCCACTGTCGAATAGCGCGTTTCTCGAGGGAAGAGTTTTCGACTCAAGAATGCCACTGGCCTGCGATCTCCATCCACTTCCTGCAGTAACACCGCCCCCAGTCCGACACCAGAGGCATCCGTCTGCAGGATGAAAGGTTTCTGGAAATCCGGGCTAAGCAGAACAGAGTCTCCACATACTGCCTCTCTTAAGTCCTGGAAAGCTCGCTCACCCTGCTCCGTCCAGACAACCTTGTTGGGCGCTGTGGCTCTAGTGAGATCTGTAAGCACAGAGGCCCTGGCAGAAAAGTTAGGTATAAACCTGCGATACCATCCCAACAAGCCCAGAAACGATCTCACCTGTTTCTTAGTTGTGGGGGGTTGGTAACTTCGAATGGCCTCTATCTTCTCCTGCTGTGGCCGAATGACTCCTCCTCCAATGACAAATCCCAAGTAGCTGATCTCTCTCTTGGCTATCGTACACTTCTTTGGGTTAATGGTAAGACCGGCCGCCTTAATCCTCCCCAGGACTTGCCGCAGATGTTGACAGTGTTCTTCCCAGGTTTCACTGAAGATGACCACGTCATCTAGATATGCTGCAGCAAACTCTCTGGTACCTTGCAGGATCTGGTCCATTAAACGTTGGAAAGTCGCTGGCGCCCCCTGCAGGCCAAAGGGCATAACCCTGAAATGGAATAGCCCAAATGGGGTTTTAAAAGCTGTCAGTTCCTTGGCCCTGGTAGTTAAAGGGACCTGCCAGTACCCCTTACATAAGTCCACAGTGGATAGGTATTTGGCTCTGCCCAGTCTTTCCACCAATTCATCGATTCTTGGCATTGGATAAGGGTCTACCTTAGACAGGCTGTTCAATTGTCTGAAGTCAATGCAAAATCTAAGGGTTCCATCTTTCTTGGGGACTAGAACAATGGGGCTACACCACTCACTAAGGGATGGTTCAATCACACCCATGGAGAGCATAATATCTAGTTCATCCTTAAGCACTGTCACCAGGCGTTCAGGAATTCGATAACTCTTCTGGCGGGCGGGAGTTGTCTCCTTAAGGATGACATCATGTAGTACCAGATTGGTACACCCAGGCTTCTCCTGGAACAGACTGGGATCCAACAGCTGCTTCACCTGGTCTCTTTGGGGTTGCTCTAGATGGGATATATCCACAGTTTGTTGGGTGGAGCTGGTTGGAAAGTACTGCTCTGTTGGTTCCTCTTCCTCCCCGACCACCCGAACGAAAAGTTGCACAGCCCCAGTCTCTTTCCTGTGGTGGAATTCTTTCAACAAATTAACATGGAAGTTTTGCTTTTTCTTACCCCGTTCTGGCATTGAGATCTCGTAGGTAACTCTACCAGTTTTCCGCAAAACCTCGTAGGGTCCATGCCACTTAGCTAGCAACTTGTTCTCATTGGTGGGTAGCAGCAGCAGCACTTTTTGGCCAGGCTCAAATGATCTCTCCCTTGCCCTCTTATCATACCAGACTTTCTGAGTTTGCTGGGATCTTTTTATGTTCTCCTGGGCTAATGAGGTCATCTCTTCCAGACGCTCCCTCATTTGGACCACGTACTGGACCACACTGCACATACCATCTTTGGGTCCCTCCCACTGCTCTTTCAGCAGGTCCAACGGTCCTCTCACCTGCCGGCCATATAAAAGTTCAAATGGGGAGAAACCTGTGGATGCTTGCGGCACCTCTCTGTAAGCAAACAACAGATAAGGTAACCATTGGTCCCAGTCAGACCCTGACTTGGAAACAAACTTGCGCAGCATGCTTTTGAGGGTTTGGTTGAAGCGTTCAACCAAGCCGTCAGTCTGGGGGTGGTACGGTGTGGTCTTAATGGCCCTGATTCCCAACAGTTGGTACACCTGTTTTAACAGCACAGACATAAAATTTGTACCCTGATCTGTTAAGATTTCGCCAGGAATCCCTACTCTGGAAAACAGCTGTACAAGACAGTTAGCTACTTGTCTAGCTTTGATGTTTCTAAGGGGAAAAGCTTCCGGGTATTTGGTGGAATAATCACAGATTACTAAAATATACCGATTTCCATTCTTACTTCTTTCCAGGGGCCCCACTATATCCATTCCCAGGCGACTAAAGGGTGTGTCAATGACCGGCAATGGTAACAAATGTGCCGGTGCAACTCTCCTTCCAGATGTCATCTGACACTCTGTACAACTACGAATAAACTCTGTGATATCCGTATACATCTTAGGCCAACTGAACCGACTTGACAACCTGGCTAACGTCTTATGCTTGCCTAAGTGTCCTGACCACGGAACAGAGTGCGCCAAAGTCATAACGGTATGGCGCATTGATTCCGGAACTACCAATGCTTCAACCTCCCCTTTCACCTGATAGAGGATACCTTTTTCCACAATGTACTTTTCGTCCATCAAACACGATCCAATCTCCTTTCTAACACCATCTACTACAGATACCTTCTGGAACCAGTCCTGCAAAGTAGGATCATTTTTCTGCATTTCCGCTATGTCTTCAGGGATTTTTATACTAAGAGGGCATTCTGGCAAAGGCAGCTCCTCAACCTGCTCTTTCACACTACCCTCAAACTTACGTTTACGCCTTTCCTTTTTAGATTTGCGTCTTTTCTCAACGGCTACCTCAAAGTCAACACCAACAAAAGGCATCTCATTGAAATTGGCTATAGCACTCTGGGCTCGAGTTACTGCATAACAAGGCTGAACTTTGGGTACCAAATCACAAAGAATGGGAAGATCTCTCCCTAATACTACTGCATGAGGCAACTGAGACGCTACGGCCACCTGCAAGAAAAAAGTCTGCCCCTGTACTGTTAGGTAAATCTCTGCGATCGGATACTCCTTAACTTCTCCATGTACACAGCAAACTTTAATGGCATTCTGGGTAATATATTCATCTTCAGGAACCAAGCTGTCATGTACTAAAGTCTGAGTACTACCTGTATCCACTAAGGCCTTAGCCGACTGACCATTCACAAGTACTGGCGTCAATATGTCTGTGGGGCATGTCTGTCCTGACTCATGGGCCAAAGTATGTGGTAGGTAGGGGCAAGGAACATCACAGAAAGCAGAATGTTTAACTTTCCTGGATGGACAACTGGGCTTTGTATGTCCTATCTCCCCACAATAGTAACATCTAACTTCTTGCTTATTAGTTCTATCCCCTTGCTTTCCCACAAAACTCACTTTACCTTGGCCATGACCACCCTCACCCCCAGACTTACTTGGCCATCTTTGACTTCGACCTCCAAAGCTGTGGTGGGCCTCCCGGCGTGCGGCCATGTATGTCTCTGCAAGCTTGGCTGCTTCTTCTGCTGTAGCTGGATCATGTTCCTTAATCCACACTGCCATGTCAGGGCTTATCATTCGCATAAATTGCTCCAAGATAATAAGTTCGGACAATTGCTGAATAGTACACTTCTCTGGCTTCACCCATTTTGAGAAGAGATCCTTCAATCGCACATAAAGCTCACGGGGGTTCTCGTCTGGCAGAATCTCTGATGAGCGAAACCTTTGTCGGTAGATCTCTGCATTTATCTGATACTTTTTAAGTATCGCCTCCTTAACTTTATCATAGTCCTCCGCATCATTACCATCCATGGCGACATAGGCACCACGTGCCTTACCCGTTAACAGGGGAACAAGTCTGATTGCCCAATTGGCTTGAGGCCATCTGCACGCAGTGGCCATCCTTTCAAATGTTGTCAAGAACTGCTCGATGTCATCATCTCTTGTCAAGGGATGTAATCTTGGCTCGATGCTTCCTGATGACATACCTTCTCCGGTTGGCACTGGGCTTGCAGCTGTAGACGCGGCCTGCCCTTCCCTTTGGTCCCCTTCAGCCTGGATCTGGATCACCTGATGTTGTATTTGCTGAAATTGGTGCTGCATATTTCGCCAACGCTGGTCCTGCTTCACCATTACTTGCTCCATTCGATCATCACGGGCGGCTTGGGACTGCAGGAGAACTTTAACCAGGCCGGCCAGCTCTGAGACAATTCCCTCTGCCGGACCCGCTGCAAGAGTAGTTACTGCGTCACTCCTACTGGCAGCCACTGTTTCTTGTACCTCCGTAGAACTGGGCGGCTCCTGATCCATTCCCAACTGCGCCTCTGTGACCGCCACCCGGTCTTGTCTGGTCTTGGGTGGCATAACGATCCCACTTCTGACACCACTTGTCACAAAGACCATTCACTGTTCTTCAGAATAACGCATGGAGGTCGTTAAATGCCATTAAAGTATTTATTTTAGGTTCTCCCAAGCCAGCAAAGTGCAGGGTGCTCACAGGTGCCAAGGCATGAAAAATTCAAAAAGGGAAAAAAACTTCAACATAAAAACACAAGAACCTTGTATCAGGTCTGTTCCTTCAATCAGAGTACTCAGCAGATACTGCATTCACTACCAGCAGTCTTAGCCCTCCTGATCACTCAATTCTGTGAGAATTTATACACCTGGGTACAACCATTTCTCAGCAATAATCACATGGGAAAGTAATTAAGACCATAAACATGTAATACATTCCAAGTAACAATAGTATGTGATCAAGTAACCAGTTCCTTCACCACACAAATTTAAATAACAGTACAAGCTTCAATAAATAAACTTCAATAGTAATTAGAGGAAATAAACATCAATAACATCAAACCAATTCCCCCTCTTTTCCCACCATACTTGGTATCTCCCACTCCCCATGATGCAACACAGTACAGGTATAAAAAGCATGAGAAAAATCCATTCCAGTCTTTTACTCAAATCAAGATGGCCGCCACCATATATGCTGATCCATGCGATAATCAACAGTTTGTAGCAAACTTTAAATGTCCTCTGAGTTAGTGCTCAGGTGGCCAGTCTGAAACACAACAGTATAGTTGTAGGTATATATTTTTGTGGCTAATCCATCTCTCCTGTTGCTGGTACTTCAAGGTAAATAAAGAGTCTTTTACAAACCAAATGTGTGTACATGTGTTTGTTGGAAGGGCTAACAAGGGGTCACAAGAGCAGAGGGTAGCTCTGTGACATGCACATTTAGTGACTGTACACTCATCGGCCTGTAGATGGTGGTGTTGAGCGAAGGGTTGCTGGTTTAGGATGATACTGTCACACACACATGCAGGAATACAAACAAACGCAAGCATGCACACACACTGACATCCACACGCACAGACACACACCCATACACACACATACAAATCCACATGCACAGACACACACACACGCGCACACACATGTACGCACGCATACATACACGCACAGACACACACAGACAGAGACACACACATACACAAACACACACACATACACACACACACAGACAGACATGCACATACTACTACTTTTTTTAGGTATATACATAAACACGCAATACAGCCAAATTGCTCCACGTCATTTATTTTTGTGGAAAGCCAGTGCAGGCCTGAGCGGCGGTCATATTTTGTACCGCCATGCGGTACATCTAGTTTAAACTAATAATTAATTATCATCATTAAATTAACATGAATCTTTCCAGTGACCTTTGGATCACTCACTGTGTGTTTTAAGGTGCTATTTTTGTAGATTTGCTTTTGGAAAAACTGCTAAACAAATCAAACTGGCCCGTCATCATTCCATCTAGATTCACATCTATTCCAGGACAGAGTGAAAGAATGTCTTTCTGAATGCAGGTGTACACAAGGAAACTATCAGTTCAAATAACAAATATCTCAATGTCACATGAAAAAACTGGTTTAAGCTATTGTTGAGGAATTACATCTAGTTCCAGTAATGATCCACCCACAGTTATTAATAAAGTCATTGATAAGATTGTGAGCGCTGCAGTTCAGCATCACTGTATTGAACTGCTGAAGAGAGAAACTCATAGACCAGTCATCAATCTGAGTTTGCTCTGCAGCAGCATCTGACCTCAGGTAAAGTCACTTCTGTTTTATCCCTTTTGGTCACCAACTTTGGATGGATCTAAATTATTTTGTAAAGTTTGAATGTTTTCTATATTTTGTAAAATTTGCCTTTAAGTATCTGTGAATGTTATAGTTGTTTTACAAATGTGCAAAACAGAGAAAGAATAAAATACAACAGAATATAAGAAACATCTTTCATTTGTGTGTGTGTGTGTGTGTGTGTGTGTGCAGGTGCCGTTCGTCACAATGAGGTTTCTGATCTCACTGTGTGTGTCACTACTGTTGCTGATTAATGGTGAGTGCTTTATAATCTGTCTGTAAAATGACTCAATATTTTCCCAATAATAAATAATTATGCTTATATTGTGTATTTAACAGGTGAAATAATCAATGGACAAACAACAGGTACAATAATTCTTTCACTTCATCTAATCTTCAGTTCATCCTTTGTTTTCCATATTTTTTTTTTTTTTTAGAAATAATAGTAATAGAAATAATTAGTATGGTAAAAGTTTTCCTACTGATATTAAAAAAAAAAGTATAATATTTTAGCACAAATTGATATTCACATCATACTGTAAAAAATAATTTTAATTTTAACAGTAAAACACTGAAAAATTGTGACAGTAAAAACTTGTTAATTGGTTCACACTAAGTTCCTGTACTATATGGGACTATATTATTTTAGTGTCATGTGTTACCATGATGGTGTTTTGTGTGTGTGTGTGTGTGTGTGTAAGACACCGTGCGCCTTCTTTATTTTAATATTTACCTCAGCTTGTGGAAAAGCTACTTGTGATGATCTTTGATGCATCTTGTTTTTCTCTTTACCACCAGTATTATGGTGGGGTATATGCAATTTTTTTCTCTTAAATTACAGTTCTAAATTGTACAATTTACAGGTTTGTTACGGCCTCCCCTGTCTAGGGAATAAAAAAATAAAGAATTTAAATAAACTAAACAAATGAAATATTTCAGAGGCCCTGTCTCCCATCCCAGCACTATTCAACAAAACTCAATCTTGCAAAATAAACCATAAAAATGATGGTAACATTTTAGAATAATGGTCCGTCATTAATAAGTAACTATGCAGGAGGTATTGCAGGACTAATGAGTAGTGCTACATTAACACTTCAGCTACTACTATTAACTAATAAACAAGCTTAACTAATCAGTAAGTAATATCATAGTATTTAGGAGATAGTTCCTTATTGTGTAATCATTAATAACTTAATGAGACTAGCCTCATTAATAACTATTAACTAACTGACAATTTATAAGGAACATTATTGTGTGTCTGAGGTGTAATCAGTCATCATTATGTAAAAAATGGTAAAATGTACATTCATAGAGGAGTGTCTGATTGTCTTTATCGATTGTTAGATTATCTTATGATTATTTTCAACCCTTTTGCTTTTTAATCACATAATTATTATCTACTGTATTCTTTATAATTGGTTTTAACATGATTATTTTGCCCATTTGTAAAAATGTGCAGAAACTGCAATCATCATATTTACCATTGTGTGATAATGCAAAGTAAAATAAAAAAAGATTGTTAATGCAGTGGTGACACTCATGTACTGTAAGTAGATTTGGGGAACCCTGATCAACTGCATTAAAATCCACTGACAACTGCACTTTGGTGACCTGATAAGAATCATTTATCGTCTGGAATCCATTCTGTTGGTTTCCTAAAACCTCTAAAATGTGAAAAAAAATGACAGTGAACCTGACTATCAGGTTTGACTACACAAACAAAGAAATACACAGTTCTTCTCATGAGATGCTCATTCTTTACTGTAGTTCAGAGGATGAAAAGTTCTTTATATCAGTGCCAAGTTAATGCCAGATTTACTGTGTGTTAAAACTTCTTAACTTTATTCCTAATGCAATAAATACATTAACAATAAACAAATAATTGATTTAATATTTAAAATGCACTCCTGCTCATTAATATACTGTATGTATTAATACATAATACATTAACTAATGTTCATTTATTTAGCTTGTTAAAAAATGTATTATGCACAATTTCATACTAACCTGGATTTGCTGTAAATGCTGTTCACATAATGCATTACACTCTTCCCATTTTGACTAGGAAGAATGTATAATACATATTTAAAAAAATCTGATTGCTAACACATTATAACTGATACATTCACTAGCAATTAATTCAGTTCATAAGACAACTACACATTTCTCAAAACTATAAACACATTTCACTTGTTATCAAACACATTCCAATTTTCTCAATGTTTTCTGCAAAACTTTACACAAAAAGGCCATAATTTTTCACCATGGTTTAACCATGTTCACGTTCAGAAGACAAAAGTACAGGACTAATGAGTAGGCTAGTGCTACATTAACACTTCAGCTACTACTATTAACTAATAAACAAGCTTAACTAATCAGTAAGTAATATAGTATTTTGGAGATAGTTCCTTATTATGTAATCAATAATAACATAATGAGACTAGCCTCATTAATAACTATTAACTAACTGTAAAATAATAAAATATCTTGATATTCTGGTTCAGACTTACAAGCGTAAAAAAAAAAAAAAAAACAATTCCTGAAAAATTATGAAAATATGTATTGATTTTTTTTGTTGATTTTCTATAAACTATTGTATGTGTTATCAAAAACAGTAGGTCATACATTTAGTATAAATAGAAATGAAAAAAAAGAAAAAAAAAGAAAGAAAAATAAACTGCCATAACTTCTAAACAAAACATTACTGCATTACATTTAATAAATTTATACATGACTATATTAATATAACAGCATTTTTAGTTGTGATGTGAAATGTCTTCTATCTGGTTCGTTCTTGGAACAATGTTTCGCCTGTTTTTTTGCGTCAATATGTTGAGAATATCAGCGCTGTTTCATCTGGCTTTTTACAAGCTTAAATCACATAGTCATCTGTGGGTTTATAATAGAGAATTCTGCGCTGAATTGAAATGGTTCTCAGTGGATCGCGCAGCAGCAGCTCTGTGTAATAATGTTCGCGTGATCGAGATCAGCCCGCACAGCTGCTTTGGCCACGATCGCTGTTTTTTGGGCCGAGCTGATAATGCTCTGCGCTGCTCGGATCAAACAAGTTTTGTTCCGCTTTTTGAGCGTTTGCCATTTGATGTTTCTCATACGCAACGCAAATGACAGCGTATAATCAAAGAGAGTTGGGTAATTTTGTAGAGGCACAAGTTCAAATTGAAACGTTTAGTTGAAAAGGTCGCAAAATGATACCATTTATTCGAAGTCTGGAACCCCGACGGCAAGTTGGGATATTTATAGAATGTGTTTAGCGGGCAACTCATAGGCACCACGTTGGAGAATACTATAACTTAACTATTCAAATATAATGTAAGCAAATTTAAAAGTGCAGCCTTATAAAACTACCTTTATGTCAGTGGCTAGGCCGACTCTTCTTCCTCAGTTGTTGTTTTTTACACGTAGCATATAAGTGATCGTATTAGTGCCCCTGCTGCTGTTGGCTGTTCATATTGCTTTATTAGACTTTTTTTTTGTGTGTGTGTGCCGACGGCCCTCAGTTGGACGGCCGCTCTGGACTTTTCCAGAACGCACAGATTGTCAGACCGTCCCTGCCACGGAGAAGATCGCCCAGCTGGTGGAGGACCAGATGGCAGTGCGTTGTGGGAGCCGGACCAAGATTATTTTTTTTCTCTCTCCCCTCTCTCTGTCGCTCCTCGTGCTTCCGTCTTCTTTACTCTCGCCTCGTCTGTCCATACCCCCAGGTACCGCAGCCGCCGTGTCCAGTCTCCCCGGAGGAGGGGGGAGTAGACGCAGTCTCGTGGGTACCCCCAGGCCTGCGAGGGGTGATGGGGGTATGTGGCGAGCAGGACGAGGCTGAGGGCCGTGAGAGAGCGGCACGAGGCCAGTGGCGTGATTACTGATGAGCAACACCTGCGTGACGCACCGGTCTCGTATCTCTCACGGAGAAGCGGAAGCATAAAGGAGGAGCAACGACAGTTAAGAGCGAGAGAGGACAGGCCTGAACTTGTGTTGTGTTTTGTTTTGTTTTATTTTATTGTGACAGCAGTCGTCTGTGAGGGGCTGCTGTCTTTTACTTTACTTTCGTTTTGTATTTGTTTTATTTTTATCATTAAAATGTATTTGAATGTTCGCCGGTTCCCGCCTCCTTCTTCCCATAACATCTGAACTGCATTACAGTGTGGTCTCAAGGAGAAAGGTGATTTCAACAGATGCCTCCAACTTAGGTTGGAGAGCTCTGTGCGAGGGTAGGCCAGCCTTCGGCCTTTGGTCGAGCTCGGAGAAGCGCCTACATGCCTCGAAATGAGAGCAGTTTTTCTAGCCCTAAAAACCTTCCTCCCAAGCCTGGTGGGACACCACGTCTTGGTCCGGATGGACAACATGTCAGTGGTGTCTAACATAAATCGCCAGGGCGGTCTCAAGTCCAACAACCTGTACACCATGGCCAAACACCTTCTTTTATGGGCTCACACCAACCTGCGCTCGCTGACAGCGGCGCACATTCCGGGCATACTGAACCAGGGTGAAGATATGCTATCTCGAGACAATATTCCCCCAGGGGAATGGTCTCTTCACCCTCAGTCAGTTCAAATGATCTGGAGTGTCTTCGGCAAGGCAGAGGTGGATCTCTTCGTCTCAAAAGACAACTCTCACTGCCCAATATTTTTCTCAAAGGACAGGGATGTGCTGGCCCACGAGTGGCCCAGCCTCCCCCTTTATGCATTTCCCCCGGTCATGATGCTCCCTCAAGTCATTGAGCGGATCAGGAAACACAAATGTGCAATCCTTTTGATAGCGCCCCTCTGGAAAACCTAGACATGGTTTCCTGAATTGGCACAGCTGTTGGAGACAGCACCATGGCCTGTACCGCTGAGGAAGGACCTCCTCACACAGGCGAACAAAACAATTTGGCACCCTTGTCTCGACTTGTGGGCCCTTCATGTATGGCCCCTCAATGGGTATCCGGGAACCTTCCGGAAAAGGTCCTAAACACTATCACTGAGGCTAGAGCGCCATCAACCAGACGCCTCTACGCTCTTAAATGGTCAGTGTTCACCAGCTGGTGTACAGCTCGGGACTTTGACCCTTACTCATGTGACATACTATTGGTACTTTCCTTTCTGCAAGAGCTGATAGACGTGGACCGGACCCCCTCCACACTCAAAGTATATGTGGCAGCCATAGCAGCCTTCCATGCTCCTGTGGCCAGCCAGTCATTGGGAAGGAACGACCTGGTCGTGCACTTCCTTGAAGGGGCCAGGAGGCTTAACTCGCCTCATCCCCCTTTCATACCTGCCTGGGACTTATCTACGGTCCTCAGGGCCCTTAAGGGACCCCCTTTCGAACATCGGTCAAGTGAGTGGGCGACTTGCAAGCACTCTCCATGAGCTCTTCCTGTCTTGAATTCGGGCCTGACGACTCCAGGGTCGTCCTCAGGCCTACGGAAGTAAAATAATGTCAAATGTTTTTGAAACAAAAAGCATGTTGAATTGCACTACTTGAAAAAAATATTTATTGCATTAGGCATGCTTGCATTTTAATGCATTGTATTTTTAGGGCTTTCATTTTTATGGGCTGAAATTCAGCATGGTTGAATATTTAAGCAGTGAATATTTCAATTCAAAACATCTCAAACACATTTTCATTATTAAAAATTCAATAATCCATATTCACCTTTCATATTTCACTTCCAAAATATTCAAACTGTTTAAAAATACAACCTATAATATTCAACAGGCAATTTAAGGTCCATTTTATTTCGCTTTGCAAATTCGCTTCCACAAATTCAGTGGTTAAAATTTGACAGTAAATTCAACATTGACGTCCAGGAACTGCAGGAAAAGCAGTAGATTGCCGAGCAGACTCTCCATCTGCTGTTAGTCGACCTCACCAGCAGGAGGTGCAAGCGCGTGTAAATGAAAATGATTATCTGTGTCAGTATATATGCGGAAAAGATGATAAATACTGTGTTATGATCTATATGACCTTATTAGTTTTATTGTGAGTATTAGGCTTATCATTATTGCTGATCACTGTTGATATGCTTTATTTTTACTATAAAACTCGACAAACATGTCTTCTAATACTCGACAAACATGTTCCTTCAATTGTTGCGTATACCGAGCTGCAGCGGACACATTTGTCAATGACTTTACTTGGACCCATTGTGCAAGCTGTCTCTTTAATACCCCGTGGTTTATATACATGTTGCTGCTGATTGGGCAGACATTTTTGACACACACACCAAACAAGAGAAAACTTATCTCAAACCCCATTGCACACCGTTTCCAGGAAACATCCGTTAAAAAAATCCGGAAATCGTAGCAAAAAGTTGTACACTTTATTTTTTTATTTTTATTTTTTTATTACAGAATTCAATATCAAGTTTTTGACTAATTTCTGTTACACATTTTCACATTTTGTATCACTTGAAACACAACTATAATTTAAATAAAAAGAAACAACAAAAAAAGAAACTTAAAAATAAAGGGCATCACAAACATATGTTAAATTCATTTAGCAGAGATACAGATCTTTGGGCTTTTCGATTTAAAAAAAAAAAAATTACAGACTCTAAATACATTTTCAAAGGCTGCTTTAAAATGAGCAAACTTGGGTTTTGAGTTACTCCATTTAGTTTGATGAATATAACATTTTCCCAATAAAAAAAATACAAATCGAGACTATTGTATTGTCATGAATTCTATTTCTGCCAAAATTGTATCTCTATTCAGAAATCAGGGCACTTGGTGTAACACTGTAGGAAGTAAAGTCTCCAAACATTTGTTTTCAGATAAACTTGATTTAGGCTAATTAATGATAGGCCTAAATGCAGTGACCAATCGATTAGATCTCTTTTTGTTAATATCTCTTCTCCTCCATCTAAAATTGTTTGGGTTAATACGTTTCCCTCATTTGAGTAGGAACATTTTTGGGGAGTTCTTAGTCGGTATTGTGTAAAGACACATTAGAGCGTTTTCATCTGGATATTGATTACAATTGCTGTTTTTGTAATTGTGAAAGAGAGTCTATTGTGCACTTATTTTTTGAATGTCCCTGTTCATCAATCTTTTGGTATGAGATGTTTCAATTTCTACGTGTTAAAATTAACTGCAACCTAGTCTTAAATTTGTCATCTGTCTTACTTCATACAAATGAAAATGACTTTTCTAAAAGAAAAATATAAGTTGCACACCGGTTTGAGCTTGAACGTGCCCCTGATGGCGACACAGCTGTTTCACGATTGGCCAGATTCACCTCATGAAAACCACGTGTTTCGAAAATCACATGTTTCGTCTTTATTCTCACACCTTCAGTTCCACTAATGCTCACAAATCTGTTTTAGTAAAATAGTAAAATCTCTTTTCATGTAGTCGCGATGTTATATTGTGTAAATTTTTGTGTGAAGCTCCGCCCTCTGTGCCAGGAGCAGCATCTAAGTTGCATTTAAAGGGACACACACGAAACAACGCGTTTTAACTGACCCTCGAAAAGGGACAATTTTAACATTCTGTAAAAAAATTTTTTTGAGCTAAAACTTCAGTATTTTGAGCTAAAACTTCACATACACACACTGGGGACAACAGAGACTTATTTTACATATTCCCATAAAGTATTGCATGTCTAGTATAAAATGTCTCTGAAAAGTCTGTGTATTTGACAAATATTGCATTTATTTCACTTCAGCTGTGGAAAAGTATGCAAATACAGCGCGAACGTCGCTACGGGAAGCAGAAAGTGTCCGACTTCACGTAACCATTTTCAGCTCCTCACCGCCTGCACACGGCAGCTCTCGCCGATCAGTTTCATCCAGCCGCAGCCGATGTCTAACACACCTGAAGTGTTAATTTAGTACTACTCATTAGTCCTGTATTACTTCCTGTATAGTTACTTATTAAGGACAGACCATTATTCTGAAGTTTTACCAAAATTATTTTGGGAACATAGGAAAACTGTAACAAAGAAATTAAAGATCTTTACATGGACGCAATAATTAACTTCTAGAGAGGGCAATACCAAAATAAATTAAATCTAAACACAAAATAAACATGCAAACAGAAGACATCAAACTAAACCTTAACCTAACCAAAGACTATAGATATAGAAAGACGGTTCACTCCTATTACTTATGAATGGGAGAAACTGCAATGCGCTGTCACATGCCTGTCCTGTCTCGTGTAGCACATGTGGTGTTTGTGTTCCTGTCTCTGTTTCGATCCCACCCTCCTTGTTATCTCATTATTGGTTTCATTTGCCCCACCTGTTGTTCCCTCATTACCTGCCTGATTTGTCCCTTTTATAAGTTCCTTTGTGTTTGCAGTCTGTGTCGGATCGTTATCTTGTATACTTCTCCTGTTTTCCCGTGACCCTCCGGTATGTTTGTTGTTGAAGTTGTTGTTTTGTTTTATATTATGTTTTTCCCCCTTGTGGGTTTTTGTTTTACTTTATGTTTCTTTTATTAAATAAATCACTATTCTTTTGCAATTGAGTCCTCACCTAGTTTTCTTTAGTTATCACGTAACATGCACAACATGGCGGAGTCCCGCCTTCTAAATAAAAGAGCCAATTGCTGATTGTTAAAGTCATTACATCACAGAAGCTTCCATTAAGGCTCCGGTTCCCATATAAATATATTTACAAAATTAATGGCACCCATATCCCTACGGCTTTCTTAAATTAAGATGTTAATCATCAAATAAAGAATGAAACTTAAGCAAATACAACTTGCCCTGCACTAGGAATAAAGAGGTGGAACAGTCCATTTACAATCAGTGCAACAGGTCTTCCCCTGCAATAAAATCACACAGCTAATAACCTACCTTAACTTACACGCAGTGCTGGGTTAGTTACTATAAAAACTTACTAGTTACTCATTACATCACTGTACTAATCACTCTCTCTAAAAAGTATTGCATTACTTATTACTATTTACTTATATTTATTAGGCTACTATCACAACCTCAACCAGTCGAACAATATAAGAATAGACATGAAGAAATTTAAATTCTTTCAAATAAAAAAAATTGCATAAATTATTCTTGAACTGACCAAAGTATCTGGGAGAAAGCTACATTAAAAACCGAATCATAAGAGAGAGAGACACTCAAGAGCGCTGATTAACATCAGGTGTCACTACTCATCAGAGCGGAAACAAAGTAGACAAACAAACAGGCATACACAAAACAACATTATGATTAAGCATATTTTTAACGGAATAGAATTAGGAATTATACGCAGATGATGGTACATTGTGGAAAATAGAAAATGAAATACATAATATATAACAAAACTCCTTCAAAAAGCAATAAAAGAGGTAGGATGGTCCATTACATCGGTTTTTAAGTTATCTGTTAGTAAATCAAACTGTATGGTTTTCTCAAGGAAAAATATTCCTGAAAACATCAAATTATTTTTGTATGGGAATCCATTAGAAAGATTGTCAGTATTTAAACACTTAGGATTATGGTTTGATAGCAAATTCACATGGAGAACACATATAAATATGATAGAAAATAAAAGCAAAAAAGTTATAAATTTGATGAGAGCTGTATCAGGATGCGGATGAGGTGCAGATAAAACAACAATGATTAATATATAGAGAGGTATGCTAAGACCCATTTTTGATTATGGTTGTACATTATATAGAGCAGCAGCTAAATCAAACCTGAAAAATTAAAGGCTAAAGCTTTAAGAGTATGCCGGAGCACTTCGACATACGGTACTCCAAATAATGCCTTAATGACAGCAACAGAAGAACTGCCAGTTGATATAAGAAAAAACAAGATATCCATGGCATATTGGAGTAGATTGGAAAGCAGTAAACAAGAACATCAAACTAAGAGAGTACTAGAAGACTGTTGGGAATATAAAATAAATACAGGAAGGGATTTTGGATGGATAATAAAAGGTGAAGATAAGAGAGTACTAGAAGACTATTGGGAATATAAAAGGGATTTTGGATGGATAATAAAAGGTGAAGTAGATAAATATAAATTATCGCAATTAGTGTTAGGACCAGTAACAGGAAAAATCCCACCATGTTTGTTTCCTATGGCAAAGGTAGATGGGTCCCACTTTATATTAAGTGGCTCTAATACCTGTGAACTTACATGGTAACTACATGTGTACATAGTATGTAACTACAGTGTAAGTACACATTGGTATATAGTATCTACAGCTGTAATATTTGTGTAACTACACATATGTAACAACCCACGGAATGGTATGTGTGAGTACAAATGTGTAACAGGAATTATGTAACTACAATTTTGTATTTTGTACAACTTTGTATTTACAAAAGTTGTTCCACTTCCACATGCAATCTTAAATACTGCAGTTACCAGTTTGGATATACATTTATTTAATTTCAAACCATGTCAGTATGTTAAAAGCAGATTTAGTTTCACAGTGGCAGAGTTTTTCTATTTTTTTTTTTCTTTTCTTTTTTCTTTTTAGGCAGTCTAAAGCAGTGGTTCTCAATTCCAGTCCTCGTGACCCACTGCTCTGCACATTTTGTATGTCTCTCTTATCTGACACACTCAGTTCAGTTCATGGAGTCTCTCCTAATGAGCTGATGATCTGGTTCAGGTGTGTTAAATAAGGGAGACATACAAAATGTGCAGAGCAGTGGGTCACGAGGACTGGAATTGAGAACCACTGGTCTAAAGGACCCAGCTGAGAAGTGATCAATGTTTAATACTTGGTAATTTCACCCATGCAATTGTTAAATTACTTTTAAGTGGGAAGTTCCTATGAAATTATCATGTAATGACACTGATGGTACACAGCAATTACCTTAACAATTACAGTTTATATTAAGTGGACAGTTCCACTTAGTTCCATCAGGGGCCTGTTACAATGTAAGTGCACTGTTATTTTAGTGTTACACAGATGTTTAGGTTTTGCATATTACACAGTAAGTTGTGACCGTTTTACACTTTATATTGAGTGGACATTTCCTGAGAAGTTACTATGTAAGTACACTGGTATCACAAGGGGAAACTTTAGTTATAATTCAACATTAGCCCTGCCAGTCATAAATATGGATGTGATGTGGTAACAAGTGAAGCACGCAGCGTCTCGCGCCCTCGCTAATGTTTGCTCATCTTTAAATTTATTGTTTGTAACTTAACTCTCTCCTAAACCTATCCAAAGTGGTGGATTTACTAACTTACTGATCTGCTGTGACGATGCCGAAGGCAAAAGCGGTGCAGACCGACTCAAACGCTGAGACGGTCACAATGGCGTCCCTCACCCTCCTGCTTGAGTCTCATCGAACCGCCATCTCCGAGGTCTTCAAACAAACTTTCTCATCTCTTGAGACCAAGTTGAACGGTGTCATAACTACCGTGACAGAACACGCTGAGAAACTTGAAATCCTTGAGAGTGAAGGTGACGCGCGAGAGCTATGCCTAAAGGCTGCCAAGGAAGCTATCACCAAGCTCCAGACAGACCATGCTAAACTAGCAACTAAAATCGTCGACCTCGAATCACGGAGCCGGCGTAACAACATCAGGGTCATTGGTGTACCTGAATCCGTGGAGTGGCCACAACCGACAGCTTTCTTCACCAAGATGCTCGAGGAGGTCTGTGGAGTGTGAACGGGCTCACAGAGCCCTGGCACTCAAACCTCCACCCAACCAGCGGCCAAGACCGATCATCATTCGTCTCCTCAGGTTCCAGGTAAAGGATAAGATCATCCGCCATGCACAGACCATGAGGGGTAGGCTGAAATTCTGGGACCATTCCATCCTTGTATTTGAGGACTACCCTCCAGAGGTTGTGGAGCAGTGGAAAGAGTTTAAGACGGTCATGTCGGAGTTGTACGAGCGTGGATTCAAGCCGGCCTTGCTCTACCCGGCCAGGCTTTACATTAAGATGGAGTCGGGAGGTAGGAAACACTTTCCCATGGTAGCTGAGGCTGAAGCTTTCATTGTCTCCTTGCCCTCGCGGAACACCTAGATCATAGTTTGCCCAAATCCATGCGACGAGGGTGACAGACCTGCAGGCCACGGCTTACTGTCGTTTGAGCTCCTATTTTATTTCGTTCTCCATTGACAGCGCACAGCGGTGATCTGTTTGCCACTACTTTTGCGGATTTTGGGCGACAGTCTCTCTATCATGACTTATTGTTTCTAATAAGTTAGCCTACTCCCCTTTACGGGAGACTCGAATCTTGTTTTCAGGTGGAGAGGTGAAGAGACATTTTGCTTTCCATTTCTATGAGACTATTTTCATTTCTTTTTTCTTTTTTTTTTCTTTGCGAGTCGGCGCGGATGACTGCGGTGTGGTACAAATTGTTTATACAATGGTACTAGAATATTGTTGTGTGTGTGTGTGTTGTGTATGTGCGTGTGTTTGGTTGCTCCGAGTGTGTTTGCGACTATCGCCGTGTCAATGTCTCAGTGTAATCCCAGAAAACTCCATGATCAATTTGTACTGCTTATATTATGGGTTTTGATGATTTCAATATTGTTGGAGATTCTCAGCACTGTATTGATATGGATGGCAATACTACTTGTAATGTTTTTGACCCTGGTAACTTAAAACAATTAAATGATATATATAATTATTCACTGTTACATTTAAACATCAGAAGCCTAAACAAACATCATTCTGATTTAGTTTCTCTACTATCTAACTCAAGCTGTCACTTTGATGTTATTGGGTGTAGTGAAACCTGGCTCAATGAATTTTCAAATGTCGATTTACTTAACCTTGATGGATACAATCTACACATTAAGAACAGACCAAATAGAACAGGTGGAGGGGTCTGCTTTTATGTTAAGAGTAGCCTCCAAGTAAATATCTGTGATTTTTATTTAGAGGATGATCATTGTGAGTCTTTATTCATTGAGATTAACAATTATGACAAAATATTTATCGTCGGTGTAAACTATCGTCCACCAGACTCTGCTCTTGACACTTTTTATTGTAAACTGGAAGATCTATTATATAAACTGAATAATAAAAAAAAAAAGACTGTATACTTCTTGGTGACTACAACATTGATATTTCTAAGGAAGATGGGGCAAAACATGACTTCATGAACACATTGCATTCCTCCTCTTTTTTCCCCACCATTGATAGATTTACTAGAGTAACACCTACATCCAAAACTATTATTGACAATATCATTACTAATATTCAAAACATCAAGCTGGAGACGGGAGTCGTACAGGCTGACATCACAGATCATTTCCCAATTGCAATATTTTTTGGCTCTGGCAAATCAGTCTCTCCTCCACTCTCTAAAATTAAATCTAAAATTCTTAATGAGAGAACCTTACAGCATTTAACTGTTAACTTACATGCCAAGTCGTGGGCTTCTGTCTATGACAGTGCGACTCCTGATGCTGCATATGACAATCTGATAAAGATCATTCAAGACTCCATCAAGGACACAATTCCTGAGAAGACTGTCAAATGCAGCACTACTCTCCAGAACCCTTAGATTACAAAGGGAATTTTGAAATCTATTAAATTTAAAAGTAGGCTTTACAAATTCTACATGAAAAATCCTTCTAGTTTAAATAAAGAGAAATATATTTCCTATAAAAATAAATTAACACAGATTATAAGAAAGAGCAAAAGAAATCATTACACAGAACTTCTAAAAGCTTCACAGGGGGACTGCAGGAGGTCATGGAATGTTTTAAATGAAGTTCTCAATAGGAGACATAAACCGACTGCTCTACCTGATCTTGGTGATGCCAAAGCTGATTTTGCACAGAGTTTTAATAATCATTTCGCTTCAATTGGTGTAAATCTGTCTAAAAAGATAAGTCAGCCCAAGGGTGTCACCTTTAAGCATTTTCTTTCTGGTAGTTACATTCATTCTTTCTTCATGATACCAACAGACAGTACCGAACTCCTCAAGATCATTTTGGACTTGAGGAGCTCATACATCGCTGGTGTAGATGGATTATCTAGTAAGATCATGAAGGCCATTGCGAACGTCATTGTAGAGCCACTGGCTCATTGTATTAACCTTTCTTTATTTACTGGTATTGTACCTAAAATGACAAAAATCGCTAAGATAATTCCAATTTTTAAATCGGGCGATAGAAATGATATGAATAATTACCGGCCCATATCAATTCTACCCACTTTTTCTAAAGTAATGGAGAAGGTAGTATACAATAGACTTAGTGGCTATCTTGATAAATTAGATATTCTTGTTCCCTCTCAATACGGTTTCAGAAAAAAGAGCACAACCTGTATGGCAATACTAGACCTAATTGAACAAATTAATGACTGTATTGAAGAGGGAAAATGTGGTATTGGTATTTTCTTGGACCTATCAAAAGCCTTTGATACCATTGATTTTGATATCTTATTGCGCAAATTACAACACTATGGTATCAGAGGTCTAGCACTTGAATGGTTCAGAAGTTATCTATCTGAGAGGGAACAGTATGTCCATGTCAATGATCATAATTCTACTTGTAAGCCCATAATCTTTGGGGTCCCCCAGGGCTCCATTTTAGGGCCACTCTTATTTATTCTATATATAAATGATTTTGTAAATTCATCGACATTATTCCATAAAATTTAAGGTGTTGCCCTCTATCTCCAACTTTAAAAGACAACTAAAAAAATATTATCTATCAACCTATATTTAATATATAACTGTCTTCTCATGGACTACTGGGATCTATGTGTATGAATGTATGTGTATGTACTTTTATGTATGTAGTGGTGCGCTTTTGCATGCTTTCAGTTTACTTACCATCGTCTGGTTGCAGGTGGTAACTGTGTACCTTGTCTGTACCACTTCTTTTTCATAAACTATGGGCCCCCACCTATAAGCTTTTTTTTAGCTTATTTGGGGGACCCATTCACTATACCAAATTCTGATTCTGTACCCCCGCTGTATTATAGAATTTGCTGGTAGTGGTATTTTGTGAATAAACCCAAACTCAACTCAATATATGGTATACACATATGAATCTTCATGGTTTCCATAAAGTTTCAGTGTATTCCAAACTGGTAACTGCAGAATTTAAGACCGCTTGTGGAAGTGGAATAACTTGTGTAAATACATATTGTTGTTACAAAATTGTAGTTACATAATTCATGTTACACATGTGTAAGGGTGGATTCCTGCAGTGGTTCAAGCTGCAAGAAATGCAGAATGACTAAAGAAACCTTATTAGCAAGATGGTAAAAACTGCACATTTCTTGTCTATTCCACCCACTGCCACTTATACCAATGACGGAAATAAGCGCAGTTACAATAGCTTAATATTTGTGGGAGAGCGTTGCTATAGAGAGTGACGATATTGTATTGCAATATGTAGCACTTCAAAGTCAATACCAAATCAAAACTAGTTAGCACATTAGTTGTAATTGAAAAGGTTTAATGAAAAAATATGGTTATGGTTAAACTTAAAATAGTTACAAAATAGATGTATGAGATGGTGATAACTTATACCATTAATCTTACCCAGCATGTAAAATGTTACCAGAGAGAGAGAGAGAGAAAGAAAAGAGGAGGCAAAAGGAGAGAGCCCCAAGAATAAGAAGAGAGCCCCCAAGAAAGGGACCCAGAGAAGAAGAGAGCCAGAGCATCAAAGAGACAGAACAGCAGTTTCAATCTTCTTTTATCCTTTCCTTGACCATGTGACTAAAAACCAGATGCCAGACATTCAAACTGACCAATCAGATAATTACACGTCACCCACTGTACTAAAGGTGTGACAATTTATCGACCCCCAAAGTACAAACGTTTTGCTAGATCACTATCAGCCCCGCTGTGCCTTTAGGAACTCCAAATGATCACTGTGGTAGGAAGAGGGGGTAGAAAAACAGTCAAGCAAATATTTTTGTTCATTTAAAATATCTTGGATTATTTTCAATCCTACACATGTGTTCTTACTGAAGTGAAAAAAGTGTTGTTACTTACACATACCATTCCGTGGGTTGTTACATATGTGTAGTTACACAAATATTACAGCTGTAGATACTATGTACCAATGTGTACTTAAACTGTAATTGCATACTATGTACACATGTAGTTACCATGAAAGTTCACAGGTATTAGGGCCACTTAATATAAAGTGGGACCGGTAGGGGTAAATCTAAATAAGAATATAGAAATACATGAAAACAATAGTAAATTATATAGAGAGAAATA
This sequence comes from Abramis brama, assembly GCF_963993115.1. Taxonomy (NCBI): domain Eukaryota; kingdom Metazoa; phylum Chordata; class Actinopteri; order Cypriniformes; family Leuciscidae; genus Abramis; species Abramis brama. The sequence goes on from NC_139976.1 coordinate 2,768,545, forward strand.
AATACAAGAGAAATATTTTTCATATTTACAGACGGATCAAAGATACCAGAATCTGGGTGACTGGTAGGAATATATATTCCAGAATTTGAAATAAGCATATTCAAAAGATTATCAAATAATTTAGCAATATATACAGTAGAATCAGTGGCAATAATGGTTGCATTACAGTGGACAGAAGATGTTAGACCAGATAGAGTAATTATATGTTCACTCTATGTCAGCACTTAATAGTTTAATGTCAAATAAATCCATTAGAGAAGACATGTTAAACGATATGACATTAAATTTGTGAGAAGAAGGGTATAAAGGATACACTTGTTGAAGGTTTAGTCAGTTTATCTAATACATCCCAATTTTACCACCCCATTATCTTCTCTTTCAGACAGACAGATGTTAGATGTTTACCTGTACTCTTGTTTTTGCCACATCAGTGAATGAGTGAATGAGTCTTTTTTCTTTATTCTCTCAGAACCCACAACTTCCATCTCTGATCCATGCTATGATTATAACACTCTTGATGAATATTGGAGAGACATACGGCAATACCAATACTTTGGATATGATGACACTCTTGTTGAATGGAGTGGCTGGTATCGGCTGTATCTGAATGGAGAAAGTGCCCAGATGTCTGAGTGGTGTGTGAGTTATGTGGGATGTGGTGGTGACACTGGACTGTATCTCAGCGGTTCTCATCCAACACTTGAGGATGGAGTGGTGACCCGTGAAGTTGTGGGAACTAGTTCATGGTGGGGGTGGTGGGGGTCCACTCAGTGCGGCGCCTACAGTTCCACATCCATCCGAGTCAAAGCCTGTCCAGGAGATTATTACGTCTATGAATTTGTCAAACCCAACATATCATCCCCTCTGCCTATGTACTGTGCAGGTACAATATTCACCCTTTTCTTTGGGATATTTGTTATGATTATTTAATTCATTATAATGAGCTATATCTGTATAGCTCATTGTTAGCTAATTTAACATTCATCTTTTGTTTTATAAAAATAAGCATGTTTTAACTAGTTATAATCAGTGGTGTGCAGTCCATTATCTATTCTGTATAGTAGGTTATGTAACAGATCAATAGCACCTCGATCTCTTTGTTACACAATTCCTCAAATCACACTTTAGGCCATTTGCTTAATAATTAATATGTATACTGTTTATGAACACATCATAATATTACTCCACAGTCTCTTATTGCAGTCAAGTCTTTGTCAGAATACTCTTATTTGCATAGCTTTTAGCAAATTTTTGCCAATGTTGCTCTGCCTCTACAGGCTGCTGTCAGCTACTGTAGACTTGCCCCATTTTGAGCCTGAAAGTACACAGATGGTTAGAATATAATTGTTCAAAATTATGTAATTAACTGTCATAATAGGTTTTAGGATATAATACTCTTGTATATACAGTATAGGCAATATATTTAATAATACTTTTGCAAACTCCATGACAGTTGCTTTCCAAAGCATCAGCAGTGATCCCTGCTACAACTATGAGTCTCTGGATCGTCCCTGGAGAGCCAACAATGAAAGTGGAGATTTCATTTGTGATGACATGTTCTCCTGGAATGGCTGGTATCGGCTTTTCTACTATGGAATGGACATCCGGATGTCAGAGACCTGTGTTAGTTCATACACCTGTAACACAGACCTCAATCTGTGGCTCAATGATCCTCACCCTCAGATAGAGGATGGAGTGGTGACCAGGGAGGTCTGTGGTAGTGGTTATTGGGGAAGCTGCTGTGATTATAAGTTGAGACCCATCAGAGTGAAAGCGTGTCCAGGAAATTACTATGTCTATGAACTTGTGAATCAAGCATGGTGGTGTTCAGGATACTGTACAGGTACTGTGGTTTTCTCATTTATTCAAGTATTTCAAACCTTTTTGTAAATGATTTCTGCATGACATGAATTTCCTTCTTTTTAGATGTCAACACTATTTCACAGGCAGTTTCCACTATAAGTCCAGATATATTCACTGGATCCAGCATCACCTTGAGTAAGCTGCAAATTATATATATGAACGAAAATTTGAGTATTATTAAAAATTATCTATTTTTTCCCCAATTAAAGATTTGCATTACAGTGAAAATGGCTATTTTATGCACAAACATTTTCACTATTACACACATTGCATGAATGACTCATTGAAATATAACTTGTTTGTTTTGGTCTCATCATCTCTCTCTAACAGATTATGACCCGTGTAATAACTACAACATACTCGACAACTACTGGAGAAGCACACTCAATTACTGGTCTATGTTTGGATTCATATCTGATCATGATGACACTCGTGTAGAATGGGATGGCTGGTATCAACTCTTCATTAATGGATCAAGTGCTCAGATGCCTGAGTGGTGTTTTAATTACATGTCATGTGGAGGTTATAGTTCTCTGTGGCTTGGTGACTCTCATCCTCGGCTAGAAGATGGAGTTGTTACTCGTGAAGTTTACGGTACTCACTATGATCAGTGCAGTCGCTACAGATCCGACCCGATCCAAGTCAAAGCTTGTCCTGGAAATTATTATGTCTACAAATTTACCAGGCCAACTCTTTCAATCCCGGCTCCTGTATATTGTGCAGGTATATTCATTCATCTTTATATTTGACATGCTTATCATGATTTGTATTGGTTTGTATACATATTATCATCTTGAATATATTTAATCTGCAATATATAATGCTCTCTTCCTACTTTTTCCTTAAAAGTTCCTTTCTCCACCCCGAGTGTCGATCCCTGCTTCAACTATACCAGTCTGGATGAGCCTTGGAGATCCACCAACAACTCTTATTATAATAACTATTACTACTATGGCATGTGTGATTTTAATGTTGAGTGGAATGGCTGGTACAGGATGTTCTACAATGGTGAAAATGCTCAGATGCCAGAATCATGTGTAAATCAGTACACCTGTGGCACTTATGAACCATTGTCGCTCAACGGCCCTCACCCACAGCTGGAAGATGGAGTGGTCACCCGTCAGGTCTGTGTCTCCACATGGAATGGCTGCTGTACTTACACATCCCACCCTATAAGAGTCAAAGCCTGTCCAGGAAATTACTATGTGTATGAGTTTGTCAAGCCAATATTTTGTGGAGCTTACTGTACAGGTGAGCATTTACTTATACAATCTTCATTTGAGCACTTGTATGATCTTCAATAATATACTTTTCTGGATTTTTTTTAAAAAAATGATTGAAGTTGATATAAAATGTTCCTAATACCAGAAGCCTCAAGTCAGTCCATCTCATCAGCGTCTACAACAACAGAGACGATCCCGTTCATAGAATCCATGACTCCACCAATCACAACCACTGGTAAAGTCTTGCTTCCTTAATAAACTCTCTTGAGAATTTTTTTTGGACGTGTTTTTATTAAACATGATCTCTTGAAATGTTCCTGCTTATCGCATGAAGTAAATTCATAATAATTTCTGCAAAAAACACATTAGGAAGAAGCAATACAGCTCACAAATGAGTATGCAATTCAGACCCTATATATTAAAATGTAATCATAGAATGCAATTTTAGATAAAGTGAAGTACTGAAACTTTGTTAATAGTGAAAACTAAACCACCAGTGTTTCTCAAAGTCAGTTACCCATGTTCACACACACCAACCATCAGAGACAGGGAATTACTGCATGTACACACAAAAATCTAAAAAAAATCTGATTGTAATATGATGGCCTTTTATACATTCATTGAGTTTTATAGTGTAGTGTCGTTCTTGTCTCAATATTACTTACTATGGTTTGGGGTGATTTCTAGACCATATGGCTATCTTAGACTGACACTAGTTTGAGAAATTCACGAACAAGATGCAAAATGAACTAATTAGCAAATGATACATGCAAGTGTAATAAGCCATGAAATCAAATCAAAAGCAGAGATCTAGGAACAAGATATTTCTGCAGATTAGTTTTAATTTATGTTTTGTTTTTGACTGGGGAGAGAAAGTCAGTTCTTAAAGATGTTTTAAATCTGAAAGAACAATCAAAATCTGATTTTCAATATTTGTAATATTTCCATAACAGCAGCTCCCCCTGTTGACCCCTGCTACAACTACAATGTTCTGGATGATTCATGGAGAGCCACCAACAATCAACATTCCTCTCAAATAATGTGTGACACTTGGATCAGCTGGAACGGCTGGTACCGTCTCTTCATTCAGGGTCAGAGCGTTCAGATGCCAGACACATGTGTTGATGAGTATAGTTGTGGCACTCATGCTCCACTGTGGCTGAATGGAGGACATCCAACAGTTGAGGATGGAGTGGTCACTCGAGATGTCTGCGGTCACTGGAGCAATAACTGCTGCTATTTCCAATCCAATCCCATTAAAGTCAAAGCCTGTCCAGGAGATTATTATGTTTATGAGTTTGTGAGCCCAACTGGCTGCAGTTTGGCATACTGTGCAGGTAAATATATTTACATGTGCCCTTTGTTTATGTAAGAGATAATTGCTTTTTGTTTAATATTAATAATTTATTTCAGATTCAAGCAACATAAACACTACCACTACTACTGTCACACCAGAGACAACCACAGATGAAACTACAACAACAGAAACTACAACTGGTAATATAATATACAATGTTACACTCTGGAGGATTGTTGTTTTGCATGAGCAAATCAGATCTATGTTATGTGTTTGTAATGCATTTAAATAATTGACAGAAACAGGTCCATATGATTTTACAAATCTGTCTGAGGGGATAGAGAAAGGGAGGGGGAGGCAAATACATAGAGACTAGTGCCTCCGTTGGTAAACAAATTACCCAATCACCATTGAGTTTTCCACTTCCAGTGATTAGGAGTGTTGAGAAAAGTAACATGGCAGAGGAGGCTAGCCTCCCTTGATATATCGACCAATCATTGACGAGACGCAAATTTCGTGATATTCGTTTGAACTGCCACTGCTGATGTAACTATGGAGAGTAGAGATATTGAATATTTGATCACAATCAAATTTGCTAAACTTCTAAAACAACAGCTAAAAATTTAAAATGAAGGAAGACCCCATGCTTAAGTTGGATATAGGCTTTATAGCACCTTCACTAAACGGCTGAACATGCTCTTTTAACACGGACATTTAAAAGGACAGAAGGATGAATTTTTGCTTCAAGTGAGTAAGTGAGTAGACTTATATTTATATTGTCTTGATGTATGTGTCGTTTTCTATAAATATTCTGTCCATAAGTGACCAAAAACGCCATTTTAAAGCAGTTAAAAAAATCAGCCTGTTAAAATGTTGTGTGCCTAAATTTTAAAACCCACCAGCCGCCACTGGTTTCCACCTCCATGGATAAATAAACAGAGAGTTTACATACACAGGGATGTATTTAAAACCATGGAGACAAACTAGCAAAGGAAACAAAGCCAAACAGGAAAAGAATATAGTGGAAACAAAACCAAAACTGAACATAATCGTTACAGTAGGCCCCATGGCGGAAAGCATGTCGGAAGGAGGGAGGGAGGGAAGGGGTAACATCCCAACAGAGGGAGGGAGGGGGTAACATCCCAACAGAGGAGGGAGGGAGGAAGGGGGTAACATCAAAACAGAGGAGGGAGGGAGGGAGGAAGGGAGGGAGGGAGGGAGGGATGAACATAATTTCCTTTACAATTTGATTGGTTCTTCATAGACAAACCCTTCTGTTACTAGGTAGAAGCAAACTGTTTTAAGTTTTGAAACCTAGACATCTGTCTAGTTTAATTTCCCCTATTTGTTATTTATACACTCACACAACCAAAGTCACGAGTTTTGGGGAAACATACATTTAAAATTCAAAAGCATATGAATGTTGTTCCTGCAAGAAAAATAAATGTTAGATATGATTAATTAAAAAATCCATCACAGTATTGACACAGATTTCATGATTAGATTGCAGTTTTCAAGCTCTTTCTTTATTAATTAGGGCTGCAACTAACGATTATTACAACGATTGTTGCAACGGTCAATGATTAACTCTTAACTGACTATTCCAACACATTTGAATGGACATATTGCTTTTAGACTAACAAATGGTTTTTATACAAACTATAAAATGCTTTTTCTGTCGCATAATACTTAGTCATCATATTTTTCTGCAGTGCTTAACATTTATATGAAAATCGATTCTTCCATCCTCTATGACTTTCCCTCTTCTGCGGAAAGTTGTGAATTTTTGAAGCTTGCTTTTAATTTGTCACAGTCACTGGCTGCAACACAAAGGAAAGTTGTCAGGATCTTGATGTACCGGGGCGTTGCTAACACAATGCTAAATCATAAATCAGATGTATGTACAATAACATTACGATGTTCAGCAATCGATTTAAATAGGTTAAATAGGTTTAATTAGGTTTAATTTGTCGTTTAATGAGGTCTAATATATGTTGTTAGTGGTGAGAATTCAAGTGTGTATTTACATGGTCCAGTGGCAGAACCTTTGCCAAGCGTGTCAGAGGTTCTGGGTTCTAATCCGCACTCGTAGGCTATAGGTTTTTTTGTTTTTTTTCTCATCAAAACCGATTATGTTTATCAGTGGTTGTATATCAGGCAAGGACACGTTTGTGTGCATTTTGTTTTGTAATTTTACCGGAACGAATAGAGAGTCTCCGCAACGGATTGAAGCGCGCGTCCGAGTGAAGAGAACACAGTATCCGCCCGTCCCACCCGCAAATTACACCTATGCTGTGACCTACACCAACTATGGAAAACTTTTCTATCATGTATGCCAATGAAAGACGAATTAGTGTGACATGTGCACCCCCGCCCCGAACTGCAGGCTGCAGCCAGGTGTAGGCTACTTGGGCCCTGTCCCAAATGGCACACTTCAAATGCACTTACGTTCTTGGCTGCCGCGTGCAAGTTTTCGCAGGGCAGGGGCAAGGCGTAGGGTGTCCCATTTGTCATTTTAGGTTTCAGAAGGGTGCTCACGCCGCCTTTGCAGTCGATATGCACCCTCGATGCGCACACCAAGGCCACACTGAAGCGAGCTCCGCAACAGACTACTTCCTGACAGTCAAAACAGCGTTACGTTATGAAAGTGCGGGCTCGTAGGAAACTGTATTTTGACTTTTGATGCATGTAAACCTGTTGTAGGAGACCTCCAAAACAAAATTAGGAGCCTTAAAAATAGCATAATTGGGGCACTTTCTAGCAAATATCATAAAAACATTATTGTTAACCCAAATAACTCATAATTCCTGTTTTCTGTCTATGATTTCCCTCTGTTGCTCTGGCTGAACGGATAACAGTATACTTGTCACGGGTGGCTGCAGTAAGTTAGGTAGAAGTTAGACTCACTCGAGGGCTCAACTTCCGGGGGGATTGTGAGCGCTGTCCTCTTATCCTCTGGCTCTAGCTCACTCGTCTCGGCAGGTGGTCTCTCAGTGTCTGCGGGGGGCTCTCACGCATTCTCCGCGGTCGAAGGTAGGGTGACCACCCGTCCCGCTTTGCGTTGTACCGCACAGCATTTTCACCCCTTGTCCCGCACATCGCATATTGAGAATATGTCCTGCATTTTCATCGGTATATTGGTTTTTAATTATTATATTAAGAAAACGTGCATGTGTTATTTGACCTTTTTAAGAAAGCATTTTATTTATTCTTTTTGCGGTGTAGTTTTTCACCTATATTTAACAGCGCTTCGTCGGAAGTACAAACACAACAGCCTTTTTTCAAATCCTATCCAATGGTTGAAAAGAAAGGAGTAAACACGGTCACTAGTAGGTTGTGACAGCTGTCAATCAAAATGTGGACCGGTGATTCGTTCCATGTGTTTCCTGTCAGAAAACAAATGGATAATTCGGTCAATTAAAATGAACTTAAGTGTTAAATAACTAAATAATTAATAATTAATTAAATTAAACTATTTAATTTAACAGAATTTATCAACTTGTTGCCTGCTGTGGTTGTTTTAATTCACATCCTTTCTAAAAATATTAAAGTTTTTGGTTTAATATATTCTTAATATAAAAGACTGTCAATGATCTAATTTCATGTTGTTTTATATTTTATTTGTTCATTGTTTATTTTGTTGGATTTTAATTGGACTTGGTCAGAACTGTTTATAAAATAGTTATCTGCATGATGCCTGCTGCCTTTGGGCTCAGTGATGTTGAATTTAAATGACATGTCAAATAAAGACATGTTATGTTACATTATGATGTAGGCTAATGGTGTTTTCTGGAAGGTACTAAAGAACAAATAATTTTTATCAGCTGAAAGGCAGAATTCAAATGTTTTTATTAAGTTAGACATTATATAATAATAAAACAACTAACAAAAAATCTTTAAATATAATCAGTGTGAAAGCAGCCTTAATGAAACCGAAAGAGAGACGACAGTAGACGTGAAAAGGATAGGACAGTAGGAAATGTCATATATTACAAATATATTGAAAATAAAGAAAATATATATTTGGTCTTATCGAGGGAATGCGCTGAATGTAGTATGTGATCTGGATGGGAAAAAGCATGAAATATAGGATTTTACAAACCCTTATTATTTGTCCTTTACATTTGTATTGTTATTTATTAATTTGTTTATTTTAAGTTTATTTTGAATTGTTCATACATCACACTCTTAATTATCTGATGATGATCTTGAATGTAGTTCCTTTATATGTTTTGTTTCAATTGGAAAATAATTGTACCTAAATTATTGAATTTCACACTTTGTTATTTCTATTTGGTGAAAACAACTATGAATACTGTTCCTAGAAATCACTCAGTCGAGATCAAGGGTCAATTCTTTTTAAATGTGTGAGAGAAGGGTATAAAGGATACACTTGTTGTAGGTTTAGTCAGTTTATTTAGTTCATCCTCATTTTACCATCCCAATATCTTCTCTTTCAGACAGACACAGATGTTAGATGTTTACCTGTACTCTTGTGTTTGACACCTCAGTGAATAAGTCTTTTTTCTTTATTCTCTCAGAACCTACAACTGATCCATGCTATGATTATAACACTCTTGATGAATATTGGAGAGATGTACGGCAAAACCAATATCTGTACTATGGATATGATGACACTCTTGTTGAATGGAGTGGCTGGTATCGGCTGTATCTGAATGGAGAAAGTGCCCAGATGTCTGAGTGGTGTATGAGTTATGTGAGATGTGGTGGTGAAACTGGACTGTATCTCAGCGGTTCTCATCCAACACTTGAGGATGGAGTGGTGACCCGTGAAGTGGGAAAAAATGCATGGGGGTGGTGGTGGGGATCCAAACAGTGTGGCGCCTACAGTTCCACATCCATCCGAGTCAAAGCCTGTCCAGGAGATTATTACGTCTATGAATTTGTCAAACCCAACATATCATCCCCCCAGCCTGTGTACTGTGCAGGTACAATATTAAATCTTATCTTTATAATTTTTTATGTCAGTATAAAGGGTAAATGCTGTAGCTATTAGATAATTGAACATACATATTTTGTTTTATGAAAATAATCATGTTTTAACTAGTTATAATCAGTGGTGTGCAGTCCATTACCCATTCTGTATAGTAGGTTATGTTACAGATCAATAGCACCTAGATCTCTTTGTTACACAATTCCTCAAATTACACGTTATGCCATTTGTTCAATAATTAATATGTAAAATAAAATTTAAATGAAAACATTGTGATATTACTCCACAGCTTTTGTCATTCGTAGCCCCTCAGGTGTTGCTCTGCTGTCAGCCACAGACTTGCCCCATTTTAGCCTGACAGTACACCACTGGTTAGAATAAAATTGCTCGAAATCATGTAATTAACCATCATAATTGGTCTTATGGTATAAAACTGTTATGCTCTTTAGGATGTAATATATTTTAACAGTACTTTTGCAAACTCCATGACAGTTGCTTTCCAAAGCATCAGCAGTGATCCCTGCTACAACTATGAGTCTCTGGATCGTCCCTGGAGAGCCAACAATGAAAGTGGAGGTTACGTTTGTGATGAACTTTTTTTCTGGAATGGCTGGTACCGGCTTCTCTACTATGGAATGGACATCCGGATGTCAGAGACCTGTGTTAATTCATTCACCTGTAACACAGTAGTCAGTCTGTGGCTCATTGATCCTCACCCTCAGATAGAGGATGGAGTGGTGACCAGGGAGATCTGTGGAGGGACTTATTGGGGAAGCTGCTGTGATTACAAGTCAACCCCCATCAGAGTGAAAGCGTGTCCAGGCAATTACTATGTCTATGAACTTGTGAATCCAGCATGGGGGTGTGGAGGATACTGTACAGGTACTGTACTTTTCTGATTTATTTAAGTATTTAAAAACTTTTTTTAAATGATTTTTGGCATGACATATTTTTTTTTTTTTTTTTAAGATGTCAACACTATTTCACAGGCAATTTCCACTGTAAGTCCAGATATATTCACTGGATCCAGCATCACCTTGAGTAAGTTGTTAATAAAAAATAAAAATAAAAATATATATATATATATACTGTATATATATATATATATATATATTTTATATATATATATATTTATATATATATATATATTTATATATATATATATATATATATATATATAATTTTATATATTATATTTTAATATATATATATATATATATATATATATATATATATATATATATATATATGAACGAATATATGGGTGTTATTGAAAATTAAAATGATCAGTTTTCTTCCAATTAAATATTTGCATAATAGTTTAAATGGCAATATTTATGCATAAACATTTTCACTATTACACAGTGACATTGTGTATGAATGATTTAAGAATCTCATGATTATTACAGTGTTTGACTGGTTCAGATTTGCTCTTGTGAAGTTTCTCATTGAAATATAACTTTTTTGTTTTGGCCTCATCATCTCTCACTAACAGATTATGACCCATGTAATAACTACAACATACTCGACAACTACTGGAGAAGCACACACAATTACTGGCCTATATATGGATCATTAACTGATCATGATGACACTCGTGTAGAATGGGATGGCTGGTATCGACTCTTTATTAATGGCTTGAGTGCTCAGATGCCTGAGTGGTGTGCGTCTTATATATCATGTGGAGGTTTTAGTTCTCTGTGGCTTGGTGACTCTCATCCTCGGCTAGAAGATGGAGTTGTTACTCGTGAAATTTACGGCTCCCATAATGGACAGTGCAGTCGCTACAGATCCGACCCGATCCAAGTCAAAGCTTGTCCTGGAAATTATTATGTCTACAAATTTACCAGACCAACTCTTTCAATCCCAGATCCTGTATATTGTGCAGGTATATTCATTCATCTTTATATCTGACATGCTTGTCATGAATTGTACTGATTTATATTCATATTATTCATTTGAATATATTTAATCTGCAATAATGCTCTCTTCCTACTTTTTCCTTAATAGTGGCTTTCTCCACCCCAAGTGTCGATCCCTGCTATGACTATACCAGTCTGGATGAGCCTTGGAGAGCCACAGACAACTCTTACTATAACTATAACTACTATAGTATGTGTGATTATAATGTGGAGTGGAATGGCTGGTACAGGATGTTCTACAATGGTGAAAATACTCAGATGTCAGAATCATGTGTAAATCAGTACATGTGTGGCACTTATTACCCACTGTCGCTTAGCGGCCCTCACCCACAGCTGGAAGATGGAGTGGTCATCCGTCAGGTCTGTCTCTCCTCAGAGAGTGGCTGCTGTAACTACACATCCCACCCTATAAGAGTAAAAGCCTGTCCAGGAAATTACTATGTTTATGAGTTTGTCAAGCCAATGTTTTGTGGAGCTTACTGTGTTGGTGAGCACTTACTCATTTGATCTTCAGCCATTAACTTTTCTGAATTTTGTTTGAATAGAAATTAAATTATTGTTGTTAATATAAAATGTTCCTAATACCAGATGCCTCAAACCAGTCCATCTCATCAACAACAGAAACAATCCCATCCATAGAATCCATTACTCCACCAATCACAACCACTGGTAAAGTCTTGCTTCCTTTATAAACTCTCTTGAGCATCTTTTTGGACTCGTATTTTTATTAAACGTGATCTCTTGAAATGTTCATGTTTATCACATTAAGTAAATTCATAGCTAAATTAATTTCTGCAGAAAATATTTACAAAAATCACATTAGTAAAAAGCAATACAGATCACAAATGATTATGCAAACTCTATATATTTAAATGTAAACAGAATGCATTTTTAGACAAAGTGACATACAGTATCTCACAAAACTAGAACTGAATTGCTCTGGCTTAAAGGGTTATTAGTTCACCCAATAATGAGAATTCTGTCAGTAATTATTCTCCCTCATGTTGTTCCAACCCTGTAAGACTTTCGTTCATCTTCGGAACACAAATTAAGATATTTTTGATTCATTCTGAGAGCCGTCTCACTCCTCCATAGGCTTCTCTGTAATTGAAACTTGCCAGCCCAGAAAGTTAGTAAAGACAATGTTTAAAATAGTCCAAGTGACTACAGTGGCTCAACCTTAAGTTTATCAAGCAATGAGAATACTTTTTGTGCGCAAACCCCCCCAAAAATAACGACTTTATTCAACTCTTAATTTTCTTCTGGGTGGGCCTGAGTGAGTTCACGTAGTGTAACAGCGCAGCGCTTCTGGGTTGTACGTCAGAACGGAGGCTCACTATTGCCCAGCATCACACGCATCACACACATGACCAGCGTTGGCCAATAGCAAGCCTACGTTCTGACGTATAACCCAGAAGCACTGCGCTGTTACACTATGTGAACTCACTCAGGCTCACACAGAAGAAAATGAATAGTTGAATTTGAATAGTTGAACAACATGAGGGTGAGTAATTACTGATAGAATTTTCATTTTTGGGTGAACTAACCCTTTAAAGTTAATCAAAGAACAAAGATCATTACTCACTGCTTTTGACTAAATAACTTTTGTAGCTTTAATAAGGATTAGTCTATATTTAATTTATAATTTATGCAGTGCAGACTGTTTGATAACTTTATTCATTTTCTGTAAATGTCCTATCTGTTAGACAGGTAGACATTTATTAGTTTATGTGAGGATTGTTTTAAGTTCACTTAAATTAAAAGTTGTTATTTTTTTTAAGCCTAATAAATGTAAAACAAAATTGGTAGCTTTCAATTACACTGTAATGTTGAATGGCTATAATGTTTAGAATTGTGGTAAAAAATCATTTCCATCCAGATATAAGTAGCTGTATTAGTATCATTGATACTGGCCTTCATTCATAAAAAGATGTAAAATATACTGTCTTTATGTTGTCTACATTAATTTGGAGATTAACTGTAGAATTATTACATTATAAAATATGTAAACATTTTTTATAAAAACATAAGTGTTTTTAATCGTGATCACAGAAAAAAAATGTGTGCTTAATCTAGTTATTTTTTAATCGATTAACAGCACTTATGGCTGAAATATATATGTGTGTGTGTGTGTGTGTGTATATATATATATATATATATATATATATATATATATATATGTATATATATATATATATATATATATATATATGTATATATATGTATATGTGCTGTCAATTGATAAAAAAAAGAAAAAAAAAAGTTTTAAAGTTGAAAAAACAAACAAAATTCTCATTTTCAATCAAGAGTGCAGACCACCACCACGTGAGAATAATGTTTTTGCAAATAAGTGGAAAAGAGTGTTTTGAAAACACTGACTTCTTGAAGTCCATTTGCTTGTAATACTTGTGCTAGTTGCAAAGGGACTCAGATTTGGCTGTTTTTATCTTGTTTTGTCAGCTAGATAAAAGAAGTTGTTCTGAAAGATCACGACAAATTGTCTTCAGCTTCATCTTAAAATGCAAATGAAACAGTGAGATTAAGTAAAGAGAGTAAACTGTTTCATAACATAACCACTACAAAAAATACACATAAAAAAAAAAACATTAATTTATTAATTCCGCAAAATATATATTTTTAATATTTCCATGACAACAGCTCCCCCTGTTGACCCCTGCTACAACTACAATATCCTGGATGATTCATGGAGAGCCACCAACAATCAACATTCCTCTCAAATAAAGTGTGACTCTGCGGTCAGCTGGAACGGCTGGTACCGTCTCTTCATTCAGGGCCAGAGCGTTCAGATGCCAGACACATGTGTTGATGAGTATAGTTGTGGCACTGATGCTCCACTGTGGCTGAACGGAGGACATCCAACAGTTGAGGATGGAGTGGTCACTCGAGATGTCTGCGGTCACTGGAGCAATAACTGCTGCTTTTTCCAATCCAATCCCATTAAAGTCAAAGCCTGTCCAGGAGATTATTATGTCTATGAGTTTGTGAGCCCAACTACCTGCAGTTTGGCATACTGTGCAGGTAAATATATTTACATGTGCACTTTGTATATGCAAGAGAACCTTGTTGGTAACACTTTATTTTGATGGTCCCCAACAGATATTCTACTGACTATAAGTAACTTGGCATTTACATGTCAACTTATTCTACTAACCCGAACCCTAACACCTAACCATAACCTAACAATTCAATTCAATTCAAATTTATTTGTATAGCACTTTTCACAATACATATTGTCTCAAAGCAGCTTTACAGAAAGTGCATTTCAGAAATGTACATAGAAAAATACAGTTAGTTAATCATGTATTAATTTAGGGCATAATATATCGCCAGCGTTGAGTTGTCTCTTCACGAGTGTTGGGGCATCTGAAGGTTCCATGAGAGGCTGGATACAAACTGGAACTGATGAACTCTATTTACCTCCGGACTAGTGTCCTGAGATAACGACTGAAAAGCAGATGGGAAATAATTATCATAGCTGCTGTTCATAATAATGCATTCGATATGATTCAACTGTATTACAGTATAAAAGGTATTATAACAGTCTACTGAGTCTACTAATACTTAGAGTTAGTTGACATGTAGTTGCAAAGTTACTTATAGTTAGTAGAATGTCTAAAGTGGACTATCTAAATAAAGTGGAACCTACTTGTTGTTTTTGAATGTAATATTTATAATTTATTTTAGATGCAAGCCACATAAACACTAGCAATACTACTGTCACGCCAGAGACAACCACAACCGAAATTACAACAAAATAAACTACAACCATTGACACTACGACTGGTAATATAATGTAATGTGTTACCTGGAAGGGTAGACCGAAACATGTAAATACACATTTCAATGAAAACGTTGCTGTTGACAATTACACTATAGCTGGGGTTACTTTGCATTATGTTACATCATTGCCCCCTTTTGTTACTTCAGACGCCCCCTCTTCAGCGGTCCGCTGGTGCCGGCTCTGTCTGTAGGTCTCAAAGGGAAAATTATTTGAAATTATGACATGGCCTCTTTAATTTACTAGAAAAAATATATTTTATTACCTTAAGGAATACAGAGCAATAATTATTAAGGGGCCCAAAATGTTACTCGATGTCTTTGTGTTGTATTAAATCTATCTGTGCTTTTCCTCTTAGATGTGAGAGATCGCTGTTCTGAACTCAACTGCTCTGAGGATGAATGGTGTGGGAAGAAAAATGGTGTTTATGGCTGTTTATGTAACGATGACCAACCCAGACCACAACCTGACTCTTTTGGTTGGTATCATAAAAAAAAATCAAAATAAAAGTTTTTGGTCATTTATTTATTAAAAAAGTCTGACAATCTTTTGGCTGTTTTCTCTCAGAGTTCTCAGAAACCTGTGAAAGCAGCTCTGGCTCCATATCTGTGTCTCGCTGTCAGCTCTTTGAGGCTGGTTTTCCAGCTGATGTCTTACACCTCAATGATCCCAGCTGCAAAGGAACGGTCCGGAATGGCAGAGTGGAATTTCATTTTGATAACGATGAACACATCTGTGGTACAAATCTTCTGGTAGGTTTAATTATGTATAAACTATTCAAATACATCATCCAAATTTGTGTAGTGCCTGACTGAACCAACATGTCTAATGTTGATTTACTAAAAAAGTTGCTTCACAAAAAAATAATAAAAATAAATAAATAAATAAATATATATACATCATCGCATAGCCTTCACCATACCTAGAGATTGGCATGATTTTATTTCAGTTAGCCTAAAAGCTAGTTTGATTTGCATTGAGAGATGATCTTATGGAAAGTACCCCATGCCAATCTCTAGGTGTGGTGAAGGCTATGTGATGATGTGGGGCTATTTTAATTCCAAAGGCCAAGGGAACTTTATCAGGATGCATAGTATCCTAAATTTTTTTTAAAAAAAAACTTACAAATAAAAATCTGCCTGCCTCTATGGGAATTTAACATAGGGGTGTACTCACTTATGCACCATGTATTTTAAGGAAGAACATTTATTTATTTACGATACATTATTCATTCACAAAGAAAATTGGTGTCCTTAAAGGTTGGATTTTTCCTATTTTTTTAAATTAAGGCATTAAGTTCAATTTCCAAAATATGATTTTTTATTCCTCTTTTTAGTCAACTTTAGCATGGGTGTATTCACTTATGCATTGCACTGTATATATATATATATATATATATATATATATATATATATATATATATATATATATATTTATTTATTTGTTTTTTTATATATATTTTTTTCTTTCTATTTTTAAAATCTATGTTGTCTATATACATTAAGTGCAAATATCCCAACTTATTGGCAAAGGCTATTTACACTAACTCTGCCTACCACTGTCTGATTGAGCCAGACAAAAAGAAACATCTGAAAACAAGAGAAGTGGCATGGAGAGTAAGGCAGCGCATATCAGCTCCGAGAAGTGTTTATTTAAAGAAAATAATAATAATAATAATAATAATAAAGTGCCCAACAGGTATTTAATAGTAGGAATAACATGTTTAACAGGAATTTAATTGGCCTATAATTATGGGGGATTGTCAAAGTTTTTTTTTTTTTTTTTTTTCGTCATCTACTGAATTTTTCGTCAACGATACCAGGGACACCGAAACACCGGGGAACATGAAATTTGGTGGGCATGTAGCCCCACTAGACTTTTACGGAAAAATTTCGTTTGGTCCCCGGGGGGCCCCCAAACCCCAAAAATGCAGTTTTTCCTAAATAACTACCTGAACCGTGGCACCGAGGATGAAGAAATTTTTATGGTATGTTGCTCTTAAGGGCCCACATCAACCTAGCCCATAATCACTCATTTGTGATTTGCGCCCCTTCCCATAAAAAATGAAAATGCAATATTATTCTGCTTTAATCGCCCCTATCTTCAGTTGAGATGTTCAGAACTGCACCATATTTCATGTGTATGATTAACTTGACATCCTCTGGGGGTATGCTAAGTTTCGTAGAATTTCATCCATGGGGGGGTATAAAATAAATTCATTTATGTGCACATTTAGTGACTGTACACTCATCGGCCTGTAGATGGTGGTGTTGAGCGAAGGGTTGCTGGTTTAGGATGATACTGTCACTAAGGTTGCCAACTGTCCCGAATTAGGCGGGACGTCCCGCATTTTGGGCCTAATTTATTTGTCCCTTGCGTGACCTCCCGTGTCCCGTTTTTTGACAAGCTGATAAACCACTGACTGATACAACAGCAACAGCAGCAGTGCTGACCACGACACTTGAGAATGATCACCGACACCTGTCATCATCCAATCACAGCTTTTTTTAATCACTGTTTTGAGACTAATCATTGTTTGATTTGCGAACATCCTCTGCCGTCTGGTCGCTTCCGCTTCAAGCCGGACTCGTCTCGCGCTAACGGTAATTTCCTTTCACTGTCCACGTTTTGATTTCGGCTAATCAATTTTGGCGAATGCAAACAACGTGATTATTGTTCATGAGTCTAACATCCAGCCACGCAAGAAAACATGTAATCTACCTGAGGGAATAATATGCTCAAAAAACATTTCTGATTATTATTAATGTTTTAAAGCTTTTAGAAAGTACATAGAAAGCTTTTGTAACATTATCTTAACTGTCACTTTTGATTAATGTAATGGATCGATCCTTGCTGAATAAAAGTAGGCAATTACTTTCTTTATTTTTTTCCCCCAAAAATAATCTTACTAACCCCAAACTTTTGAACTGTAAGCCTAGTGTATAATGTTAAAAAAGCTTTCTATTTTAGATAAATGCTGTTATTTTGAACTATGGTTTGTTTGTAATGTGACTTTTTTCATGTATGACATTAAAATTATTTTTAGAATTAAATACATAAATAGGTTAAGCAATACAAATGTGTTTATGTCTGATAACCTTTTAAACACAAACTTAACTGCAGACACTGAAATGACGTACACTGTGTGATACAGTACAAATATTTTGAGTGTCCCTCATTTTCCTATAAATAACCACGATTGTCCCGCATTTTCCTTTTCTGAAGTTGGCAACCCTAACTGTCACACACACACATGCAGGAATACAAACAAACGCAAGCATGCACACACACCCATACACACACACATACAAATCCACATGCACAGACACACACACAAACACACACGCGCACACACATGTACGCACGCATACATACACGCACAGACACACACACACACAGACACACACATACACAAACACACACACATACACACACACACACACAGACAGACATGCACATACTACTACTTTTTTTAGGTATATACATAAACACGCAATACAGCCAAATTGCTCCACGTCATTTATTTTTGTGGAAAGCCAGTGCAGGCCTGAGCGGCGGTCATATTTTGTACCGCCATGCGGTACATCTAGTTTAAATTGGATGTTGTGTCTTCGCGTTGATCGGACGGGCTGAGACATTGACGCGACACATGCAGCTGCCCGTCCGATTATTACCACACTCAAAACCATGGCTCCCTTCCTGGACCTTCGAGGACCTTTACTGACCAGCAGGTTCAATATGATAGGGTCAGGGGAAGGTGTAGTGTGGGCTTTAGGGACAGAGACAAGTAACGTCCCAGTAAGGTAGCATCCATTTATTATTATCGCAGACTGTTTTATTATCTTATAAATTATTACTACAATACCCTAAGATTCAAATAGTAAATGCCACTATTTGCACTAAGTATAAATAGCATCTAACTACTTTTTTTTTTCTTCGTGCAAAGAAAATACTACTGTAGTGCAAATGACTGCTGCCTTTTTAAATACCTTGAATTCAATTTAGGCTAAATTACAAAATGTTATATTTGTTGTCCACAGGCTAACGGCACCCACTTCATCTATGATAACTTTATTCTGGGGACACCGAGGTCAGAAGATCTCATCATCAGCAGAGAGAAAATCCTGAAGCTTTCTTTTAGCTGTGTTTATCCTCAATCACAAACACTTTCCATGAATGTGGAAATCAACCCACTGGAGAGGTGCGAGTCAAATACAAATTCTGGTTTCAGCAGCACCAACTTATTAAATGAGTAGTTTACCAAAACACAGAATTTTTCTCCCCCTCATGTTGTCCGAACCCTAATGTTTGCATTTGTTCCAAGGAAAACAGAATTTTACTGGTCACACCTTTCAATGAAAAAAAAAAAAAAAAGAAAAAGAAAGAAAAAGTTCATATGACTCTTGCTGCATATTCCACATCTTCTGAAATTATGCGATAGCTTTGTTTAAGGGTTTTCAGAAGATTCATGATTAATGAATTAATAGTTCAGACCAGTTTTGTGGACCAGGTTCTTTAGAAAGATCCAACTCAATCGAGCAAATTGCAATTTTGACATCATTACTTCTCTATACTGAGTGTGGACAAATGAAAATTACACACAGGAACCAGGAACTTTGAATGGGGTTCTTTGTTTTATTCCTTATAAATGTTAGGAATTTTGTTTATTTTGTTTTTCTTAGGTATGTGAGGAAGATAATCTACAATAAACAAAAAACAGAGTCAGAATATCTTCTGATCACACATCAGATTATCCACCTCAGATTGTCTCTTCTAGTGTTGTCAAAAAGTACCGACTTCGGTACCAAGTCGGTACTGAAATTTTAAAAATGTGAAGCTTTTAGCGCTGTTGAGCGGAATCGTAAACACCTCTGATTGCCCATTATGCTCACACACTCATCAAATATGTCTGTGATTGGCTACAATGATCAGCGCTTCAAAAACATGTAGTAATTAAAGCTGCAAGCAGCATTTATCGGGGTTCAAGCAGTTAAGGCCTTTAAGCACACAAGCAACAAAATACATTACGTTTTATTTAGCAAGCATTTAACAACTGCCATCATAGATGAAAAAGTCCATTTACAGCCAATACATGCAGTTTGCCATAGGAAATATATGGTTTTAAAGCGTTTTTACAGTTATAGCACCTTTTTGCCTGAGTATTCTTACAGTCTTGCCTGATCTCCACCACTTTTATTAGTAGTACTCAAAGTGTGCCTATATATATATTATATATATATATATGTGTCAAATTTGTTGTAAATATGTAATTTTGATAAGAAGTTTAGACAATTATATTCAGTGGCGTAACGAGCCCTTAAGTAGGATTATCAAGGCGGGCCCCTTGATGACGCAATTGATGACATTGATGACGCAATGTCCGCGAGTAGGCTACCATGAATAGGGCAGGATATGATCATACACAGCATATAAGAGATGAGATGACTAACAAAATCAGGAGGAGCCTACGCTCACCAAAAAAAACACAATAAAAAAACACTGGTGACAGCGCACCATAACACATTGTTAGGCCTAGGTCCAAATACATAAAAAAGATGCTCTCTTACATTATAGCGGGATTTTCCGGGCTTTCCTATGTGCAACTGCAAAGTTGTCGATTAGATCAGGATTGTGCGCACGGGCATTCTCAATTGACCCTTCGCAGGGAGTTTGATTGACAGGCGATCTGACTAATCATATTCCGCCATTTTGTCCCACAAAGCAGTCAGGAGAGTTAGTAGATTAACTTTGGAGGATTTAAATTTGAAAAACAAATTTGTACTGATGTCTTAGCACTTTAAAACAACATTCCTTTTATGTTCATTCATGTTTATTTTAATGCTATAAATTAACTAGAAGGAAGAGATGATCGGTTCACGAGCAGCTTTAACTGAGCCTTGAGTCTACAGCGATCTGTCAGACACATTAAACAGTCACAAAACGGTATTTATTTTTTAAATGTCTCTAAAAAATGACTACATTTGAAAGGTGAGACTTTTGGCGCTTTTCCATTACCAGTACCAGCTCAACTCGACTCGACTCAGCTTGGCTCGCTTTTCGCTCCGTTTTCCATTGCAGATAGTACCTCCACAATAGTACCTGGTCGTCATAGCGACGCCGCGGGAAACTGCTGTGACTTAATCTTCTACGCGAGATACATCCGCTGCCACACACAATGGACAATGGAGGAAATCGAGTGTATGCTGTTTTTTTGATGTTTTTGTTTTTGCTGTTTTTTATTCAGGATACTCCGTCTGGCGCGTGCAATGATGACACAGTGAATAGTGACGATTCTCTCTGACCAATCAGCAGTCTGCCGTGTTTTCATGTTACATTTTAGTATCGCCTCAGCTTGCCCCAGCTCGCTTAGAACCTCGCCGGAGGTGGTACGAAAAAAAGTACCTGGAAGCAGGTACAGGTACAACTTTTACACAGTGGAAAACCAAACAAAGCCGAGTCGAGTCGAGCCGAGCTGGTACTGTGTAGTGGAAAAGCGCCATTTGTTTCATATCAGAAGTACTTGTCTGTCAGCGTGCAGTCTCCTCTCTGATCCGCAATGTTTTTTTTCACTGCGTGAGAACTTGGTGTGGTGTGAGAGTGGCGTCGCTTGTCAGACATAGCAACAGTAACTAAAGTGGGCGGGTCTTTGCGAATGGTCATTGACAGTATGGACGGGGATTCGCCAGTCCCAATTCAAAACAAATTTCATGACAATCCATCATTGTTTGTTTCAAACATGTGAGAGCATCAAAATGATCCATGGGTGAAATTGATTGGATTTAATTCATTTTTTTGCCAGTTCCTATCATAATTTTAACATTTTGGTGTTATTTTTTAGCTATTTACCTATGTTTTCAAATTTCCTTTGTTTTTTTGTTGTTGTCTCGATCGGACTAACGGCTTTGAAGATAAACACAATTTTTTAAAGCTCTAAATGACACTTACAAAAACCATAAGGCGAAACCTGGCATGTTTGGTATTGTTGGACCAAGTGGCCAATTGTCATGATTTTTTTTTTCACATGACCTCAGAATGAGCTCATGAACATGTGTCCCAAGTTTTGCGAAAATATCTCTTTCCGTTCACAAGTTATATCTGTTTTATAGTGCCACCAAGTGGCCAATTGTTGCGATTTTTTTCAAGTGATCTCAGGTTGAGCTCAGGAAGATGTATCCCAAGTTTAGCCAAAAAAATTCCTTTCCGTTCACAATTTATAACCGTTTTAGTAAAAGTGGCCCTGGTGCCATCAAATATTTTGGTTCCCCTTATCGACCGTTAATTGAAATTTTGAATTTTTTGGATGATTATTGATTGTCAGACTCCAGAGAATATTCTTGCAGTGGTTTGGCTCCGATCGGGCCAAAAACCTAGGAGAAGTTCGCAAAAATATTTTTTTCAAAAAAATGCAATTTACTCGAAATTGGCGCCTGAAGGGCAAGCAAATCGGAGATAGCCATTTTGTCCGCCTTGAGCCAAGGATTCCAACGATATAAGACACTTGATCCTGGGACAAACGGTCTAAGAGTTATGAGCGATTTTGAACTTTTGGTCACTGTAGCGCCACCTATGGGCCAATCGGGGTCATACTCTGATAGGTTGTCCCCAAATTGAGGCCTACCATCTGGCCAGGTTTCAAGTCTCTAGGCCTTACGGTTTGTCCTGCACGATGCGTTTTACGAATCCTTACAATTACAATAGGGTTTCAGCATTTCATGCTTGAACCCCTAATAAGAATGAAGGCTTTTTGCCAGTTATAGCGCCACCTACGGTCCGATCTCCATCAAACTCTGCATGCTTCCTCACCATGTTCTGACACATATGCTCATCAATTTTGGTGAAGTTCTGAGTTTTCATTTGGGATGTATAGGCTTTTTAGTGTAGTTTGCCACGCCCCTTTTCTAAATGACCCTGTTACAGCCACCCAAATGCAAAAGTTCAACTTTTTTTCGATAATTATTGATCTAGAGAGTCCAGAGAATTGTCCTAGAATGGTTTGGTTCCGATCGGGCGAAAAACCAGGGACTAGTTCGCAAAAGTAGGTTTTGGACAAAACTCGACATAGCAGAAAATTTTCCCTGCCTACATCCATAATAGATAACCATTTTGTCCGCCTTGAGCCAAGGATTCCAACGATATAAGACACTTGATCCTGGGACAAACGGTCTAAGAGTTATGAGCGATTTTGAACTTTTGGTCATACTCTGATAGGTTGTCCCCAAATTGAGGCCTACCATCTGGCCAGGTTTCAAGTCTCTAGGCTTTACGGTTTGTCCTGCACGATGCGTTTTACGAATCCTTACAATTACAATAGGGTTTCAGCATTTCATGCTTGAACCCCTAAATATACATCAATGACGCTCTTCACCGAGCGCTTACACAGATACACACGGGAGCATTTGAAAACAGGCGTCGATCCGCAGACCGGTCCGCTAATAGACGCCTGCTTGTGCTTTCAAACACTCCCGCTCACGATTTCAAAACACTTTCACAAACACTTCCGTGTGCTCAAACACTCCTGTGCGCTGATCATTGTAGCCAATAACAGAAATATCCGATGAGTGTATGAACAGAATATCCAATCTGAAGTGTTTACAATTCCGCTCAACAGCGCTCAAAGCATCACATTTTTTAAATTTCAGTACCGACTTGGTAACGAAGTCTGTACTTTTGACAACACTTCTTAAAGGACCCTTCAGTACATTTTCCGCGTGGTAATTTTCTCTAAACCAAGAACATATATGGTTTAGTTCTAAAGCAGAATTCTACCCATAAAACAAAGTAGGTTTAACACAGATCTATCCATTATTTCGACAGCATTGTGCACAAGACTCTTCCCGCTGGTGAAGGCAGATATCAGGTCCGGATGATTCCATATGAGGATGATGAGTTTACCCGGCCCTTCACTGGTCGTGTGGATGCAGAGCTCAACCAGGAGATGCATGTGGAAGTTCGTGTTGAGGGGGTCGACAGCCGCCAGTTTGCCCTGGTGATGGACACGTGTTGGGCTACACCTGTGAATGATCCTGATTACAGCCTCCGCTGGGATCTCATCCTTTCAGAGTAAAGCAGGGATTTTTTTTAGGATTGCCTGAGATACATTATCTCTCAGGATTTCAAGACAAAAGCACAGGATTAAATTTTTGTTCAGTGGAAACAAAGAAAAGCATTTGATTTGTTGATTGTCATTATTGATATTCTCAGGTGTCCCAATCCAAATGACGACACAGTGGATCTGCTGCAGAACGGCGTCTCGACATCCAGCCGTTTCTCCTTCAGGATGTTTATCTTCACTGCAAACTCCACTAAGCTTTACCTGCACTGTGCTGTTCACCTTTGCCTTCTGTCAAGCAATCGCTGCTCAACGGTGAGTTTACAAAACCTCTCATAGTTCATGAAATTATAATGTTAAATTTTCAAGAGTAGCTTTAGTACTGTATTCTGAAATAAATTGTCACTGTATGTGTTGAATATCAACCTAATTTATCAATTATATTAGCCAGTGTGTCTGTCTGTCTGTGTATACAGTATGTGGAGTATCTATAGTAAAATGTGGTGGGTAAATGATACATGTAAAGGTTTTCAAATCTGCAGTTACTTAAACTAATATTAGTAAGGTTGGTATGTTTCAAGATTAAAGGTCAAATTTACTAAACAGGGCAAATTAGCGTGAGACACATTAAAGAACAGAGGCAAAAATAACAGTATCTTCACGTTTTCATCGCTAATTCTTCACTGTGAGAATTTAGTAAATACTGACAGTAATGGTTTAATGTCAAAAAACATTCTCTCTCTATCTGTTAGTAAATCTGGCCTTTAATGTTCAAAGCTGCTCTCTTCTGGAGACTTTCTTTGTTGCATGTTTGTTCAGTGATATTTAACAGGGATTCACACAGTTTGATTTTGCTCTTTTCTCTATTAGGACTGTGACTCTGGACACCAGCGGAGAGAGGGCAGGTCTCTGGACTTCCATGACAGTGCTTCCATATCCATGGGTCCTCTGGTGTTGTCTGAAGGGAACACAGGTGATTTTAATAATTCATAAATAAAGGTTTCTGTGTAAATACAGTATATTTCACTGCATTGCATTATATCCCCTGTTCACAGATAAGTGGGTCCCAGAACAAGTGAAGGTATCTGAGGCTTCTTGTCTGTGTGGTTCTCTGATGCTGATACTTGTTCCTCTGATGAGTGTCCTGACACACTTTTAGTTTAGTACCACAACATTTTACATGCATATTGTCTAGAGTAGTTTTAATTCATGTGGAACTGATGCTACACTGGTTGTGGGTTTCTAAACGTTTCTTTATTCAATTAATGATATTTCTTGTGGACTAATAAAGGAATTATTATTTAATAATTTACGTTTATTTCTATATAGTACATTCATTCTGTATTACTTGAGGGAATATGCTGCAACAACAAAGACCATCAGATTCATGTTTATTCAAATAATGCAAAAACATAATTTGGTCATTCCCTTTCTGTGGAAATTTGTGATATTGTAATTTGTAGACAATTAACTAATATGACTTTCTTTCCCTAAAAATTGTGTTGTCATTTTTTTTATTCAGGCATTTTGTATAAGGCGAGAAAAAGGTCTGAATTTTCTAAACAAGGACAAAAATAAATACATTTGATGGTTGGCCTCAAAGTCTATTTTTCCATTTGTAATAATTTTCGTTAAGTAAAAGTACGAGAAAGATTAATGATCATAACATTATCTTTTTACTGCTATCTTTGCAATTGTTTTACTTATTTTCCATCGTGATGCTATTATTAAATACATGAGAAGAGTCTTGCATTACTTTCAGTTCTTTGAAGAATGTTGCAGAACTGGTTGAATTGTTCTCTTTAGAGCAGAAACTGAGGTGAGGTTCAGTCAATGGTCAGATTGCAAAAAAAATGTCTTGTGTTGTTCTAGTTTTCAATCATTGAATGTGAAGAGAAAGTGAAATTGAAGCGCTTGTAGGACAGAGAGCAAGTTCACATTTAGGCAGTCCTCTGACACTGTCCTCGACCTCGATTGATCCTTTCGTGTGAGAGCACATTAATAACATTAATAACTGTTGTCCACAAAGACCCACTGCTGCATTTATGCAACATTCCGATAAAACTGATTTTATATGTTTGAAAGTTAATATTATTATTAATATCATATTGTTGAATGTTGTGTGAAAGTGTTTCTATTATTAAACCTGTTTAGACTTTGACGACAAAATATTACAGATCAAATACTTCTACATTTGATCATAAACAATCAGCAGTATGTCAGTAGTCAATGGCCATATTGTGTGATTCAGATTGCAAATTCCAGTCAAATGTGTTAAGATACATATTTGAGCTATTAGATAAGTTTAATAAAGTAGAAAGTAATATAAAGTATGAACTGCTTCTATGTGTAACCTCTAAAATGTACTGATTGTATTCCAGTTGGTCTCTAAGGGTTAAAATGCTGAACATGTGAAAGACTCTTTGGCCTGGTGTGTCATGTTGGAGTTTAGCCGGTATATTCAGTATAGCAGGTTTTAAATGTGTCAGATGTACAATAGCTTATTTTTCACTGCACATCCATTTGCCCTAGACACACACAAGCTTATGATGAACATTTGGGTCAGAGTTGTCTCCATTTCAATTCAATGAGCTGCTAATCAGAGTTTGTTTAGGGAATAATTAATAATCAATATTCATCCTCTTCAGTGTTTATCTTTTGTACATGAGGTTTGAGCTTCACTGAGAGCCGATAGATACGATCAGCTAATAATGTTCAGGTTTCATGCTGTACATTCATAGAGGAGTGTCTGATTGTCTTTATCGATTGTTAGATTATCTTTTGATTATTTTCAACCCTTTTGCTTTTTAATTACAATCATTATCTACTGTATTCTTTATAACTGGTTTTAACATGATGATTTTGCCCATTTGTAAAAATGGCTAAGCCCTGTCCTATCTCCACCTCAATATGCGGGAGGATCAGGAGGCTTTTGTCTAGGCACTGGAAGGTGGCAGCACTAGTGGCATTTTAATAGGGATCCCAATCAGTCGTAACGTACAACTACGTCGAACATGAGCGACTGAAAGGGAACGTCTCAGTTACGTATGTAACCCTCGTTTCCTGAAGGAGGGAACGGAGACGCAGTCCCGTCGCCACTATTGCTGGACCACCGCTGACTCCGGGCTCCGCTCGGCTCCTCAGCGGAAAAACAAGTGGTGCGTGCATCCGCTTCTGTGTTTATACCCCCGCTGCGGGGCAGAGCGCGAGATGCAATTTTTTTGCTCATATTTGCCATTGTGTGATAATGCAGAGTAAAATAAAAAGATTGTTAATGCAGTGGTGACAGTCATGTACTGTAAGTAGATTTGGGGAACCCAGATCAACTACATTTGCAAACATGAATGGAAAAATCCACTGACAACTGCACTCTGGTGACCTGATAAGAATCATTTATTGTCTGGAATCCATTCTGTTGATTTCCTAAAACCTCTAAAATGTGAAAAAATTACAGGGAACCTGACTATCAGGTTTGACTACACGAACAAAGAAATACACAGTTCTTGAGATGTTCATACTTTACTGTAGTTCAGAGAATTAAAAGTTCTTTATATCAGTGCCAAGTTAGTGGCAGATTTACTGTGTGTGAATTAAAACTTCTTAACTTTATACCTAATGCAATAAATACATTAACAAAAAACAAATAATTTATTTAATAATATTTAAAATACACTCCTGTTCATTAATTCATGCTTCATAATACATTATAGCACATAATACATTAATACACTTCCTTAAACTTTCCAAGGCCAGAGCTGATTCTTTACTTTAAATGAAATGATCAACCATGGGACATGCATGTCTTATGAATGATGTTGTGTCAATTCAAACAATATATTAAATATATACATATATGACAATTATGACATGTTCTCACTTCAGGAAAGTACCAGCATTTGTCTGTTTGGCCTAATTTTATGTGTTCTCTGCGGTCTTTGTAAATTAGTTTCCATGATTAGGATTTGTTGCTATTTCTCATTGTCTTTTTCCTTCACTGTCGAGACCCAAATATTAGACACCCATTTGTCTAATGCTGATCTCCAAACGAGCATGCCGTTTCCCAGATGTTTTAAAAGGCATTACAGTTTACTTCAGGGTTTAGCTTTGAGGTGTTAGTTGCTTTCAAAAAAACATTCGATATGTATTTTTTGCATTTCTGTTATGATCTTGTTAGTTTGCACAACTTACAAACCTTGCCTTACTTGACCACTGCCTGCATCCTTCCAGATGTCTTAGGGATGAACTCTAAAGCTTTTAATGAGACCATTATTTAAACTAATAATTAATTACCATCTTTAAATTAACACTCACTGTGTGTTTTAAGGTACTATTTTTGTACATTTGCTTTTGGAAAAACTGCTAAACAAATCAAACTGGCCCGTCATCATTCCATCTAGATTCACATCTATTCCAGGACAGAGTGAAAGAATGTCTTTCTGAATGCAGGCGTACACAAGGAAACATTGAGATATGTGTTATTTTAACTAAACATTGTTCAATGTCCCATGAAAAAACTGGTTTAAGTTATTGTTGAGGAATTACATCTAGTTCCAGTAAAGGTCCACCTACAGTTATTAATAAAGGCACTGATAAGATTGTGAGCGCTGCAGTTCAGCATCACTGTATTGAACTGCTGAAGAGAGAATCTCATAGACCAGTCATCAATCTGAGTTTGCTCTGCAGCAGCATCTGACCTCAGGTAAAGTCACTTCTGTTTTATCCCTTTTGGTCACCAACTTTGGATGGATCTAAATTATTTTGTAAAGTTTGAATGTTTTCTATATTTTGTAAAATTTGCCTTTAAGTATCTGTGAATGTTATAGTTGTTTTACAAATGTGCAAAACAAAGAAAGAATAAAATATAACAAAATATAAGAAACATATTTCGTGTGTGTGTGTGTGTGTGTGTGTGTGCAGGTGCCGTTCGTCACAATGAGGTTTCTGATCTCACTGTGTGTGTCACTACTGTTGCTGATTAATGGTGAGTGCTTTATAATCTGTCTGTAAAATGACTCAATATTTTCCCAATAATAAATAATTATGCTTATATTGTGCATTTAACAGGTGAAATAATCAATGGACAAACAGCAGGTACAATAATTCTTTCACTTCATCTAATCTTCAATTCATCCTTTGTTTTTCATTAAATAAACGTAGGAATAAAAGTAGTAGAAGTAATTAGGATGTTAAAAGTTTCCTATTGATATAAAAACTTCTCATAATATTTTAGCACAAATTGATATTCACATACTGTAAAAAATATTTTAACAGTAAAAGACTGCAAAAATGTGACAGTAAAAACTTAACTGGTTAACACTAAGTTCCTGTACTATATGGGAAAATTGTATTAGATCTAACTTTACATTTTAGTAATTGTTAAATGTACCATTTTTAGAAATAAAAAGACCAATCTTCTTATAATTTAGTGAAAAACTGTACACTAACATTCCCTAATTCCCTGCATGGCACTTCATATTTGATGGTTTTAATGTTAATAATTATATTTCTTCTTAGTTTTTTTCTGATCAGTTATGTACATTAGGGATTTATTTTACATACTATGTTGTTAAATGCATGTTTATTGCATTATTTTAGTGCTGTGTGTTAGTGCCTTCTTTATTTTAGTATTTACCTCAGCTTGTGGAAAAGCTACTTGTGATGTTCTTTGATGCATCTTGTTTTTCTCTTTACCACCAGTGGTATTATGGTGGATGTCAGTATATGCAAGAGGTCGTCTGTTGGATTTACCGGTTGAATTTTTTCTCTTAAATTACACTTCTAAATTGTACAATTTACAGGTTTGTTACGGCCTCCCCTGTCTAGGGGAGCAAAGAATAAAGAATTTAAAATAAACTAAACAAATGAAACATTTCAGAGGCCCTGTCTCCTGTCCCAGCACTATTCAACAAAGCTCAATCTTGCAAAATAAACCATAAAAATTATGGTAACATTTTAGAATAATGGTTATATAATATAATGTATAGAATAATAACTATGCAGGACTAATGAGTAGTACTGCATTAACACTTTAGCTACTACTATTAACTAATAAACAAGCTTAACTAATCAGTAAGTAATATCATAGTATTTAGGAGTTCCTTATTATGTAATCAGTAATAACTTAATGAGACTAGCCACTAACTGACAATTTATAAAAAAAAACATTATTGTGTGTTTGAGATGTAATCAGTCATAATTTTTACTCTGAATATAGTTATAAACGTCTCGGTTACGTATGTAACCCTCGTTCCCTAAAGGAACGGAGACGTAGTCATACATAACGACTGATTGAGATCACGCTTAGGGAGCCTGTCATCTTCGAGTATTGTTAAAACGAGCCAATGCACATTGGCGTGCGTGAATTGCATCTCGCGCTCTGCCCCGCAGCGGGGGTATAAACACAGAAGCGGATGCACGCACCACTTGTTTTTCCGCTGAGGAGCCGAGCGGAGCCCGGAGTCAGCGGTGGTCCAGCAATAGTGGCGACGGGACTGCGTCTCCGTTCCCTCCTTCAGGAAACGAGGGTTACATACGTAACTGAGACGTTCCCTTTCAGTCGCTCACGTTCAACGTAGTTGTACGTTACGACTGATTGGGATCCCTATTAAAATGCCGCTAGTGCTGCCACCTTCCAGTGCCTAGACAAAAGCCTCCTGATCCTCCCGCATATTGAGGTGGAGATAGGACAGGGCTTAGGCCAGGAAAGTCACTGCTGTTCTACAAGACCACTGGGAAAGCATTACCTTTCAATGGAAGGCATACGCTGCGGAAGCCACATCCTGCCCGTAGGGAGGTAACGTGGAAAATAACACATAGGCTATGGACTGAGCGAATTAGTGGGCAGTACAACATATGGAATGTCACTGACATGGCTCCAGCCGATAACAGGGGGGAGACGCAACCGGTCAGTGACAGCAGAGCAGACTCTGCCAAGGGAAGACACGGGATCGCCATAGGGATCGCAACATATGGACCCAGCCTAGCACAAGTTCCACCAGTGCATATGAGTGGTAGGCCTAGCATCGGACGCTCCGCCACATCCAACGGCGAAGGGGTGTGGAGGAACTCAACAGGGTTCGGGGCTGAAGCTGGCTTCATGTGAAGGGAGCCCACGGAAAGCAACCGGCTCGACACATAGGCTACTTTCCTAGCAAATGTGCTGGTGTCGCCCAGCCCGCAGCTCTAAAACATCTGACAGACACATCTGACAGTCTAAAACAGACACTTGAACTTACATCAGAGTGATAAAAACGAGAGCAAATGAAAGAAACCACCTTTGGAAAAAAGATCATTTGAAGTGTAATTTAATTGTTTAGTTGGTCTCATGTCCCGTTGAATAACACGGGGAAGCGGGGCTTATGACCTATACTAGGACCAGTCACCAAAATAAATAAATTACAGACGAGACTTCACCAACTGTGTCCCATCTGCAACTTATCTGACAGGGCCCCTGTGAGCAGTCTGTGGACAGTTCATTTCAGGGCTAATAATGCATAATTAACAGCTGTAATGTACTCCAGTGTGTTATATTGCCTTTCCTGTGTGGTTTACAGTAGGTTTTACCTAATAAAACAACTGTAATTATGGAATATGACCCTTTAATGATTTGACCAAGAACAGCCTACAGAGGTCCTGTCAAATAAGTTACAGGTGGGCAAAATCCACTCAAAAACCCTAGGTCTGAGACAGCATCCCAACTGTCAATTATTCTACAGGGACCCTGTAGGCTGTCCGTGGACAGTTAATTTAAAGGCTAATGATGCATAAATAATAGCTTCAACAGCTGTTCATGGTCATGTAGGCTGCTGATGGGACACATAGGCCGTTCATGGTCACATAGGCGGTCAGGGGGATGAATAGGCTGTTCGTGGTCAGTGGGCGGGACCCCAGGCTGTCTCTTAGATCGGAGGTGGACGAATAGGCTGTTCATGGTCGCATAGGCGGTCAGGGGGACGAATAGGCTGTTGAAAACATTTGTAAACGACTTTACTTGGACCCATTATGCAAGGTGTCTCTTTAATACCGCGTGGTTAACCCTTGTATGGTGTTCGGGTCTGTTGGACCCGTTTTCATTTTTTATCAAAAGAAAAATGATACAATTAATTATTTTTTCAAACTGAGACTCATTGGCCTTGGCTCATTTTCTGTGAGGAATATATATCAGAACACATTTTCAATGAAAACACACCCCCACACACATTTATATTACACACAGGATGTTCGGGTCCACTGGACCCGGGGCTAATAAAAGTGTGGAAATTGTAGGTCCTGTGTACCTTTACTCTGTCCTCCTCCTGTCAGGGCCTGCTGTTAGTGTGTGTATGTTCTTGTATATGGTTTATGAGGACATAAATGTGTATAATGACATGGGTATTACAATGTAAACATGGTTTATGACGACATCTGTGTCCTCATACTAAAACATACTAAATGGAGTTTTTTGAAATTCAAAAAATGGCAAAAGTTTTCTGTGATTGGTAGGTTTAGAGGTAGGGTTAGTGTAGGGGGATAGATTATACAGGTTGTACATTAGAAAAACCCTTATGCCTATGGAGAGTGACCGTACACCACATATCCAAGTAAGTGTGTGTGTGTGTGTGTGTGCGTGTGTATGTGTGTGGGTGTGTGGGTGTGTGTTTTGTGTGTGTCTGTGTTTGTGTTGTGGGTGTGTGGGTGTGGGTGTGTGTATGTGTGTGCATGTGTGTGTGTGTGTGTGTGTGCGTGTGAGAGAGAGAGATTGTGTGTAAGTGTGAAAGAGTGCAAGAGTGAGTTTTGTGTTTCTACTCCTGCCATTCCCACACGAGGTTGCAATTCTTAAATGTGATCTAACAAAGGTAAAGAGAAAATATTAACCATATAGGCCTATGCTGTTTATATTGCTTGTAATTGGGATGAAGTAAACATCTGTTGAGTATTTTAACATAACATTTTTGATTGTGTTGAATTAAAAACCCAAAAATGCAGCGGGTCCACCAGACCCACGAACACTGGCTGAGTAACAAAATGAACACCACACAAGGGTTAATATACATGTTGCTGCTGATTGGGATTATCTCAAACCCCATTGCACACCATTTCCAGGAAACATGTAGCAAAAAGTTGCACTTTTTTTTTTGTTTTTTTTTTTGAAGGTCATGTATTCATGTACTTTTTTATATATATATAATTATTTTTTTTATTGAATTTTCAAAATTACAGAATTCAATATCAAGTTTTTTACACATTTCTTTTACACATTTTCAAATTTTGTAAGTATCACTTGAAACACAACAATAATTTAAATAAAAAAACAACAACAAAAAAAAGAAACTTAAAAATAAAGGGCATCACAAACATATGTTAAATTAATTTAGCAGAGATACAAATCTTTGGGCTTTTCGATTTTTTATAAACTTTACAGACATAAATACATTTTGAAGGCTGCTTTAAAATGAGCAAACTTGGGTTTTGAGTTACTCCATTTAGTTTGATGAATTTAACATTTTCCTAATAACAAAAACAAATCGAGAATATTGTATTCTCCTCCATCTTAATTTGTTCGGGTTAATATGTTTCCCTCATTTGAGTGGAAACATTTTTGGGGAGTTCTTAGTCGATATTGTGTAACAAATAAAACCAAAGAAGTGTCATTTAAAATTGATCACAGAATATATCCTGTGAAAGACACTTTAGAGCGTTTTCATCTGGATATTGATTACAATTGCTGTTTTTGTAATTGTGAAAGAGAGTCTATTGTGCACTTATATTTTGAATGTCCCTGTTCATCAATCTTTTGGTATGAGATGTCTCAATTTCTAGGTGTTAAAATGAACTGCAACCTATAGTCTTAATTTTGACATCTGTCTTACTTCATACAAATGAATATGACTTTTCTAAAAGAAAAATATAAGTTGCGTACCGGTTTGAGCTTGAACGTGCCCCTGATGATGACATGACGTGATGACGTGCCCCTGATGATTGGCCGGAAACCTGAAATTGAAATAATTAATGCAAAATGAATGGCGCCCATAAATCATTAAATAAAGAATGAAACTCAGGCAAATACAACTCGCCCTACACTAGGAATAAAAAGGTGGAAGAATCCATTAACAATCAGTGCAACAGGTCTTCCCCTGCAATAAAATCACACAGCTAATATAGCCTACCTTAACTTACACGCAGTGTTGGGTTAGTTACTATAAAAACTTACTAGTTACTAATTACATCACTGTACTAATCACTCTCTCTAAAAAGTATTGCATTATTTATTACTTACCGTAAAACTTCAAATAATAGCCGAGTCCCAAATAGACGCCTGTCTCTTTTACACGCCTGGTGTGTCTACAGGTTTGGATAAATAAAGGCCGGTCTCTAATAGAGGCCTGGTCTGTTTTTTTAGTTTCGGGTTGTATTTAATCTTCTAAAACCCGTCAGATCGTCTGTTTAAGCCAGTTCTATGGTGCAGATTGCGCACGCAAGAGAGCCCTGCGCATCTGGGCGGGAGCTGTTAGCGCAAACAAGGCAGGCAGAGAGAGTTAGTGCCGCGTCGCGTCTATGACAGCTCGAGGTATCGCACACCGGACGCGCACTTTGTCAGTTAATGGCCAGCAATATTGTTATGTTTAAGGACATTATGGAATTAAGATCATGCCTGTACTATGTTATGATTGTACTCTACAATTAAATACAATCGTTGCTAAGTCTGCAGTCTGAATTCACTTTACCTCAGAGCGTCCGTTAACTGAATGAATTGAGAATATCACCTGAAAATCCGATAACATCAGCAATTTTCATTCAACCAGCTGATTTCTGTAAATGAATGTAAAACTAAATGTATATTGCAGCACAGGGTGAAGTCTCAACACTAAATTAAAGGCCTGTCTCATATAGACGCCTGTCTCAAATACAAGCCGGTGCAGTTCAGCGATTTGGGAAAATAAAAGCCGGGCTATTATTTGAAGTTTTACGGTATTACTATTTACTTATATTTATTAGGCTACTATCACAACCTCAACCAGTCGAACAATATAAGGATAGTCATGAAGAAATTTAAATTCTTTCAAATAAATAAAATTGCATAAAATATTATTGAACTGACCAAAGTATCTGGGAGAAAGCTACATTAAAAAACGAATCATAAGAGAGAGAGACACTCAAGAGCGCTGATTAACATCAGGTGTCACTACTCATCAGAGCGGAAAAAAAGTAGACAAACAAACAGGCATACACAAAACAACATTATGATTAACGATATTTTTAATGTAATAGAATTAGGAATTATACGCAGATGATGATACATTGTGGAAAATGTAAAATGAAATACAGAATATATAACAAAACTCCTTCAAAAAGCAATAACAGAGTGTTAAACGTATTGCACCCTTATACATTGTATTACGGTATTGACTACCTGTATTGTTTTATTTGGAGGTATACGGTTATGTACGTGATGACGTTACGTTTTACGTCACATGCTTCTAAGTTGAGAGAGCAGTGAACTGATGTTATGTTCAAGTGAAGCTGTCACAGTGTCTGGTTTGTGTTCCCTGGGTAACCACTAGAGGTCCTCTTCCCCCACGGTGTCATTCACATTAGGAACTGCATTCCCCACAATCCTTGTCTGCACTCATCACTGTTCATTGCACCCAGCTGTTCCCCACCATGATTGTTAGTTTCTGTGTGTATAAATACCCTGTCTGTTTAGTGTTTGTTATGGAGTCCTTATTATTCGTCACGCCACTTTTGACGTCTGTTTCCACTCTGTCTTTTGCCTGTTTATTGTTTTGTGTTTTCGGATTGCTTATTTGGATTTTGACCCCTGCCTGGACTGGTTTACGATTTTGGATTACCCAATAAATATTACTGCATTATTGGATCTTCCCTTGTTTCTTGAGTGTGGATCGTGACAGATATTTATTGGGTAATCCAAAATCGTAAACCAGTCCAGGCAGGGGTCAAAATCCAAATAAGCAATCCGAAAACACAAAACAATAAAAAGGCAAAAGACAGAGTGGAAACAGACCTCAAAAGTGGCGTGATGAATAATAAGGACTCGGTATTTATACACACAGAAACTAACAATCATGGTGGGAAACAGCTGGGTGCAATGAACAGTGATGAGTGCAGACAAGGATTGTGGGGAATGCAGTTCCTAATGTGAATGACACCGTGGGGGAAGAGGACCTCTAGTGGTTACCCAGGGAACACAAACCAGATACTGTGACAGAAGCTTGCTAAATAAAAATCCTGCCAAGAGGATGAACAGCACTGAACAGCGTTTCGTTTGTTTTTTTCCTGCACGCGAGTGAGGGTGAATTGCGCACTCGGATGCTCAACACAGAGATAGAAAGATGGTCCATTACATTGGGTTTTAAGTTGTCTATTAGTAAATCAAACTGTACACTGTAAAAAAAAAGTGTAATTTTACAGGTAATTGTCTGTATTTTTTTACAGAATTTTACCGTTTTGTCATTATACAGCAAATATCTGTAAAATAAAAGGCATTTGCTGTAATTTAAAGGTCCATTGTTAAATTTACAGGTAATTGCTTGTATTTTGGTTTTACAGCAATTTTACGTTTTTTAAAAGGAACTTGTCTGTATTTTTACAGAGTTATGTGTAATTTTACAGCAATTATTAAGTAATATTTTACAGAGTTTTTCTGTGAAATTAGAAAACAAAGAAAAGAAGGTATAACTGCGGAAATCAGCATCTATTCAATATGTTTTCCTTACAGATTATTAAGCATGTGGGGGTTAAAGTGAGTTTTTTTTTAAGGTTAAATAATAGTATTTGTAGGCTACAGTAGGCCTGTATTGAATTATTTTTTATTTCACATTTTATTTTATACTCATTTTGATCATTATTTCATTGTCTTATTCTCCCATAATTTCATGTATATTTTATGAATATTTTTCCAAATCTCCGTTGCTTCACATTCAGGGCTTTGTGTGTGTGTGTGTGTGTGTGTGAGTGAGTGAGTGCGCGCGCGCGATGACGCAGATTCAAATTCATTTCCGCTGTTTACTCCCGCCCACAACGGTTAACGTTAAGCGGGAGATTTGAATTCAGTCTACTCTCGTGAAGTGGATTGTGAGATCAACAGTGGTTCAAAGCAGTCGTATTCGTCAAGAGCAGCCGTGAGCAGGAGTCTTGTTGTCATCAGTCCGTTTGGATTCTTCGGAAATAAACGCCCTTTTCAGTGAGCCTGGTTCGTCACAGCGGACATCATGCCATTGCCAACCGATCAGCGGCTGAGGTAAGAGTCTCTCATTATACTAACGTTACATGTGAACGATATTTTATATTACATTTGTGTTAAGTTTACAGTTTTCAAGCTAACGTTAGCATTCTTAAATGATGTTAAGTTAACTGGCGAGAGCTGGAGGGCAAAACAATGAAAATGTAGCATGCGTCTTTAACGTACATTTTCCATCTGTTTTAAGAAAGATCAGTTGAACCCACACCTCGAAAGACCTAAAACAAGCTTTCGTAGACATGTTATACATATCAAAGTCCGTTTCATTGTGCATATAATCTTCGTTAATACGCGATAGTAGCCTATCTGTCAGTAAATCAATCTTAAATGGCGGGACATTTTGAAACACCGTCTGGAAGCTGAAAACTCCTCTCTTAAAAAATATCCTTGGTTTTAATTATAGTAAAATTATAGTAACCACGTTTTTGGCGGAGTTTTATTACCATTTTTAATAACCACAGTTATATTACAAATAGGCCTACCGTGTTTCTTTATTCTTTGTGGTTAAACCATAGTTAATTTTCGTAAGGGTTAACGTGGCTATCAAGACTGGTAAGAAAACGAATTCAGTAAATACTGTACTTGATACAGGAAAGCACATGAGACTAGAAAATGAACACAACATGATAAATTGCATATTCTGGCTGCATCTGCTTGCCAACACGTAATGTTAGCTATAGAATGCATACATGTGCATATATTAGGCTTATAAAATAAAAGTTGATAGAATGTTTGTGTTCTGATGAAGAAATGAACTTATCTACATTTTGGATGGCCTGGGGTCATCATAATAGCCTTTTTCATAGGATACTTTTGATCATTGGTTATGAAAATTGCACTTGATCCAGATGAATAGAAAGTTACGTTACACCCCTAACGTTAAGTCTCTCAGCTCAAAACTTCACTGTTAGCCTTTCCTGCTCAGCTTCCAGATCAAAGTCAGTTGAGGTTTTGCATTGTCCCAGTGGAACATATTCTGACATGTGTAAATGTAATACTGAGTTGTTGTTTTGTGTGTGTGATTTCAGGTCAAGTGGAAAGCAGAATGATCATGGCAAACAAGGTATGGGAAGAAGTAATTTAAAATATTGTAATGGCCGAGTCTGCTGATTCCATATGATTGCATTAAAAGTGGCAGAAAATTTAATTTGTTTTATACTGTATATTTTCCCATGTGAATATTCATTTGATCCTTGTGAGGCCACTGTAGCAGCACAAGGTTTGGTTTTGCTACAGTAAGACCACAATTGTGTTAGATTCCATCCATCTATTTAATTTTTTTTTTTTTTTTTTTTTTTTTTTTTTGTAGTGTAACTAGGCTCTGTCATTTAGAAACATGACTTTTCCTATCACTTAATGACACATATCTCTACCTTTCATTACAGCCAGAGGATCTGACGGTTATCTCAGCCTACCTGATGGAAAATTCTTGCTGGATGAATGACTTTCACCTTCAACTCAACCTTGCCAAGACCGAACTGCTTATGGTTTCAGCCAAACCATCCTTGCTGTGTGATCCTGCTGATTTGCCTTCTACAACATCAGAAAGATCCGGCCCTTCCTATCAGAGCCACACAACTCCTTGTCTAAGCTCTTGTTCTATCCAGACTGGACTACTATTGTAATGCTCTCCTGGCAGCTCTTCCAGCATCAGTCAAACCTCTGCAACTGATCCAGATGCTGCAGCAAGACCTAAACTCACTGCTTCAGATCTATGTGTCTCCAGAAGCTTGTGTTCTGCAAGTGAACAGCGCCTTGTGGTGCCATCATCCCAAAGAGACACAAAATCACTTTCAGTGACCTTTCCCTGGACTGCCCCCTGCTGGTGGGATGACCGGCGCAACTCAACACATTTTCAAGAAACTGCTAAAGATCCATCTTTTCATAAACACTTGACCCAGTAATACTAAATCTTTGTTTTAATAAAAAAAAGAAAAATTGTGCACTGTGCTACACTAACTGGGACTTGTCACTGCACTTGTTGCTTCTATTGTTCTCTTAATTTTAAGTCACTTTGGATAAAATGTAATTGTAAATGTTTGAAATAAGTTATATTAGAGTATAAAGGCATACAGCAATTGTCTTTTAATGTGGATATTTTTACATGTTCTAAATGATATACTAAGCCTGTATTTCCTATCATTCACGTATCTTGATGTTCAGTGTTTGTTTAATGAGTAATACTGTAAATGTGCAGGTATTCCGTACTTGTATGTTTCACGAGTTCACATCTACATATAATTAGTACAATAAGTTTATGCGTATTTGGCGTGCTGTCCGGGGGGAGGGCTCCGAGCTCGGAGTTAGGCCCGAACCCAGAGTACTCCCCCCAGTTGGTAAGAGTAGATGGAACTGGAAGTGAGGAGATGGGGTGGAGGAGGGATGCTGACAAACTTTCAATGAACAGAGATAGGTCTGCTGTGAATTTATACTCTGTCATTGAGTTGATTACTGATTAATCTCCAGCTGTGCATAATTTGGTTAATTATTTGAACCTGCTCCTCCCGAACTTTGTTAATAAAACATCATTTAGTTAATTTAACAGAAATTGACTGTACATTTGCTATTATTAAGTACTTAATTAGAGATTGGTCAAAGTTGTGAAACTGGATCTGCAAAAATTAAAACTGTAAATATACAAACTTTGTATTTGAATTTATGTACCTATTACATTTTTATACTTATATTCATAGTTATTTTACACAGAAAAACTATATATTAAAAGATAATTACTGTAGATAGACAGAGCATTATTATAAAATAACTTTATAAAACCCTAAATTTACAGTTTAACAGTTAAATGTTCTTTTTATGTAATTTGACATAATTTATCAGTTTTTCCACGGTTTAATAAGCCATTATTAACAGTAATGTACTGTAATTTAATTAATTTTGACCGTAAAGTCAATTCTGTATTTTTACGGTTTTTGCCTGTAATTTTGTGAAATGGTTATTTGCTGTAATTTAACGGAACCCGTCTGGAAACTTTGCTGCCAGAGATTTACCGTTTTTTTACGGGATTTTTTTTTACAGTGTATGGTTTTCTCAAGGAAAAATATTCCTGAAAACATCAAATTATTTTTGTATGGGAATCCATTAGAAAGAGTGTCAGTATTTAAGTACTTAGGATTATGGTTTGATAGCAAATACACATGGAGAACACATATAAATATGATAGAAAATAAAAGCAAAAAAAGTTATAAATTTGATAAGGGCTGTATCAGGATGTGGATGGGGTGCAGATAAAACAACAATGATTTATATATATATATATATATATATATATATATATATATATATATATTTGATTATGGTTGTACATTATATAGAGCAGCAGCTAAATCAAACCAGAAAAATTACAGGCTAAAGCTTTAAGAGTATGTACCGGAGCACTTCAGCATACTCCAAATAATGCCTTAATGACAGCAACAGAAGAACTGCCACTAGATATAAGAAGAAACAAGATATGCATGGCATATTGGAGTAGATTGGAAAGCAGTAAACAAGAACATCAAACTAAGAGAGTACTAGAAGACTGTTGGGAATATAAAATAAATACAGGAAGGGATTTTGGATGGATAATAAAAGGTGAAGTAGATAAATATAAATTATCGCAATTAGTGTTAGGACCAGTAACAGGAAAAATCCCACCATGTTTGTTTCCTATGGCAAAGGTAGATGTAAATCTAAAAAAGAATAAAGAAATACATGAAAACAATAGTAAAGTGTATATATAGAGAAATACGAACAAGACAAATATTTTTCATATTTACAGACGGATCAAAGATACC
This sequence comes from Abramis brama, assembly GCF_963993115.1. Lineage (NCBI taxonomy): Eukaryota > Metazoa > Chordata > Actinopteri > Cypriniformes > Leuciscidae > Abramis > Abramis brama. The sequence goes on from NC_139976.1 coordinate 2,809,680, forward strand.
AGATTCTGGGGTGACTAGTAGGGATATATATTCCAGAATTGAAATAAGCATATTCAATAGATTTTCAAACAATTTGGCAAGATATATAGTAGAATTAGTCACAATAATGGTTGCATTACAGTGGACAGAAGATGTTAGACCAGATAGAGTAATTATATGTTCACTCTATGTCAGCACTTAATAGTTTAGTATCAAATAAATCCATTAGAGAAGACATTTTAAATGATATATATATAACATTACATTTGTGAGTGAAGGGTATAAAGGATACACTTGTTGTAGGTTTAGTCAGTTTATCTAATACATCCCAGTTTTACCACCCCAATATCTTCTCTTTCAGACAGACAGATGTTAGATGTTTACCTGTACTCTTGTGTTTGACACCTCAGTGAATGAGTGAATGAGTCTTTTTTCTTTATTCTCTCAGAACCCACAACTTCCATCTCTGATCCATGCTATGATCATAACACTCTTGATGAATCCTGGAGAGACATACGGCAATACCAAGATAATGTATATGATGACACCCTTGTTGAATGGAGTGGCTGGTATCGGCTGTATCTGAATGGAGAAAGTGCCCAGATGTCTGAGTGGTGTGTGAGTTCTGTGGGATGTGGTGGAGAAACTGCACTGTATCTCAACGGTTCTCATCCAACACTTGAGGATGGAGTGGAGACCCGTGAAGTTGTGGGAACTCATTCATGGTGGTGGGGGTGGTGGGGGTCCAATCATTGCGGCGCCTACAGTTCCACATCCATTAGAGTCAAAGCCTGTCCAGGAGATTATTACGTCTATGAATTTGTCAAACCCAACATATCAGCTCCAGGGCCTATGTACTGTGCAGGTACAATTTTAACCCTTTTCTTTGGGATATTTGTTATGATTATTTATTTCACTATAATGAGCTCTATCTGTTAGCTGATTTTACATTAATCTTTTGTTTTATAAAAATAATCATGCTTTAACTAGTTAGAATTAGTGGTGTGCAGTCCATTACCCATTCTGTATAGTAGGTTATTTTGGGGATATTTTGGGGATATTTAATTTTATTCTATCAATCAATAAATTCCACTAGAAACAAACTTTGTTGTATTATTTTATTTTAATACTGTGAAGCTGCTTTGATACAATCTGTATTGTGAAAAGCGCTATACAAATATACTTGATTTGATTTGATTTGATTTAGGTTATGTTACAGATCAATAGCATCTAGATCTTCTTCTTACAAAATTCCTCAAATCACACTTTAGGCCATTTGCTTAATAATTAATATGTATACTGTTTATGAACACATCATAATATTACTCCACAGTCTCTTATTGCAGTCAAGTCTTTGTCAGAAAAGTCTTATTTGCATAGCTTTTAGCAAATGTTTGCCAATGTTGCTCTGCCTCATTCTGCATTTTGAGCCTGAAAGTACACAGCTGGTTAGAATATAATTGTTCAAAATTATGTAATTAACTGTCATAATAGGTTTTAGGATATACTACTCTTGTACATACAGTATAGGCAATATATTTAATAATACTTTTACAAACTCCATGATAGTTGCTTTCCAAAGCATCAGCAGTGATCCCTGCTACAACTATGAGTCTCTGGATCGTCCCTGGAGAGCCAACAATGAAAGTGGAGATTACATTTGTGATGAACTTTTCTCCTGGAATGGCTGGTACCGTCTTCTCTACTATGGAATGGACATCCGGATGTCAGAGACCTGTGTTAGTTCATACACCTGTAACACATACATCAATCTGTGGCTCAATGATCCTCACCCTCTGATAGAGGATGGAGTGGTGACCAGGGAGGTCTGTGGTGGTGGTTATTGGGGAAGCTGCTGTGAATACAAGACAAGACCCATCAGAGTGAAAGCGTGTCCAGACAATTACTATGTCTATGAACTTGTGAATCCAGTATGGTGGTGTGCAGGATACTGTACAGGTACTGTGGTTTTCTCATTTAAGTATTTCAAAACTTTTAAAATGATTTCTGTCATGACATGAATTTCCTTCTTTTTAGATGTCAACACTATTTCACAGGCAGTTTCCACTATAAGTCCAGATATAACCACTGGATCCAGCATCACCTTGAGTAAGCTGCAAATAATATATGAACGAATATTTGAGTGTTATTAAAAATTATCTATTTTTTTTCCCCAATTAAAGATTTGCATTACAGTGAAAATGGCCATTTTTATGCATAAACATCTTCATTATTACACAGTCACATCGTGTATGAATGATTTAAGAATCTCATGATTATAACTGTGTTTCACTGATTCAGATTTTCACATGTGAAGTTCCTCATTGAAATATAACTTGTTTGTTTTGGTCTCATCATCTCTCACTAACAGATTATGACCCATGTAATAACTACAACATACTCGACAACTACTGGAGAAGCACACTCAATTACTGGTCTATGTTTGGATACGTATTTGATCATGATGACACTCGTGTAGAATGGGATGGCTGGTATCGACTCTTCATTAATGGCTTGAGTGCTCAGATGCCTGAGTGGTGTATGTCTTACATGTCATGTGGAGGTTATATTTCTCTGTATCTTGGTGACTCTCATCCGCGGCTAGAAGATGGAGTTGTTACTCGTGAAGTTTACGGCACTCACTATGATCAGTGCAGTCACTACAGATCCGACCCGATCCAAGTCAAAGCATGTCCTGGAAATTATTATGTCTACAAATTTACCAGACCAACTCTTTCAATCCCAGCTCCTGTATATTGTGCAGGTATTCATTTATCTTTATATTTGACATGCTTATCATGATTTGTATTGGTTTGTATTCATATTATCATCTTGAATATATTTAATCTCCAATATATAATGCTCTCTTCCTACTTTTTTCCTTAATAGTGCCTTTTTCCACCCCAAGTGTCGACCCCTGCTACAACTATACCAGTCTGGATGAGCCTTGGAGATCCACAGACAATTATTCCTACTATGGCATGTGTGATTTTAACGTGGAGTGGAATGGCTGGTACAGGATGTTCTACAATGGTGAAAATGCTCAGATGCCAGAATCATGTGTAAATCAAGGCATGTGTGGCACTCATAACCCACTGTGGCTCAACGGCCCTCACCCACAGCTGGAAGATGGAGTGGTCACCCGTCAGGTCTGTGTCTTCTCATGGAATGGCTGCTGTACTTACACATCCCATCCTATAAGAGTCAAAGCCTGTCCAGGAAATTACTATGTTTATGAGTTTGTCAAGCCAACATTTTGTGGAGCTTACTGTGTTGGTGAGCACTTACTCATATGATATTCAATAATTTACTTTTCTGGATTTTAATTAATTTTTTTTGAAGATGATATAAAATGTTCCTAATACCAGAAGTCTCAAGTCAGTCCATCTCATCAGCGTCTACAACAACAGAGACGATCCCATCCATAGAATCCATTACTCCACCAATCACAACCACTGGTAAAGTCTTGCTTCCTTCATAAACTCTCTTGAGCATCTTTTTAAAATGTAAACCTAGAATGCAATTTTAGATAAAGTGAAGTACTGAAACTTTGTTAATAGTGAAAACTAAACCACCAGTGTTTCTCAAACTCAGTTCATAACCCATGTTCACATACACCAACCATCAGAGACAGGGAATTACTGCATGTACACACAAAAATATAAAAGAATCAGTGTAATTTGATGGCCTTTTATACATTCATTAAATTTGATAGTGTAGTGTCGTTCTTTGTCTCAATATTACTTGGGTATTACTATGGTTTTGGGTGATTTTTAGACCCCCTAGCTATCTTAGACTGACACTAGTTTGAGAAATACACGAGCAAGATGCAAAATGAAGTAATTAGCAAATAATACATGCAAGTGTAATGAGCCATGAAATCAAATCAAAAGCAGAGATCTAGGAACAATATATTTTTGCAGATTAGTTCAATTTATTTTTTGTTTTTGACTGGGGAGGGAGTGTCAGTTTTTAAAGATGTTTTAAATCTGAAAGAACAATCAAAATCTGATTTTCAAGATCATAGATTGTAGATCACCACTTCAAAATATATATATAAATATATTTAGCAAATAAGTGTCAACGTGTGTTTTGAAAGCATTGACTTCTTGAGGTCAAGTTGCTTGTAATCTTTGTGCTCAATTGCAGCTAATTGAGAGAAGATGTTCTGAAAGTTCAAGACAAATTGTCTTCAGCTTTGAACTTAAAATTCAATTAAAACAGGGAACTTAAGTAAAGAGTGATCTGGAGATAACTATTTCACGACTACAAAAATGATACATAAAACAACATTCATTTATTAATTCAGCAAAATGTATATTTGTAATATTCCCATATTTCCAACAGCTCCCCCTGTTGACCCCTGCTACAACTACACTATCCTGGATGATTCATGGAGAGCCACCAACAATCAACATTCCTCTCAAATAATGTGTGACTCTGCGGTCAGCTGGAACGGCTGGTACCGTCTCTTCATTCAGGGCCAGAGCGTTCAGATGCCAGACACATGTGTTGATGAGTATAGTTGTGGCACTGATGCTCCACTGTGGCTGAACGGAGGACATCCAACAGTTGAGGATGGAGTGGTCACTCGAGATGTCTGTGGTCACTGGAGCAATAACTGCTGCTTTTTCCAATCCAATCCCATTAAAGTCAAAGCCTGTCCAGGAGATTATTATGTCTATGAGTTTGTGAGCCCAACTACCTGCAGTTTGGCATACTGTGCAGGTAAATATATTTACATGTGCACTTTGTGTATGCAAGAGAACCTTGTTGGTAACACTTTATTTTGATGGTCCCCAACAGATATTCTACTGACTATAAGTAACTTGGCATTTACATGTCAACTTATTCTACTAACCTGAACCCTAACACCTAACCATAACCTAACAATTCAATTCAATTCAATACAAACTGGAACTGACGAACTCTATTTACCTCCGGACTAGCGTCCCGAGATAACGACTGAAAAGCAGATGGGAAATAATTAGTATAGCTGCTGTTCATAATAATGCATTCGATATGATTCAACTGTAGTACAGTATAAAAGGTATTATAACAGTCTACTGACAGTCTACTAATACTTAGAGTTAGTTGACATGTAGTTGCAAAGTTACTTATAGTTAGTAGAATGTCTAAAGTGGACTATCTAAATAAAGTGGAACCTACTTGTTGTTTTTGAATGTAATATTTATAATTTATTTTAGATGCAAGCCACATAAACACTAGCAATACTACTGTCACGCCAGAGACAACCACAACCGAAATTACAACAAAATAAACTACAACCATTGACACTACGACTGGTAATATAATGTAATGTGTTACCTGGAAGGGTAGACCGAAACATGTAAATACACATTTCAATGAAAACGTTGCTGTTGACAATTACACTATAGCTGGGGTTACTTTGCATTATGTTACATCATTGCCCCCTTTTGTTACTTCAGACGCCCCCTCTTCAGCGGTCCGCTGGTGCCGGCTCTTGTCTGTAGGTCTCAAAGGGAAAATTATTTGAAATTATGACATGGCCTCTTTAATTTACTAGAAAAAATATATTTTATTACCTTAAGGAATACAGAGCAATAATTATTCAGGGGCCCAAAATGTTACTCGATGTCTTTGTGTTGTATTAAATCTATCTGTGCTTTTCCTCTTAGATGTGAGAGATCGCTGTTCTGAACTCAACTGCTCTGAGGATGAATGGTGTGGGAAGAAAAATGGTGTTTATGGCTGTTTATGTAACGAAGACCAACCCAGACCACAACCTGACTCTTTTGGTTGGTATCATAAAAAAAAATCAAAATAAAAGTTTTTGGTCATTTATTTATTAAAAAAGTCTGACAATCTTTTGGCTGTTTTCTCTCAGAGTTCTCAGAAACCTGTGAAAGCAGCTCTGGCTCCATATCTGTGTCTCGCTGTCAGCTCTTTGAGGCTGGTTTTCCAGCTGATGTCTTACACCTCAATGATCCCAGCTGCAAAGGAACGGTCCGGAATGGCAGAGTGGAATTTCATTTTGATAACGATGAACACATCTGTGGTACAAATCTTCTGGTAGGTTTAATTATGTATAAACTATTCAAATACATCATCCAAATTTGTGTAGTGCCTGACTGAACCAACATGTCTAATGTTGATTTACTAAAAAAGTTGCTTCACAAAAAAATAATAAAAATAAATAAATAAATAAATAAATATATATACATCATCACATAGCCTTCACCATACCTAGAGATTGGCATGATTTTATTTCAGTTAGCCTAAAAGCTAGTTTGATTTGCATTGAGAGATGATTTTATGGAAAGTACCCCATGCCAATCTCTAGGTATGGTGAATGCTATGTGATGATGTGGGGCTATTTTAATTCCAAAGGCCAAGGGAACTTTATCAGGATGCATAGTATCCTAATTTTTTTTTTAAAAAATACTTAAAAATAAAAATCTGCCTGCCTCTATGGGAATTTAACATAGGGGTGTACTCACTTATGCACCATGTATTTTAAGGAAGAACATTTATTTATTTACGATACATTATTCATTCACAAAGAAAATTGGTGTCCTTAAAGGTTGGATTTTTCCTATTTTTTTAAATTAAGGCATTAAGTTCAATTTCCAAAATATGATTTTTTATTCCTCTTTTTAGTCAACTTTAGCATGGGTGTATTCACTTATGCATTGCACTGTATATATATATATATATATATTTATTTATTTATTTGTTTTTTTATATATATTTTTTTCTTTCTATTTTTAAAATCTATGTTGTCTATATACATTAAGTGCAAATATCCCAACTTATTGGCAAAGGCTATTTACACTAACTCTGCCTACCACTGTCTGATTGAGCCAGACAAAAAGAAACATCTGAAAACAAGAGAAGTGGCATGGAGAGTAAGGCAGCGCATATCAGCTCCGAGAAGTGTTTATTTAAAGAAAATAATAATAATAATAATAATAATAATAAAGTGCCCAACAGGTATTTAATAGTAGGAATAACATGTTTAACAGGAATTTAATTGGCCTATAATTATGGGGGATTGTCAAAGTTTTTTTTTTTTTTTTTTTTCGTCATCTACTGAATTTTTCGTCAACGATACCAGGGACACCGAAACACCGGGGAACATGAAATTTGGTGGGCATGTAGCCCCACTAGACTTTTACGGAAAAATTTCGTTTGGTCCCCGGGGGGCCCCCAAACCCCAAAAATGCAGTTTTTCCTAAATAACTACCTGAACCGTGGCACCGAGGATGAAGAAATTTTTATGGTATGTTGCTCTTAAGGGCCCACATCAACCTAGCCCATAATCACTCATTTGTGATTTGCGCCCCTTCCCATAAAAAATGAAAATGCAATATTATTCTGCTTTAATCGCCCCTATCTTCAGTTGAGATGTTCAGAACTGCACCATATTTCATGTGTATGATTAACTTGACATCCTCTGGGGGTATGCTAAGTTTCGTAGAATTTCATCCATGGGGGGGTATAAAATAAATTCATTTATGTGCACATTTAGTGACTGTACACTCATCGGCCTGTAGATGGTGGTGTTGAGCGAAGGGTTGCTGGTTTAGGATGATACTGTCACTAAGGTTGCCAACTGTCCCGAATTAGGCGGGACGTCCCGCATTTTGGGCCTAATTTATTTGTCCCTTGCGTGACCTCCCGTGTCCCGTTTTTTGACAAGCTGATAAACCACTGACTGATACAACAGCAACAGCAGCAGTGCTGACCACGACACTTGAGAATGATCACCGACACCTGTCATCATCCAATCACAGCTTTTTTTAATCACTGTTTTGAGACTAATCATTGTTTGATTTGCGAACATCCTCTGCCGTCTGGTCGCTTCCGCTTCAAGCCGGACTCGTCTCGCGCTAACGGTAATTTCCTTTCACTGTCCACGTTTTGATTTCGGCTAATCAATTTTGGCGAATGCAAACAACGTGATTATTGTTCATGAGTCTAACATCCAGCCACGCAAGAAAACATGTAATCTACCTGAGGGAATAATATGCTCAAAAAACATTTCTGATTATTATTAATGTTTTAAAGCTTTTAGAAAGTACATAGAAAGCTTTTGTAACATTATCTTAACTGTCACTTTTGATTAATGTAATGGATCGATCCTTGCTGAATAAAAGTAGGCAATTACTTTCTTTATTTTTTTCCCCCAAAAATAATCTTACTAACCCCAAACTTTTGAACTGTAAGCCTAGTGTATAATGTTAAAAAAGCTTTCTATTTTAGATAAATGCTGTTATTTTGAACTATGGTTTGTTTGTAATGTGACTTTTTTCATGTATGACATTAAAATTATTTTTAGAATTAAATACATAAATAGGTTAAGCAATACAAATGTGTTTATGTCTGATAACCTTTTAAACACAAACTTAACTGCAGACACTGAAATGACGTACACTGTGTGATACAGTACAAATATTTTGAGTGTCCCTCATTTTCCTATAAATAACCACGATTGTCCCGCATTTTCCTTTTCTGAAGTTGGCAACCCTAACTGTCACACACACACATGCAGGAATACAAACAAACGCAAGCATGCACACACACCCATACACACACACATACAAATCCACATGCACAGACACACACACAAACACACACGCGCACACACATGTACGCACGCATACATACACGCACAGACACACACACACACAGACACACACATACACAAACACACACACATACACACACACAGACAGACATGCACATACTACTACTTTTTTTAGGTATATACATAAACACGCAATACAGCCAAATTGCTCCACGTCATTTATTTTTGTGGAAAGCCAGTGCAGGCCTGAGCGGCGGTCATATTTTGTACCGCCATGCGGTACATCTAGTTTAAATTGGATGTTGTGTCTTCGCGTTGATCGGACGGGCTGAGACATTGACGCGACACATGCAGCTGCCCGTCCGATTATTACCACACTCAAAACCATGGCTCCCTTCCTGGACCTTCGAGGACCTTTACTGACCAGCAGGTTCAATATGATAGGGTCAGGGGAAGGTGTAGTGTGGGCTTTAGGGACAGAGACAAGTAACGTCCCAGTAAGGTAGCATCCATTTATTATTATCGCAGACTGTTTTATTATCTTATAAATTATTACTACAATACCCTAAGATTCAAATAGTAAATGCCACTATTTGCACTAAGTATAAATAGCATCTAACTACTTTTTTTTTTCTTCGTGCAAAGAAAATACTACTGTAGTGCAAATGACTGCTGCCTTTTTAAATACCTTGAATTCAATTTAGGCTAAATTACAAAATGTTATATTTGTTGTCCACAGGCTAACGGCACCCACTTCATCTATGATAACTTTATTCTGGGGACACCGAGGTCAGAAGATCTCATCATCAGCAGAGAGAAAATCCTGAAGCTTTCTTTTAGCTGTGTTTATCCTCAATCACAAACACTTTCCATGAATGTGGAAATCAACCCACTGGAGAGGTGCGAGTCAAATACAAATTCTGGTTTCAGCAGCACCAACTTATTAAATGAGTAGTTTACCAAAACACAGAATTTTTCTCCCCCTCATGTTGTCCGAACCCTAATGTTTGCATTTGTTCCAAGGAAAACAGAATTTTACTGGTCACACCTTTCAATGAAAAAAAAAAAAAAAAGAAAAAGAAAGAAAAAGTTCATATGACTCTTGCTGCATATTCCACATCTTCTGAAATTATGCGATAGCTTTGTTTAAGGGTTTTCAGAAGATTCATGATTAATGAATTAATAGTTCAGACCAGTTTTGTGGACCAGGTTCTTTAGAAAGATCCAACTCAATCGAGCAAATTGCAATTTTGACATCATTACTTCTCTATACTGAGTGTGGACAAATGAAAATTACACACAGGAACCAGGAACTTTGAATGGGGTTCTTTGTTTTATTCCTTATAAATGTTAGGAATTTTGTTTATTTTGTTTTTCTTAGGTATGTGAGGAAGATAATCTACAATAAACAAAAAACAGAGTCAGAATATCTTCTGATCACACATCAGATTATCCACCTCAGATTGTCTCTTCTAGTGTTGTCAAAAAGTACCGACTTCGGTACCAAGTCGGTACTGAAATTTTAAAAATGTGAAGCTTTTAGCGCTGTTGAGCGGAATCGTAAACACCTCTGATTGCCCATTATGCTCACACACTCATCAAATATGTCTGTGATTGGCTACAATGATCAGCGCTTCAAAAACATGTAGTAATTAAAGCTGCAAGCAGCATTTATCGGGGTTCAAGCAGTTAAGGCCTTTAAGCACACAAGCAACAAAATACATTACGTTTTATTTAGCAAGCATTTAACAACTGCCATCATAGATGAAAAAGTCCATTTACAGCCAATACATGCAGTTTGCCATAGGAAATATATGGTTTTAAAGCGTTTTTACAGTTATAGCACCTTTTTGCCTGAGTATTCTTACAGTCTTGCCTGATCTCCACCACTTTTATTAGTAGTACTCAAAGTGTGCCTATATATATATTATATATATATATATGTGTCAAATTTGTTGTAAATATGTAATTTTGATAAGAAGTTTAGACAATTATATTCAGTGGCGTAACGAGCCCTTAAGTAGGATTATCAAGGCGGGCCCCTTGATGACGCAATTGATGACATTGATGACGCAATGTCCGCGAGTAGGCTACCATGAATAGGGCAGGATATGATCATACACAGCATATAAGAGATGAGATGACTAACAAAATCAGGAGGAGCCTACGCTCACCAAAAAAAACACAATAAAAAAACACTGGTGACAGCGCACCATAACACATTGTTAGGCCTAGGTCCAAATACATAAAAAAGATGCTCTCTTACATTATAGCGGGATTTTCCGGGCTTTCCTATGTGCAACTGCAAAGTTGTCGATTAGATCAGGATTGTGCGCACGGGCATTCTCAATTGACCCTTCGCAGGGAGTTTGATTGACAGGCGATCTGACTAATCATATTCCGCCATTTTGTCCCACAAAGCAGTCAGGAGAGTTAGTAGATTAACTTTGGAGGATTTAAATTTGAAAAACAAATTTGTACTGATGTCTTAGCACTTTAAAACAACATTCCTTTTATGTTCATTCATGTTTATTTTAATGCTATAAATTAACTAGAAGGAAGAGATGATCGGTTCACGAGCAGCTTTAACTGAGCCTTGAGTCTACAGCGATCTGTCAGACACATTAAACAGTCACAAAACGGTATTTATTTTTTAAATGTCTCTAAAAAATGACTACATTTGAAAGGTGAGACTTTTGGCGCTTTTCCATTACCAGTACCAGCTCAACTCGACTCGACTCAGCTTGGCTCGCTTTTCGCTCCGTTTTCCATTGCAGATAGTACCTCCACAATAGTACCTGGTCGTCATAGCGACGCCGCGGGAAACTGCTGTGACTTAATCTTCTACGCGAGATACATCCGCTGCCACACACAATGGACAATGGAGGAAATCGAGTGTATGCTGTTTTTTTGATGTTTTTGTTTTTGCTGTTTTTTATTCAGGATACTCCGTCTGGCGCGTGCAATGATGACACAGTGAATAGTGACGATTCTCTCTGACCAATCAGCAGTCTGCCGTGTTTTCATGTTACATTTTAGTATCGCCTCAGCTTGCCCCAGCTCGCTTAGAACCTCGCCGGAGGTGGTACGAAAAAAAGTACCTGGAAGCAGGTACAGGTACAACTTTTACACAGTGGAAAACCAAACAAAGCCGAGTCGAGTCGAGCCGAGCCGAGCTGGTACTGTGTAGTGGAAAAGCGCCATTTGTTTCATATCAGAAGTACTTGTCTGTCAGCGCGCAGTCTCCTCTCTGATCCGCAATGTTTTTTTTCACTGCGTGAGAACTTGGTGTGGTGTGAGAGTGGCGTCGCTTGTCAGACATAGCAACAGTAACTAAAGTGGGCGGGTCTTTGCGAATGGTCATTGACAGTATGGACGGGGATTCGCCAGTCCCAATTCAAAACAAATTTCATGACAATCCATCATTGTTTGTTTCAAACATGTGAGAGCATCAAAATGATCCATGGGTGAAATTGATTGGATTTAATTCATTTTTTTGCCAGTTCCTATCATAATTTTAACATTTTGGTGTTATTTTTTAGCTATTTACCTATGTTTTCAAATTTCCTTTGTTTTTTTGTTGTTGTCTCGATCGGACTAACGGCTTTGAAGATAAACACAATTTTTTAAAGCTCTAAATGACACTTACAAAAACCATAAGGCGAAACCTGGCATGTTTGGTATTGTTGGACCAAGTGGCCAATTGTCATGATTTTTTTTTTCACATGACCTCAGAATGAGCTCATGAACATGTGTCCCAAGTTTTGCGAAAATATCTCTTTCCGTTCACAAGTTATATCTGTTTTATAGTGCCACCAAGTGGCCAATTGTTGCGATTTTTTTCAAGTGATCTCAGGTTGAGCTCAGGAAGATGTATCCCAAGTTTAGCCAAAAAAATTCCTTTCCGTTCACAATTTATAACCGTTTTAGTAAAAGTGGCCCTGGTGCCATCAAATATTTTGGTTCCCCTTATCGACCGTTAATTGAAATTTTGAATTTTTTGGATGATTATTGATTGTCAGACTCCAGAGAATATTCTTGCAGTGGTTTGGCTCCGATCGGGCCAAAAACCTAGGAGAAGTTCGCAAAAATATTTTTTTCAAAAAAATGCAATTTACTCGAAATTGGCGCCTGAAGGGCAAGCAAATCGGAGATAGCCATTTTGTCCGCCTTGAGCCAAGGATTCCAACGATATAAGACACTTGATCCTGGGACAAACGGTCTAAGAGTTATGAGCGATTTTGAACTTTTGGTCACTGTAGCGCCACCTATGGGCCAATCGGGGTCATACTCTGATAGGTTGTCCCCAAATTGAGGCCTACCATCTGGCCAGGTTTCAAGTCTCTAGGCCTTACGGTTTGTCCTGCACGATGCGTTTTACGAATCCTTACAATTACAATAGGGTTTCAGCATTTCATGCTTGAACCCCTAATAAGAATGAAGGCTTTTTGCCAGTTATAGCGCCACCTACGGTCCGATCTCCATCAAACTCTGCATGCTTCCTCACCATGTTCTGACACATATGCTCATCAATTTTGGTGAAGTTCTGAGTTTTCATTTGGGATGTATAGGCTTTTTAGTGTAGTTTGCCACGCCCCTTTTCTAAATGACCCTGTTACAGCCACCCAAATGCAAAAGTTCAACTTTTTTTCGATAATTATTGATCTAGAGAGTCCAGAGAATTGTCCTAGAATGGTTTGGTTCCGATCGGGCGAAAAACCAGGGACTAGTTCGCAAAAGTAGGTTTTGGACAAAACTCGACATAGCAGAAAATTTTCCCTGCCTACATCCATAATAGATAACCATTTTGTCCGCCTTGAGCCAAGGATTCCAACGATATAAGACACTTGATCCTGGGACAAACGGTCTAAGAGTTATGAGCGATTTTGAACTTTTGGTCATACTCTGATAGGTTGTCCCCAAATTGAGGCCTACCATCTGGCCAGGTTTCAAGTCTCTAGGCTTTACGGTTTGTCCTGCACGATGTGTTTTACGAATCCTTACAATTACAATAGGGTTTCAGCATTTCATGCTTGAACCCCTAAATATACCTCAATGACGCTCTTCACCGAGCGCTTACACAGATACACACGGGAGCATTTGAAAACAGGCGTCGATCCGCAGACCGGTCCGCTAATAGACGCCTGCTTGTGCTTTCAAACACTCCCGCTCACGATTTCAAAACACTTTCACAAACACTTCCGTGTGCTCAAACACTCCTGTGCGCTGATCATTGTAGCCAATAACAGAAATATCCGATGAGTGTATGAACAGAATATCCAATCTGAAGTGTTTACAATTCCGCTCAACAGCGCTCAAAGCATCACATTTTTTAAATTTCAGTACCGACTTGGTAACGAAGTCTGTACTTTTGACAACACTTCTTAAAGGACCCTTCAGTACATTTTCCGCGTGGTAATTTTCTCTAAACCAAGAACATATATGGTTTAGTTCTAAAGCAGAATTCTACCCATAAAACAAAGTAGGTTTAACACAGATCTATCCATTATTTCGACAGCATTGTGCACAAGACTCTTCCCGCTGGTGAAGGCAGATATCAGGTCCGGATGATTCCATATGAGGATGATGAGTTTACCCGGCCCTTCACTGGTCGTGTGGATGCAGAGCTCAACCAGGAGATGCATGTGGAAGTTCGTGTTGAGGGGGTCGACAGCCGCCAGTTTGCCCTGGTGATGGACACGTGTTGGGCTACACCTGTGAATGATCCTGATTACAGCCTCCGCTGGGATCTCATCCTTTCAGAGTAAAGCAGGGATTTTTTTTAGGATTGCCTGAGATACATTATCTCTCAGGATTTCAAGACAAAAGCACAGGATTAAATTTTTGTTCAGTGGAAACAAAGAAAAGCATTTGATTTGTTGATTGTCATTATTGATATTCTCAGGTGTCCCAATCCAAATGACGACACAGTGGATCTGCTGCAGAACGGCGTCTCGACATCCAGCCGTTTCTCCTTCAGGATGTTTATCTTCACTGCAAACTCCACTAAGCTTTACCTGCACTGTGCTGTTCACCTTTGCCTTCTGTCAAGCAATCGCTGCTCAACGGTGAGTTTACAAAACCTCTCATAGTTCATGAAATTATAATGTTAAATTTTCAAGAGTAGCTTTAGTACTGTATTCTGAAATAAATTGTCACTGTATGTGTTGAATATCAACCTAATTTATCAATTATATTAGCCAGTGTGTCTGTCTGTCTGTGTATACAGTATGTGGAGTATCTATAGTAAAATGTGGTGGGTAAATGATACATGTAAAGGTTTTCAAATCTGCAGTTACTTAAACTAATATTAGTAAGGTTGGTATGTTTCAAGATTAAAGGTCAAATTTACTAAACAGGGCAAATTAGCGTGAGACACATTAAAGAACAGAGGCAAAAATAACAGTATCTTCACGTTTTCATCGCTAATTCTTCACTGTGAGAATTTAGTAAATACTGACAGTAATGGTTTAATGTCAAAAAACATTCTCTCTCTATCTGTTAGTAAATCTGGCCTTTAATGTTCAAAGCTGCTCTCTTCTGGAGACTTTCTTTGTTGCATGTTTGTTCAGTGATATTTAACAGGGATTCACACAGTTTGATTTTGCTCTTTTCTCTATTAGGACTGTGACTCTGGACACCAGCGGAGAGAGGGCAGGTCTCTGGACTTCCATGACAGTGCTTCCATATCCATGGGTCCTCTGGTGTTGTCTGAAGGGAACACAGGTGATTTTAATAATTCATAAATAAAGGTTTCTGTGTAAATACAGTATATTTCACTGCATTGCATTATATCCCCTGTTCACAGATAAGTGGGTCCCAGAACAAGTGAAGGTATCTGAGGCTTCTTGTCTGTGTGGTTCTCTGATGCTGATACTTGTTCCTCTGATGAGTGTCCTGACACACTTTTAGTTTAGTACCACAACATTTTACATGCATATTGTCTAGAGTAGTTTTAATTCATGTGGAACTGATGCTACACTGGTTGTGGGTTTCTAAACGTTTCTTTATTCAATTAATGATATTTCTTGTGGACTAATAAAGGAATTATTATTTAATAATTTACGTTTATTTCTATATAGTACATTCATTCTGTATTACTTGAGGGAATATGCTGCAACAACAAAGACCATCAGATTCATGTTTATTCAAATAATGCAAAAACATAATTTGGTCATTCCCTTTCTGTGGAAATTTGTGATATTGTAATTTGTAGACAATTAACTAATATGACTTTCTTTCCCTAAAAATTGTGTTGTCATTTTTTTTATTCAGGCATTTTGTATAAGGCGAGAAAAAGGTCTGAATTTTCTAAACAAGGACAAAAATAAATACATTTGATGGTTGGCCTCAAAGTCTATTTTTCCATTTGTAATAATTTTCGTTAAGTAAAAGTACGAGAAAGATTAATGATCATAACATTATCTTTTTACTGCTATCTTTGCAATTGTTTTACTTATTTTCCATCGTGATGCTATTATTAAATACATGAGAAGAGTCTTGCATTACTTTCAGTTCTTTGAAGAATGTTGCAGAACTGGTTGAATTGTTCTCTTTAGAGCAGAAACTGAGGTGAGGTTCAGTCAATGGTCAGATTGCAAAAAAAATGTCTTGTGTTGTTCTAGTTTTCAATCATTGAATGTGAAGAGAAAGTGAAATTGAAGCGCTTGTAGGACAGAGAGCAAGTTCACATTTAGGCAGTCCTCTGACACTGTCCTCGACCTCGATTGATCCTTTCGTGTGAGAGCACATTAATAACATTAATAACTGTTGTCCACAAAGACCCACTGCTGCATTTATGCAACATTCCGATAAAACTGATTTTATATGTTTGAAAGTTAATATTATTATTAATATCATATTGTTGAATGTTGTGTGAAAGTGTTTCTATTATTAAACCTGTTTAGACTTTGACGACAAAATATTACAGATCAAATACTTCTACATTTGATCATAAACAATCAGCAGTATGTCAGTAGTCAATGGCCATATTGTGTGATTCAGATTGCAAATTCCAGTCAAATGTGTTAAGATACATATTTGAGCTATTAGATAAGTTTAATAAAGTAGAAAGTAATATAAAGTATGAACTGCTTCTATGTGTAACCTCTAAAATGTACTGATTGTATTCCAGTTGGTCTCTAAGGGTTAAAATGCTGAACATGTGAAAGACTCTTTGGCCTGGTGTGTCATGTTGGAGTTTAGCCGGTATATTCAGTATAGCAGGTTTTAAATGTGTCAGATGTACAATAGCTTATTTTTCACTGCACATCCATTTGCCCTAGACACACACAAGCTTATGATGAACATTTGGGTCAGAGTTGTCTCCATTTCAATTCAATGAGCTGCTAATCAGAGTTTGTTTAGGGAATAATTAATAATCAATATTCATCCTCTTCAGTGTTTATCTTTTGTACATGAGGTTTGAGCTTCACTGAGAGCCGATAGATACGATCAGCTAATAATGTTCAGGTTTCATGCTGTACATTCATAGAGGAGTGTCTGATTGTCTTTATCGATTGTTAGATTATCTTTTGATTATTTTCAACCCTTTTGCTTTTTAATTACAATCATTATCTACTGTATTCTTTATAACTGGTTTTAACATGATGATTTTGCCCATTTGTAAAAATGGCTAAGCCCTGTCCTATCTCCACCTCAATATGCGGGAGGATCAGGAGGCTTTTGTCTAGGCACTGGAAGGTGGCAGCACTAGTGGCATTTTAATAGGGATCCCAATCAGTCGTAACGTACAACTACGTCGAACATGAGCGACTGAAAGGGAACGTCTCAGTTACGTATGTAACCCTCGTTTCCTGAAGGAGGGAACGGAGACGCAGTCCCGTCGCCACTATTGCTGGACCACCGCTGACTCCGGGCTCCGCTCGGCTCCTCAGCGGAAAAACAAGTGGTGCGTGCATCCGCTTCTGTGTTTATACCCCCGCTGCGGGGCAGAGCGCGAGATGCAATTTTTTTGCTCATATTTGCCATTGTGTGATAATGCAGAGTAAAATAAAAAGATTGTTAATGCAGTGGTGACAGTCATGTACTGTAAGTAGATTTGGGGAACCCAGATCAACTACATTTGCAAACATGAATGGAAAAATCCACTGACAACTGCACTCTGGTGACCTGATAAGAATCATTTATTGTCTGGAATCCATTCTGTTGATTTCCTAAAACCTCTAAAATGTGAAAAAATTACAGGGAACCTGACTATCAGGTTTGACTACACGAACAAAGAAATACACAGTTCTTGAGATGTTCATACTTTACTGTAGTTCAGAGAATTAAAAGTTCTTTATATCAGTGCCAAGTTAGTGGCAGATTTACTGTGTGTGAATTAAAACTTCTTAACTTTATACCTAATGCAATAAATACATTAACAAAAAACAAATAATTTATTTAATAATATTTAAAATACACTCCTGTTCATTAATTCATGCTTCATAATACATTATAGCACATAATACATTAATACACTTCCTTAAACTTTCCAAGGCCAGAGCTGATTCTTTACTTTAAATGAAATGATCAACCATGGGACATGCATGTCTTATGAATGATGTTGTGTCAATTCAAACAATATATTAAATATATACATATATGACAATTATGACATGTTCTCACTTCAGGAAAGTACCAGCATTTGTCTGTTTGGCCTAATTTTATGTGTTCTCTGCGGTCTTTGTAAATTAGTTTCCATGATTAGGATTTGTTGCTATTTCTCATTGTCTTTTTCCTTCACTGTCGAGACCCAAATATTAGACACCCATTTGTCTAATGCTGATCTCCAAACGAGCATGCCGTTTCCCAGATGTTTTAAAAGGCATTACAGTTTACTTCAGGGTTTAGCTTTGAGGTGTTAGTTGCTTTCAAAAAAACATTCGATATGTATTTTTTGCATTTCTGTTATGATCTTGTTAGTTTGCACAACTTACAAACCTTGCCTTACTTGACCACTGCCTGCATCCTTCCAGATGTCTTAGGGATGAACTCTAAAGCTTTTAATGAGACCATTATTTAAACTAATAATTAATTACCATCTTTAAATTAACACTCACTGTGTGTTTTAAGGTACTATTTTTGTACATTTGCTTTTGGAAAAACTGCTAAACAAATCAAACTGGCCCGTCATCATTCCATCTAGATTCACATCTATTCCAGGACAGAGTGAAAGAATGTCTTTCTGAATGCAGGCGTACACAAGGAAACATTGAGATATGTGTTATTTTAACTAAACATTGTTCAATGTCCCATGAAAAAACTGGTTTAAGTTATTGTTGAGGAATTACATCTAGTTCCAGTAAAGGTCCACCTACAGTTATTAATAAAGGCACTGATAAGATTGTGAGCGCTGCAGTTCAGCATCACTGTATTGAACTGCTGAAGAGAGAATCTCATAGACCAGTCATCAATCTGAGTTTGCTCTGCAGCAGCATCTGACCTCAGGTAAAGTCACTTCTGTTTTATCCCTTTTGGTCACCAACTTTGGATGGATCTAAATTATTTTGTAAAGTTTGAATGTTTTCTATATTTTGTAAAATTTGCCTTTAAGTATCTGTGAATGTTATAGTTGTTTTACAAATGTGCAAAACAAAGAAAGAATAAAATATAACAAAATATAAGAAACATATTTCGTGTGTGTGTGTGTGTGTGTGTGTGTGCAGGTGCCGTTCGTCACAATGAGGTTTCTGATCTCACTGTGTGTGTCACTACTGTTGCTGATTAATGGTGAGTGCTTTATAATCTGTCTGTAAAATGACTCAATATTTTCCCAATAATAAATAATTATGCTTATATTGTGCATTTAACAGGTGAAATAATCAATGGACAAACAGCAGGTACAATAATTCTTTCACTTCATCTAATCTTCAATTCATCCTTTGTTTTTCATTAAATAAACGTAGGAATAAAAGTAGTAGAAGTAATTAGGATGTTAAAAGTTTCCTATTGATATAAAAACTTCTCATAATATTTTAGCACAAATTGATATTCACATACTGTAAAAAATATTTTAACAGTAAAAGACTGCAAAAATGTGACAGTAAAAACTTAACTGGTTAACACTAAGTTCCTGTACTATATGGGAAAATTGTATTAGATCTAACTTTACATTTTAGTAATTGTTAAATGTACCATTTTTAGAAATAAAAAGACCAATCTTCTTATAATTTAGTGAAAAACTGTACACTAACATTCCCTAATTCCCTGCATGGCACTTCATATTTGATGGTTTTAATGTTAATAATTATATTTCTTCTTAGTTTTTTTCTGATCAGTTATGTACATTAGGGATTTATTTTACATACTATGTTGTTAAATGCATGTTTATTGCATTATTTTAGTGCTGTGTGTTAGTGCCTTCTTTATTTTAGTATTTACCTCAGCTTGTGGAAAAGCTACTTGTGATGTTCTTTGATGCATCTTGTTTTTCTCTTTACCACCAGTGGTATTATGGTGGATGTCAGTATATGCAAGAGGTCGTCTGTTGGATTTACCGGTTGAATTTTTTCTCTTAAATTACACTTCTAAATTGTACAATTTACAGGTTTGTTACGGCCTCCCCTGTCTAGGGGAGCAAAGAATAAAGAATTTAAAATAAACTAAACAAATGAAACATTTCAGAGGCCCTGTCTCCTGTCCCAGCACTATTCAACAAAGCTCAATCTTGCAAAATAAACCATAAAAATTATGGTAACATTTTAGAATAATGGTTATATAATATAATGTATAGAATAATAACTATGCAGGAAGTAATGCAGGACTAATGAGTAGTACTGCATTAACACTTTAGCTACTACTATTAACTAATAAACAAGCTTAACTAATCAGTAAGTAATATCATAGTATTTAGGAGTTCCTTATTATGTAATCAGTAATAACTTAATGAGACTAGCCACTAACTGACAATTTATAAAAAAAGACATTATTGTGTGTTTGAGATGTAATCAGTCATAATTTTTACTCTGAATATAGTTATAAACGTCTCGGTTACGTATGTAACCCTCGTTCCCTAAAGGAACGGAGACGTAGTCATACATTACGACTGATTGAGATCACGCTTAGGGAGCCTGTCATCTTCGAGTATTGTTAAAACGAGCCAATGCACATTGGCGTGCGTGAATTGCATCTCGCGCTCTGCCCCGCAGCGGGGGTATAAACACAGAAGCGGATGCACGCACCACTTGTTTTTCCGCTGAGGAGCCGAGCGGAGCCCGGAGTCAGCGGTGGTCCAGCAATAGTGGCGACGGGACTGCGTCTCCGTTCCCTCCTTCAGGAAACGAGGGTTACATACGTAACTGAGACGTTCCCTTTCAGTCGCTCACGTTCGACGTAGTTGTACGTTACGACTGATTGGGATCCCTATTAAAATGCCACTAGTGCTGCCACCTTCCAGTGCCTAGACAAAAGCCTCCTGATCCTCCCGCATATTGAGGTGGAGATAGGACAGGGCTTAGGCCAGGAAAGTCACTGCTGTTCTACAAGACCACTGGGAAAGCATTACCTTTCAATGGAAGGCATACGCTGCGGAAGCCACATCCTGCCCGTAGGGAGGTAACGTGGAAAATAACACATATGGACTGAGCGAATTAGTGGGCAGTACAACATATGGAATGTCACTGACATGGCTCCAGCCGATAACGGGGGGGAGACGCAACCGGTCAGTGACAGCAGAGCAGACTCTGCCAAGGGAAGACACGGGATCGCCATAGGGATCGCAACATATGGACCCAGCCTAGCACAAGTTCCACCAGTGCATATGAGTGGTAGGCCTAGCATCGGACGCTCCGCCACATCCAACGGCGAAGGGGTGTGGAGGAACTCAACAGGGTTCGGGGCTGAAGCTGGCTTCATGTGAAGGGAGCCCACGGAAAGCAACCGGCTCGACACATAGGCTACTTTCCTAGCAAATGTGCTGGTGTCGCCCAGCCCGCAGCTCTAAAACATCTGACAGACACATCTGACAGTCTAAAACAGACACTTGAACTTACATCAGAGTGATAAAAACGAGAGCAAATGAAAGAAACCACCTTTGGAAAAAAGATAATTTGAAGTGTAATTTAATTGTTTAGTTGGTCTCATGTCCCGTTGAATAACACGGGGAAGCGGGGCTTATGACCTATACTAGGACCAGTCACCAAAATAAATAAATTACAGACGAGACTTCACCAACTGTGTCCCATCTGCAACTTATCTGACAGGGCCCCTGTGAGCAGTCTGTGGACAGTTCATTTCAGGGCTAATAATGCATAATTAACAGCTGTAATGTACTCCAGTGTGTTATATTGCCTTTCCTGTGTGGTTTACAGTAGGTTTTACCTAATAAAACAACTGTAATTATGGAATATGACCCTTTAATGATTTGACCAAGAACAGCCTACAGAGGTCCTGTCAAATAAGTTACAGGTGGGCAAAATCCACTCAAAAACCCTAGGTCTGAGACAGCATCCCAACTGTCAATTATTCTACAGGGACCCTGTAGGCTGTCCGTGGACAGTTAATTTAAAGGTTAATGATGCATAAATAATAGCTTCAACAGCTGTTCATGGTCATGTAGGCTGCTGATGGGACACATAGGCCGTTCATGGTCACATAGGCGGTCAGGGGGATGAATAGGCTGTTCGTGGTCAGTGGGCGGGACCCCAGGCTGTCTCTTAGATCGGAGGTGGACGAATAGGCTGTTCATGGTCGCATAGGCGGTCAGGGGGACGAATAGGCTGTTCATGGTCGCATAGGCGGTCAGGGGGACGAATAGGCTGTTGAAAACATTTGTAAACGACTTTACTTGGACCCATTATGCAAGGTGTCTCTTTAATACCGCGTGGTTAACCCTTGTATGGTGTTCGGGTCTGTTGGACCCGTTTTCATTTTTTATCAAAAGAAAAATGATACAATTAATTATTTTTTCAAACTGAGACTCATTGGCCTTGGCTCATTTTCTGTGAGGAATATATATCAGAACACATTTTCAATGAAAACACACCCCCACACACATTTATATTACACACAGGATGTTCGGGTCCACTGGACCCGGGGCTAATAAAAGTGTGGAAATTGTAGGTCCTGTGTACCTTTACTCTGTCCTCCTCCTGTCAGGGCCTGCTGTTAGTGTGTGTATGTTCTTGTATATGGTTTATGAGGACATAAATGTGTATAATGACATGGGTATTACAATGTAAACATGGTTTATGACGACATCTGTGTCCTCATACTAAAACATACTAAATGGAGTTTTTTGAAATTCAAAAAATGGCAAAAGTTTTCTGTGATTGGTAGGTTTAGAGGTAGGGTTAGTGTAGGGGGATAGATTATACAGGTTGTACATTAGAAAAACCCTTATGCCTATGGAGAGTGACCGTACACCACATATCCAAGTAAGTGTGTGTGTGTGTGTGTGTGCGTGTGTATGTGTGTGGGTGTGTGGGTGTGTGTTTTGTGTGTGTCTGTGTTTGTGTTGTGGGTGTGTGGGTGTGGGTGTGTGTATGTGTGTGCATGTGTGTGTGTGTGTGTGTGTGCGTGTGAGAGAGAGAGATTGTGTGTAAGTGTGAAAGAGTGCAAGAGTGAGTTTTGTGTTTCTACTCCTGCCATTCCCACACGAGGTTGCAATTCTTAAATGTGATCTAACAAAGGTAAAGAGAAAATATTAACCATATAGGCCTATGCTGTTTATATTGCTTGTAATTGGGATGAAGTAAACATCTGTTGAGTATTTTAACATAACATTTTTGATTGTGTTGAATTAAAAACCCAAAAATGCAACGGGTCCACCAGACCCACGAACACTGGCTGAGTAACAAAATGAACACCACACAAGGGTTAATATACATGTTGCTGCTGATTGGGATTATCTCAAACCCCATTGCACACCATTTCCAGGAAACATGTAGCAAAAAGTTGCACAGTTTTTTTTTTTTTTTTTTTGAAGGTCATGTATTCATGTACTTTTTTATATATATATAATTATTTTTTTTATTGAATTTTCAAAATTACAGAATTCAATATCAAGTTTTTTACACATTTCTTTTACACATTTTCACATTTTGTAAGTATCACTTGAAACACAACAATAATTTAAAAAAAAAAAAAAAAAAAAAAAAAAGAAACTTAAAAATAAAGGGCATCACAAACATATGTTAAATTAATTTAGCAGAGATACAAATCTTTGGGCTTTTCGATTTTTTATAAACTTTACAGACATAAATACATTTTGAAGGCTGCTTTAAAATGAGCAAACTTGGGTTTTGAGTTACTCCATTTAGTTTGATGAATTTAACATTTTCCTAATAACAAAAACAAATCGAGAATATTGTATTCTCCTCCATCTTAATTTGTTCGGGTTAATATGTTTCCCTCATTTGAGTGGAAACATTTTTGGGGAGTTCTTAGTCGATATTGTGTAACAAATAAAACCAAAGAAGTGTCATTTAAAATTGATCACAGAATATATCCTGTGAAAGACACTTTAGAGCGTTTTCATCTGGATATTGATTACAATTGCTGTTTTTGTAATTGTGAAAGAGAGTCTATTGTGCACTTATATTTTGAATGTCCCTGTTCATCAATCTTTTGGTATGAGATGTCTCAATTTCTAGGTGTTAAAATGAACTGCAACCTATAGTCTTAATTTTGACATCTGTCTTACTTCATACAAATGAATATGACTTTTCTAAAAGAAAAATATAAGTTGCGTACCGGTTTGAGCTTGAACGTGCCCCTGATGATGACATGACGTGATGACGTGCCCCTGATGATTGGCCGGAAACCTGAAATTGAAATAATTAATGCAAAATGAATGGCGCCCATAAATCATTAAATAAAGAATGAAACTCAGGCAAATACAACTCGCCCTACACTAGGAATAAAAAGGTGGAAGAATCCATTAACAATCAGTGCAACAGGTCTTCCCCTGCAATAAAATCACACAGCTAATATAGCCTACCTTAACTTACACGCAGTGTTGGGTTAGTTACTATAAAAACTTACTAGTTACTAATTACATCACTGTACTAATCACTCTCTCTAAAAAGTATTGCATTATTTATTACTTACCGTAAAACTTCAAATAATAGCCGAGTCCCAAATAGACGCCTGTCTCTTTTACACGCCTGGTGTGTCTACAGGTTTGGATAAATAAAGGCCGGTCTCTAATAGAGGCCTGGTCTGTTTTTTTAGTTTCGGGTTGTATTTAATCTTCTAAAACCCGTCAGATCGTCTGTTTAAGCCAGTTCTATGGTGCAGATTGCGCACGCAAGAGAGCCCTGCGCATCTGGGCGGGAGCTGTTAGCGCAAACAAGGCAGGCAGAGAGAGTTAGTGCCGCGTCGCGTCTATGACAGCTCGAGGTATCGCACACCGGACGCGCACTTTGTCAGTTAATGGCCAGCAATATTGTTATGTTTAAGGACATTATGGAATTAAGATCATGCCTGTACTATGTTATGATTGTACTCTACAATTAAATACAATCGTTGCTAAGTCTGCAGTCTGAATTCACTTTACCTCAGAGCGTCCGTTAACTGAATGAATTGAGAATATCACCTGAAAATCCGATAACATCAGCAATTTTCATTCAACCAGCTGATTTCTGTAAATGAATGTAAAACTAAATGTATATTGCAGCACAGGGTGAAGTCTCAACACTAAATTAAAGGCCTGTCTCATATAGACGCCTGTCTCAAATACAAGCCGGTGCAGTTCAGCGATTTGGGAAAATAAAAGCCGGGCTATTATTTGAAGTTTTACGGTATTACTATTTACTTATATTTATTAGGCTACTATCACAACCTCAACCAGTCGAACAATATAAGGATAGTCATGAAGAAATTTAAATTCTTTCAAATAAATAAAATTGCATAAAATATTATTGAACTGACCAAAGTATCTGGGAGAAAGCTACATTAAAAAACGAATCATAAGAGAGAGAGACACTCAAGAGCGCTGATTAACATCAGGTGTCACTACTCATCAGAGCGGAAAAAAAGTAGACAAACAAACAGGCATACACAAAACAACATTATGATTAACGATATTTTTAATGTAATAGAATTAGGAATTATACGCAGATGATGATACATTGTGGAAAATGTAAAATGAAATACAGAATATATAACAAAACTCCTTCAAAAAGCAATAACAGAGTGTTAAACGTATTGCACCCTTATACATTGTATTACGGTATTGACTACCTGTATTGTTTTATTTGGAGGTATACGGTTATGTACGTGATGACGTTACGTTTTACGTCACATGCTTCTAAGTTGAGAGAGCAGTGAACTGATGTTATGTTCAAGTGAAGCTGTCACAGTGTCTGGTTTGTGTTCCCTGGGTAACCACTAGAGGTCCTCTTCCCCCACGGTGTCATTCACATTAGGAACTGCATTCCCCACAATCCTTGTCTGCACTCATCACTGTTCATTGCACCCAGCTGTTCCCCACCATGATTGTTAGTTTCTGTGTGTATAAATACCCTGTCTGTTTAGTGTTTGTTATGGAGTCCTTATTATTCGTCACGCCACTTTTGACGTCTGTTTCCACTCTGTCTTTTGCCTGTTTATTGTTTTGTGTTTTCGGATTGCTTATTTGGATTTTGACCCCTGCCTGGACTGGTTTACGATTTTGGATTACCCAATAAATATTACTGCATTATTGGATCTTCCCTTGTTTCTTGAGTGTGGATCGTGACAGATATTTATTGGGTAATCCAAAATCGTAAACCAGTCCAGGCAGGGGTCAAAATCCAAATAAGCAATCCGAAAACACAAAACAATAAAAAGGCAAAAGACAGAGTGGAAACAGACCTCAAAAGTGGCGTGATGAATAATAAGGACTCGGTATTTATACACACAGAAACTAACAATCATGGTGGGAAACAGCTGGGTGCAATGAACAGTGATGAGTGCAGACAAGGATTGTGGGGAATGCAGTTCCTAATGTGAATGACACCGTGGGGGAAGAGGACCTCTAGTGGTTACCCAGGGAACACAAACCAGATACTGTGACAGAAGCTTGCTAAATAAAAATCCTGCCAAGAGGATGAACAGCACTGAACAGCGTTTCGTTTGTTTTTTTCCTGCACGCGAGTGAGGGTGAATTGCGCACTCGGATGCTCAACACAGAGATAGAAAGATGGTCCATTACATTGGGTTTTAAGTTGTCTATTAGTAAATCAAACTGTATGGTTTTCTCAAGGAAAAATATTCCTGAAAACATCAAATTATTTTTGTATGGGAATCCATTAGAAAGAGTGTCAGTATTTAAACACTTAGGATTATGGTTTGATAGCAAATACACATGGAGAACACATATAAATATGATAGAAAATAAAAGCAAAAAAAGTTATAAATTTGATAAGGGCTGTATCAGGATGTGGATGGGGTGCAGATAAAACAACAATGATTAATATATATATATATATATATATATATATATATATATATATATATATATATATATATATATATATATATATATTTGATTATGGTTGTACATTATATAGAGCAGCAGCTAAATCAAACCAGAAAAATTACAGGCTAAAGCTTTAAGAGTATGTACCGGAGCACTTCAGCATACTCCAAATAATGCCTTAATGACAGCAACAGAAGAACTGTCACTAGATATAAGAAGAAACAAGATATGCATGGCATATTGGAGTAGATTGGAAAGCAGTAAACAAGAACATCAAACTAAGAGAGTACTAGAAGACTGTTGGGAATATAAAATAAATACAGGAAGGGATTTTGGATGGATAATAAAAGGTGAAGTAGATAAATATAAATTATCGCAATTAGTGTTAGGACCAATAACAGGAAAAATCCCACCATGTTTGTTTCCTATGGCAAAGGTAGATGTAAATCTAAAAAAGAATAAAGAAATACATGAAAACAATAGTAAAGTGTATATATAGAGAAATACGAACAAGACAAATATTTTTCATATTTACAGACGGATCAAAGATACCAGATTCTGGGGTGACTAGTAGGGATATATATTCCAGAATTGAAATAAGCATATTCAATAGATTTTCAAACAATTTGGCAAGATATATAGTAGAATTAGTCACAATAATGGTTGCATTACAGTGGACAGAAGATGTTAGACCAGATAGAGTAATTATATGTTCACTCTATGTCAGCACTTAATAGTTTAGTATCAAATAAATCCATTAGAGAAGACATTTTAAATGATATATATATAACATTACATTTGTGAGTGAAGGGTATAAAGGATACACTTGTTGTAGGTTTAGTCAGTTTATCTAATACATCCCAGTTTTACCACCCCAATATCTTCTCTTTCAGACAGACAGATGTTAGATGTTTACCTGTACTCTTGTTTTTGCCACATCAGTGAATGAGTGAATGAGTCTTTTTTCTTTATTTTCTCAGAACCCACAACTTCCATCTCTGATCCATGCTATGATCATAACACTCTTGATGAATCCTGGAGAGACATACGGCAATACCAAGATAATGTATATGATGACACCCTCGTTGAATGGAGTGGCTGGTATCGGCTGTATCTGAATGGAGAAAGTGCCCAGATGTCTGAGTGGTGTGTGAGTTCTGTGGGATGTGGTGGAGAAACTGCACTGTATCTCAACGGTTCTCATCCAACACTTGAGGATGGAGTGGAGACCCGTGAAGTTGTGGGAACTCATTCATGGTGGTGGGGGTGGTGGGGGTCCAATCATTGCGGCGCCTACAGTTCCACATCCATTAGAGTCAAAGCCTGTCCAGGAGATTATTACGTCTATGAATTTGTCAAACCCAACATATCAGCTCCAGGGCCTATGTACTGTGCAGGTACAATTTTAACCCTTTTCTTTGGGATATTTGTTATGATTATTTATTTCACTATAATGAGCTCTATCTGTTACCTAATTTTACATTAATCTTTTGTTTTATAAAAATAATCATGCTTTAACTAGTTAGAATTAGTGGTGTGCAGTCCATTACCCATTCTGTATAGTAGGTTATTTTGGGGATATTTTGGGGATATTTAATTTTATTCTATCAATCAATAAATTCCACTAGAAACAAACTTTGTTGTATTATTTTATTTTAATACTGTGAAGCTGCTTTGATACAATCTGTATTGTGAAAAGCGCTATACAAATATACTTGATTTGATTTGATTTGATTTAGGTTATGTTACAGATCAATAGCATCTAGATCTTCTTCTTACAAAATTCCTCAAATCACACTTTAGGCCATTTGCTTAATAATTAATATGTATACTGTTTATGAACACATCATAATATTACTCCACAGTTTCTTATTGCAGTCAAGTCTTTGTCAGAAAAGTCTTATTTGCATAGCTTTTAGCAAATGTTTGCCAATGTTGCTCTGCCTCATTCTGCATTTTGAGCCTGAAAGTACACAGCTGGTTAGAATATAATTGTTCAAAATTATGTAATTAACTGTCATAATAGGTTTTAGGATATACTACTCTTGTACATACAGTATAGGCAATATATTTAATAATACTTTTACAAACTCCATGATAGTTGCTTTCCAAAGCATCAGCAGTGATCCCTGCTACAACTATGAGTCTCTGGATCGTCCCTGGAGAGCCAACAATGAAAGTGGAGATTACATTTGTGATGAACTTTTCTCCTGGAATGGCTGGTACCGTCTTCTCTACTATGGAATGGACATCCGGATGTCAGAGACCTGTGTTAGTTCATACACCTGTAACACATACATCAATCTGTGGCTCAATGATCCTCACCCTCTGATAGAGGATGGAGTGGTGACCAGGGAGGTCTGTGGTGGTGGTTATTGGGGAAGCTGCTGTGAATACAAGACAAGACCCATCAGAGTGAAAGCGTGTCCAGGCAATTACTATGTCTATGAACTTGTGAATCCAGTATGGTGGTGTGCAGGATACTGTACAGGTACTGTGGTTTTCTCATTTAAGTATTTCAAAACTTTTAAAATGATTTCTGTCATGACATGAATTTCCTTCTTTTTAGATGTCAACACTATTTCACAGGCAGTTTCCACTATAAGTCCAGATATAACCACTGGATCCAGCATCACCTTGAGTAAGCTGCAAATAATATATGAACGAATATTTGAGTGTTATTAAAAATTATCTATTTTTTTTCCCCAATTAAAGATTTGCATTACAGTGAAAATGGCCATTTTTATGCATAAACATCTTCATTATTACACAGTCACATCGTGTATGAATGATTTAAGAATCTCATGATTATAACTGTGTTTCACTGATTCAGATTTTCACATGTGAAGTTCCTCATTGAAATATAACTTGTTTGTTTTGGTCTCATCATCTCTCACTAACAGATTATGACCCATGTAATAACTACAACATACTCGACAACTACTGGAGAAGCACACTCAATTACTGGTCTATGTTTGGATACGTATTTGATCATGATGACACTCGTGTAGAATGGGATGGCTGGTATCGACTCTTCATTAATGGCTTGAGTGCTCAGATGCCTGAGTGGTGTATGTCTTACATGTCATGTGGAGGTTATATTTCTCTGTATCTTGGTGACTCTCATCCGCGGCTAGAAGATGGAGTTGTTACTCGTGAAGTTTACGGCACTCACTATGATCAGTGCAGTCACTACAGATCCGACCCGATCCAAGTCAAAGCATGTCCTGGAAATTATTATGTCTACAAATTTACCAGACCAACTCTTTCAATCCCAGCTCCTGTATATTGTGCAGGTATTCATTTATCTTTATATTTGACATGCTTATCATGATTTGTATTGGTTTGTATTCATATTATCATCTTGAATATATTTAATCTCCAATATATAATGCTCTCTTCCTACTTTTTTCCTTAATAGTGCCTTTTTCCACCCCAAGTGTCGACCCCTGCTACAACTATACCAGTCTGGATGAGCCTTGGAGATCCACAGACAATTATTCCTACTATGGCATGTGTGATTTTAACGTGGAGTGGAATGGCTGGTACAGGATGTTCTACAATGGTGAAAATGCTCAGATGCCAGAATCATGTGTAAATCAAGGCATGTGTGGCACTCATAACCCACTGTGGCTCAACGGCCCTCACCCACAGCTGGAAGATGGAGTGGTCACCCGTCAGGTCTGTGTCTTCTCATGGAATGGCTGCTGTACTTACACATCCCATCCTATAAGAGTCAAAGCCTGTCCAGGAAATTACTATGTTTATGAGTTTGTCAAGCCAACATTTTGTGGAGCTTACTGTGTTGGTGAGCACTTACTCATATGATATTCAATAATTTACTTTTCTGGATTTTAATTAAATTTTTTTGAAGATGATATAAAATGTTCCTAATACCAGAAGTCTCAAGTCAGTCCATCTCATCAGCGTCTACAACAACAGAGACGATCCCATCCATAGAATCCATTACTCCACCAATCACAACCACTGGTAAAGTCTTGCTTCCTTCATAAACTCTCTTGAGCATCTTTTTAAAATGTAAACCTAGAATGCAATTTTAGATAAAGTGAAGTACTGAAACTTTGTTAATAGTGAAAACTAAACCACCAGTGTTTCTCAAACTCAGTTCATAACCCATGTTCACATACACCAACCATCAGAGACAGGGAATTACTGCATGTACACACAAAAATATTAAAGAATCAGTGTAATTTGATGGCCTTTTATACATTCATTAAATTTGATAGTGTAGTGTCGTTCTTTGTCTCAATATTACTTGGGTATTACTATGGTTTTGGGTGATTTTTAGACCCCCTAGCTATCTTAGACTGACACTAGTTTGAGAAATACACGAGCAAGATGCAAAATGAAGTAATTAGCAAATAATACATGCAAGTGTAATGAGCCATGAAATCAAATCAAAAGCAGAGATCTAGGAACAATATATTTTTTCAATTTATTTTTTGTTTTTGACTGGGGAGGGAGTGTCAGTTTTTAAAGATGTTTTAAATCTGAAAGAACAATCAAAATCTGATTTTCAAGATCATAGATTGTAGATCACCACTTCAAAATATATATATAAATATATTTAGCAAATAAGTGTCAACGTGTGTTTTGAAAGCATTGACTTCTTGAGGTCAAGTTGCTTGTAATCTTTGTGCTCAATTGCAGCTAATTGAGAGAAGATGTTCTGAAAGTTCAAGACAAATTGTCTTCAGCTTTGAACTTAAAATTCAATTAAAACAGGGAACTTAAGTAAAGAGTGATCTGGAGATAACTATTTCACGACTACAAAAATGATACATAAAACAACATTCATTTATTAATTCAGCAAAATGTATATTTGTAATATTCCCATATTTCCAACAGCTCCCCCTGTTGACCCCTGCTACAACTACACTATCCTGGATGATTCATGGAGAGCCACCAACAATCAACATTCCTCTCAAATAATGTGTGACGCTTGGGTCAGCTGGAACGGCTGGTACCGTCTCTTCATTCAGGGCCAGAGCGTTCAGATGTCAGACACATGTGTTGATGAGTATAGTTGTGGCACTGATGCTCCACTGTGGCTGAACGGAGGACATCCAACAGTTGAGGATGGAGTGGTCACTCGAGATGTCTGCGGTCACTGGAGCAATAACTGCTGCTTTTTCCAATCCAATCCCATTAAAGTCAAAGCCTGTCCAGGAGATTATTATGTCTATGAGTTTGTGAGCCCAACTACCTGCAGTTTGGCATACTGTGCAGGTAAATATATTTACATGTGCACTTTGTATATGCAAGAGAACCTTGTTGGTAACACTTTATTTTGATGGTCCCCAACAGATATTCTACTGACTATAAGTAACTTGGCATTTACATGTCAACTTATTCTACTAACCCGAACCCTAACACCTAACCATAACCTAACAATTCAATTCAATTCAAATTTATTTGTATAGCACTTTTCACAATACATATTGTCTCAAAGCAGCTTTACAGAAAGTGCATTTCAGAAATGTACATAGAAAAATACAGTTAGTTAATCATGTATTAATTTAGGGCATAATATATCGCCAGCGTTGAGTTGTCTCTTCACGAGTGTTGGGGCATCTGAAGGTTCCATGAGAGGCTGGATACAAACTGGAACTGATGAACTCTATTTACCTCCGGACTAGTGTCCTGAGATAACGACTGAAAAGCAGATGGGAAATAATTAGCATAGCTGCTGTTCATAATAATGCATTCGATATGATTCAACTGTATTACAGTATAAAAGGTATTATAACAGTCTACTGACAGTCTACTAATACTTAGAGTTAGTTGACATGTAGTTGCAAAGTTACTTATAGTTAGTAGAATGTCTAAAGTGGACTATCTAAATAAAGTGGAACCTACTTGTTGTTTTTGAATGTAATATTTATAATTTATTTTAGATGCAAGCCACATAAACACTAGCAATACTACTGTCACGCCAGAGACAACCACAACCGAAATTACAACAAAATAAACTACAACCATTGACACTACGACTGGTAATATAATGTAATGTGTTACCTGGAAGGGTAGACCGAAACATGTAAATACACATTTCAATGAAAACGTTGCTGTTGACAGTTACACTATAGCTGGGGTTACTTTGCATTATGTTACATCATTGCCCCCTTTTGTTACTTCAGACGCCCCCTCTTCAGCGGTCCGCTGGTGCCGGCTCTTGTCTGTAGGTCTCAAAGGGAAAATTATTTGAAATTATGATAGAAAAAATATATTTTATTACCTTAAGGAATACAGAGCAATAATTATTCAGGGGCCCAAAATGTTACTCGATGTCTTTGTGTTGTATTAAATCTATCTGTGCTTTTCCTCTTAGATGTGAGAGATCGCTGTTCTGAACTCAACTGCTCTGAGGATGAATGGTGTGGGAAGAAAAATGGTGTTTATGGCTGTTTATGTAACGAAGACCAACCCAGACCACAACCTGACTCTTTTGGTTGGTATCATAAAAAAAAATCAAAATAAAAGTTTTTGGTCATTTATTTATTAAAAAAGTCTGACAATCTTTTGGCTGTTTTCTCTCAGAGTTCTCAGAAACCTGTGAAAGCAGCTCTGGCTCCATATCTGTGTCTCGCTGTCAGCTCTTTGAGGCTGGTTTTCCAGCTGATGTCTTACACCTCAATGATCCCAGCTGCAAAGGAACGGTCCGGAATGGCAGAGTGGAATTTCATTTTGATAACGATGAACACATCTGTGGTACAAATCTTCTGGTAGGTTTAATTATGTATAAACTATTCAAATACATCATCCAAATTTGTGTAGTGCCTGACTGAACCAACATGTCTAATGTTGATTTACTAAAAAAGTTGCTTCACAAAAAAATAATAAAAATAAATAAATAAATAAATATATATACATCATCACATAGCCTTCATCATACCTAGAGATTGGCATGATTTTATTTCAGTTAGCCTAAAAGCTAGTTTGATTTGCATTGAGAGATGATCTTATGGAAAGTACCCCATGCCAATCTCTAGGTATGGTGAATGCTATGTGATGATGTGGGGCTATTTTAATTCCAAAGGCCAAGGGAACTTTATCAGGATGCATAGTATCCTAATTTTTTTTTTTTAAAAAACTTAAAAATAAAAATCTGCCTGCCTCTATGGGAATTTAACATAGGGGTGTACTCACTTATGCACCATGTATTTTAAGGAAGAACATTTATTTATTTACGATACATTATTCATTCACAAAGAAAATTGGTGTCCTTAAAGGTTGGATTTTTCCTATTTTTTTAAATTAAGGCATTAAGTTCAATTTCCAAAATATGATTTTTTAGTGCCCAACAGGTATTTAATAGTAGGAATAACATGTTTAACAGGAATTTAATTGGCCTATAATTATGGGGGATTGTCAAAGTTTTTTTTTTTTTTTTTTTTTTTTTCGTCATCTACTGAATTTTTCGTCAACGATACCAGGGACACCGAAACACCGGGGAACATGAAATTTGGTGGGCATGTAGCCCCACTAGACTTTTACGGAAAAATTTCGTTTGGTCCCCGGGGGCCCCCCCAAACCCCAAAAATGCAGTTTTTCCTAAATAACTACCTGAACCGTGGCACCGAGGATGAAGAAATTTTTATGGTATGTTGCTCTTAAGGGCCCACATCAACCTAGCCCATAATCACTCATTTGTGATTTGCGCCCCTCCCATAAAAAATGAAAATGCAATATTATTCTGCTTTAATCGCCCCTATCTTCAGTTGAGATGTTCAGAACTGCACCATATTTCATGTGTATGATTAACTTGACATCCTCTGGGGGTATGCTAAGTTTCGTAGAATTTCATCCATGGGGGGGTATAAAATAAATTCATTTATGTGCACATTTAGTGACTGTACACTCATCGGCCTGTAGATGGTGGTGTTGAGCGAAGGGTTGCTGGTTTAGGATGATACTGTCACTAAGGTTGCCAACTGTCCCGAATTAGGCGGGACGTCCCGCATTTTGGGCCTAATTTATTTGTCCCTTGCGTGACCTCCCGTGTCCCGTTTTTTGACAAGCTGATAAACCACTGACTGATACAACAGCAACAGCAGCAGTGCTGACCACGACACTTGAGAATGATCACCGACACCTGTCATCATCCAATCACAGCTTTTTTTAATCACTGTTTTGAGTAAAAATCATTGTTTGATTTGCGAACATCCTCTGCCGTCTGGTCGCTTCCGCTTCAAGCCGGACTCGTCTCGCGCTAACGGTAATTTCCTTTCACTGTCCACGTTTTGATTTCGGCTAATCAATTTTGGCGAATGCAAACAACGTGATTATTGTTCATGAGTCTAACATCCAGCCACGCAAGAAAACATGTAATCTACCTGAGGGAATAATATGCTCAAAAAACATTTCTGATTATTATTAATGTTTTAAAGCTTTTAGAAAGTACATAGAAAGCTTTTGTAACATTATCTTAACTGTCACTTTTGATTTAATGTAATGGATCGATCCTTGCTGAATAAAAGTAGGCAATTACTTTCTTTATTTTTTCCCCCCAAAAATAATCTTACTAACCCCAAACTTTTGAACTGTAAGCCTAGTGTATAATGTTAAAAAAGCTTTCTATTTTAGATAAATGCTGTTATTTTGAACTATGGTTTGTTTGTAATGTGACTTTTTTCATGTATGACATTAAAATTATTTTTAGAATTAAATACATAAATAGGTTAAGCAATACAAATGTGTTTATGTCTGATAACCTTTTAAACACAAACTTAACTGCAGACACTGAAATGATGTACACTGTGTGATACAGTACAAATATTTTGAGTGTCCCTCATTTTCCTATAAATAACCACGATTGTCCCGCATTTTCCTTTTCTGAAGTTGGCAACCCTAACTGTCACACACACACATGCAGGAATACAAACAAACGCAAGCATGCACACACACCCATACACACACACATACAAATCCACATGCACAGACACACACACAAACACACACGCGCACACACATGTACGCACGCATACATACACGCACAGACACACACACACACACAGACACACACATACACAAACACACACACATACACACACACACAGACAGACATGCACATACTACTACTTTTTTTAGGTATATACATAAACACGCAATACAGCCAAATTGCTCCACGTCATTTCTTTTTGTGGAAAGCCAGTGCAGGCCTGAGCGGCGGTCATATTTTGTACCGCCATGCGGTACATCTAGTTTAAATTGGATGTTGTGTCTTCGCGTTGATCGGACGGGCTGAGACATTGACGCGACACATGCAGCTGCCCGTCCGATTATTACCACACTCAAAACCATGGCTCCCTTCCTGGACCTTCGAGGACCTTTACTGACCAGCAGGTTCAATATGATAGGGTCAGGGGAAGGTGTAGTGTGGGCTTTAGGGACAGAGACAAGTAACGTCCCAGTAAGGTAGCATCCATTTATTATTATCGCAGACTGTTTTATTATCTTATAAATTATTACTACAATACCCTAAGATTCAAATAGTATATGCCACTATTTGCACTAAGTATAAATAGCATCTAACTACTTTTTTTTTTCTTCGTGCAAAGAAAATACTGCTGTAGTGCAAATGACTGCTGCCTTTTTAAATACCTTGAATTCAATTTAGGCTAAATTACAAAATGTTATATTTGTTGTCCACAGGCTAATGGCACCCACTTCATCTATGATAACTTTATTCTGGGGACACCGAGGTCAGAAGATCTCATCATCAGCAGAGAGAAAATCCTGAAGCTTTCTTTCAGCTGTGCTTATCCTCAATCACAAACACTTTCCATGAATGTGGAAATCAACCCACTGGAGAGGTGTGAGTCAAATACAAATTCTGGTTTCAGCAGCACCAACTTATTAAATGAGTAGTTTACCAAAACACAGAATTTTTCTCCCCCTCATGTTGTCCGAACCCTAATGTTTGCATTTGTTCCAAGGAAAACAGAATTTTACTGGTCACACCTTTCAATGGAAAAAGAAAGAAAAAGTTCATATGACTCTTGCTGCATATTCCACATCTTCTGAAATTATGCGATAGCTTTGTTTAAGGGTTTTCAGAAGATTCATGATTAATGAATTAATAGTTCAGACCAGTTTTGTGGACCAGGTTCTTTAGAAAGATCCAACTCAATCGAGCAAATTGCAATTTTGACATCATTACTTCTCTATACTGAGTGTGGACAAATGAAAATTACACACAGGAACCAGGAACTTTGAATGGGGTTCTTTGTTTTATTCCTTATAAATGTTAGGAATTTTGTTTATTTTGTTTTTCTTAGGTATGTGAGGAAGATAATCTACAATAAACAAAAAACAGAGTCAGAATATCTTCTGATCACACATCAGATTATCCACCTCAGATTGTCTCTTCTAGTGTTGTCAAAAAGTACCGACTTCGGTACCAAGTCGGTACTGAAATTTTAAAAATGTGAAGCTTTTAGCGCTGTTGAGCGGAATCGTAAACACCTCTGATTGCCCATTATGCTCACACACTCATCAAATATGTCTGTGATTGGCTACAATGATCAGCGCTTCAAAAACATGTAGTAATTAAAGCTGCAAGCAGCATTTATCGGGGTTCAAGCAGTTAAGGCCTTTAAGCACACAAGCAACAAAATACATTACGTTTTATTTAGCAAGCATTTAACAACTGCCATCATAGATGAAAAAGTCCATTTACAGCCAATACATGCAGTTTGCCATAGGAAATATATGGTTTTAAAGCGTTTTTACAGTTATAGCACCTTTTTGCCTGAGTCTTCTTACAGTCTTGCCTGATCTCCACCACTTTTATTAGTAGTACTCAAAGTGTGCCTATATATATATATATATATATATATATATATGTGTCAAATTTGTTGTAAATATGTAATTTTGATAAGAAGTTTAGACAATTATATTCAGTGGCGTAACGAGCCCTTAAGTAGGATTATCAAGGCGGGCCCCTTGATGACGCAATTGATGACATTGATGACGCAATGTCCGCGAGTAGGCTACCATGAATAGGGCAGGATATGATCATACACAGCATATAAGAGATGAGATGACTAACAAAATCAGGAGGAGCCTACGCTCACCAAAAAAAACACAATAAAAAAACACTGGTGACAGCGCACCATAACACATTGTTAGGCCTAGGTCCAAATACATAAAAAAGATGCTCTCTTACATTATAGCGAGATTTTCCGGGCTTTCCTATGTGCAACTGCAAAGTTGTCGATTAGATCAGGATTGTGCGCACGGGCATTCTCAATTGACCCTTCGCAGGGAGTTTGATTGACAGGCGATCTGACTAATCATATTCCGCCATTTTGTCCCACAAAGCAGTCAGGAGAGTTAGTAGATTAACTTTGGAGGATTTAAATTTGAAAAACAAATTTGTACTGACGTCTTAGCACTTTAAAACAACATTCCTTTTATGTTCATTCATGTTTATTTTAATGCTATAAATTAACTAGAAGGAAGAGATGATCGGTTCACGAGCAGCTTTAACTGAGCCTTGAGTCTACAGCGATCTGTCAGACACATTAAACAGTCACAAAACGGTATTTATTTTTTAAATGTCTCTAAAAAATGACTACATTTGAAAGGTGAGACTTTTGGCGCTTTTCCATTACCAGTACCAGCTCAACTCGACTCGACTCAGCTCGGCTCGCTTTTCGCTCCGTTTTCCATTGCAGATAGTACCTCCACAATAGTACCTGTTCGTCATAGCGAGGCCGCGGGAAACTGCTGTGACTTCTACGCGATCTTCTACGCGAGATACATCCGCTGCCACACACAATGGACAATGGAGGAAATCGAGTGTATGCTGTTTTTTTGATGTTTTTGTTTTTGCTGTTTTTTATTCAGGATACTCCGTCTGGCGCGTGCAATGATGACCCAGTGAATAGTGACGATTCTCTCTGACCAATCAGCAGTCTGCCGTGTTTTCATGTTACATTTTAGTATCGCCTCAGCTTGCCCCAGCTCGCTTAGAACCTCGCCGGAGGTGGTACGAAAAAAAGTACCTGGAAGCAGGTACAGGTACAACTTTTACACAGTGGAAAACCAAACAAAGCCGAGTCGAGTCGAGTCGAGCCGAGCCGAGCTGGTACTGTGTAGTGGAAAAGCGCCATTTGTTTCATATCAAAAGTACTTGTCTGTCAGCGCGCAGTCTCCTCTCTGATCCGCAATGTTTTTTTTCACTGCGTGAGAACTTGGTGTGGTGTGAGAGTGGCGTCGCTTGTCAGACATAGCAACAGTAACTAAAGTGGGCGGGTCTTTGCGAATGGTCATTGACAGTATGGACGGGGATTCGCCAGTCCCAATTCAAAACAAATTTCATGACAATCCATCATTGTTTGTTTCAAACATGTGAGAGCATCAAAATGATCCATGGGTGAAATTGATTGGATTTAATTCATTTTTTTGCCAGTTCCTATCATAATTTTAACATTTTGGCGTTATTTTTTAGCTATTTACCTATGTTTTCAAATTTCCTTTGTTTTTTTGTTGTTGTCTCGATCGGACTAACGGCTTTGAAGATAAACACAATTTTTTAAAGCTCTAAATGACACTTACAAAAACCATAAGGCGAAACCTGGCATGTTTGGTATTGTTGGACCAAGTGGCCAATTGTCATGATTTTTTTTTTCACATGACCTCAGAATGAGCTCATGAACATGTGTCCCAAGTTTTGCGAAAATATCTCTTTCCGTTCACAAGTTATATCTGTTTTATAGTGCCACCAAGTGGCCAATTGTTGCGATTTTTTTCAAGTGATCTCAGGTTGAGCTCAGGAAGATGTATCCCAAGTTTAGCCAAAAAAATTCCTTTCCGTTCACAATTTATAACCGTTTTAGTAAAAGTGGCCTTGGTGCCATCAAATATTTTGGTTCCCCTTATCAACCGTTAATTGAAATTTTGAATTTTTTGGATGATTATTGATTGTCAGACTCCAGAGAATATTCTTGCAGTGGTTTGGCTCCGATCGGGCCAAAAACCTAGGAGAAGTTAGCAAAAATATTTTTTTCAAAAAAATGCAATTTACTCGAAATTGGCGCCTGAAGGGCAAGCAAATCGGATAGCCATTTTGTCCGCCTTGAGCCAAGGATTCCAACGATATAAGACACTTGATCCTGGGACAAACGGTCTAAGAGTTATGAGCGATTTTGAACTTTTGGTCACTGTAGCGCCACCTATGGGCCAATCGGGGTCATACTCTGATAGGTTGTCCCCAAATTGAGGTCTACCATCTGGCCAGGTTTCAAGTCTCTAGGCCTTACGGTTTGTCCTGCACGATGCGTTTTACGAATCCTTACAATTACAATAGGGTTTCAGCATTTCATGCTTGAACCCCTAATAAGAATGAAGGCTTTTTGCCAGTTATAGCGCCACCTACGGTCCGATCTCCATCAAACTCTGCATGCTTCCTCACCATGTTCTGACACATATGCTCATCAATTTTGGTGAAGTTCTGAGTTTTCATTTGGGATGTATAGGCTTTTTAGTGTAGTTTGCCACGCCCCTTTTCTAAATGACCCTGTTACAGCCACCCAAATGCAAAAGTTCAACTTTTTTTCGATAATTATTGATCTAGAGAGTCCAGAGAATTGTCCTAGACTGGTTTGGTTCCGATCGGGCGAAAAACCAGGGACTAGTTCGCAAAAGTAGGTTTTGGACAAAACTCGACATAGCAGAAAATTTTCCCTGCCTACATCCAAATCGGAGATAGCCATTTTGTCCGCCTTGAGCCAAGGATTCCAACGATATAAGACTTGATCCTGGGACAAACGGTCTAAGAGTTATGAGCGATTTTGAACTTTTGGTCATACTCTGATAGGTTGTCTCCAAATTGAGGCCTACCATCTGGCCAGGTTTCAAGTCTCTAGGCTTTACGGTTTGTCCTGCACGATGCGTTTTACGAATCCTTACAATTACAATAGGGTTTCAGCATTTCATGCTTGAACCCCTAAATATACATCAATGACGCTCTTCACCGAGCGCTTACACAGATACACACGGGAGCATTTGAAAACAGGCGTCGATCCACAGACCGATCCGCTAATAGACGCCTGCTTGTGCTTTCAAACACTCCCGCTCACGATTTCAAAACACTTTCACAAACACTTCCGTGTGCTCAAACACTCCTGTGCGCTGATCATTGTAGCCAATAACAGAAATATCCGATGAGTGTATGAACAGAATATCCAATCAGAAGTGTTTACAATTCCGCTCAACAGCGCTCAAAGCATCACATTTTTTAAATTTCAGTACCGACTTGGTAACGAAGTCTGTACTTTTGACAACACTTCTTAAAGGACCCTTCAGTACATTTTCCGCGTGGTAATTTTCTCTAAACCAAGAACATATATGGTTTAGTTCTAAAGCAGAATTCTACCCATAAAACAAAGTAGGTTTAACACAGATCTATCCATTATTTCGACAGCATTGTGCACAAGACTCTTCCCGCTGGTGAAGGCAGATATCAGGTCCGGATGATTCCATATGAGGATGATGAGTTTACCCGGCCCTTCACTGGTCTTGTGGATGCAGAGCTCAACCAGGAGATGCATGTGGAAGTTCGTGTTGAGGGGGTCGACAGCCGCCAGTTTGCCCTGGTGATGGACACGTGTTGGGCTACACCTGTGAATGATCCTGATTACAGCCTCCGCTGGGATCTCATCCTTTCAGAGTAAAGCAGGGATTTTTTTTAGGATTGCCTGAGATACATTATCTCTCATGATTTCAAGACAAAAGCACAGGATTCAATTTTTGTTCAGTGGAAACAAAGAAAAGCATTTGATTTGTTGATTGTCATTATTGATATTCTCAGGTGTCCCAATCCAAATGACGACACAGTGGAGCTGCTGCAGAACGGCGTCTCGACATCCAGCCGTTTCTCCTTCAGGATGTTTATCTTCACTGCAAACTCCACTAAGCTTTACCTGCACTGTGCTGTTCACCTTTGCCTTCTGTCAAGCAATCGCTGCTCAATGGTGAGTTTACAAAACCTCTCATAGTTCATGAAATTATAATGTTACATTTTCAAGAGTAGCTTTAGTACTGTATTCTGAAATAAATTTTCACTGTATGTGTTGAATATCAACCTAATTTATCAATTATATTAGCCAGTGTGTCTGTCTGTCTGTGTATACAGTATGTGGAGTATCTATAGTAAAATGTGGTGGGTAAATGATACATGTAAAGGTTTTCAAATCTGCAGTTACTTAAACTAATATTAGTAAGGTTGGTATGTTTCAAGATTAAAGGTCAAATTTACTAAACAGGGCAAATTAGCGTGAGACACATTAAAGAACAGAGGCAAAAATAACAGTATCTTCACGTTTTCATCGCTAATTCTTCACTGTGAGAATTTAGTAAATACTGACAGTAATGGTTTAATGTCAAAAAACATTCTCTCTCTATCTGTTAGTAAATCTGGCCTTTAATGTTCAAAGCTGCTCTCTTCTGGAGACTTTCTTTGTTGCATGTTTGTTCAGTGATATTTAACAGGGATTCACACAGTTTGATTTTGCTCTTTTCTCTATTAGGACTGTGACTCTGGACACCAGCGGAGAGAGGGCAGGTCTCTGGACTTCCATGACAGTGCTTCCATATCCATGGGTCCTCTGGTGTTGTCTGAAGGGAACACAGGTGATTTTAATAATTCGTAAATAAAGGTTTCTATGTAAATACAGTATATTTCACTGCATTGCATTATATCCCCTGTTCACAGATAAGTGGGTCCCAGAACAAGTGAAGGTATCTGAGGCTTCTTGTCTGTGTGGTTCTCTGATGCTGATACTTGTTCCTCTGATGAGTGTCCTGACACACTTTTAGTTTAGTACCACAACATTTTATATGCATATTGTCTAAGTAGTTTTAATTAATGTGGAACTGATGCTACACTGGTTGTGGGTTTCTAAACGTTTCTTTATTCAATTAATGATATTTCTTGTGGACTAATAAAGGAATTATTATTTAATAATTTACGTTTATTTCTATATAGTACATTCATTCTGTATTACTTGAGGGAATATGCTGCAACAACAAAGACCATCAGATTCATGTCTATTCAAATAATGCAAAAACATAATTTGGTCATTCCCTTTCTGTGGAAATGTGTGATATTGTAATTTGTAGACAATTAACTAATATGACTTTCTTTTCCTAAAAATTGTGTTGTCATTTTTTTTATTCAGGCATTTTGTATAAGGCGAGAAAAAGGTCTGAATTTTCTAAACAAGGACAAAAATAAATACATTTGATGGTTGGCCTCAAAGTCTATTTTTCCATTTGTAATAATTTTCGTTAAGTAAAAGTACGAGAAAGATTAATGATCATAACATTATCTTTTTACTGCTATCTTTGCAATTGTTTTACTTATTTTCCATCGTGATGCTATTATTAAATACATGAGAAGAGTCTTGCATTACTTTCAGTTCTTTGAAGAATGTTGCAGAACTGGTTGAATTGTTCTCTTTAGAGCAGAAAATGAGGTGAGGTTCAGTCAATGGTCAGATTGCAAAAAAAAATGTTCTTGTGTTGTTCTAGTTTTCAGTCATTGAATGTGAAGAGAAAGGGAAATTGAAGAGCTTGTAGGACAGAGAGCAAGTTCACATTTAGGCAGTCCTCTGACACTGTCCTCGACCTCGATTGATCCTTTCGTGTGAGAGCACATTAATAACATTAATAACTGTTGTCCACAAAGACCCACTGCTGCATTTATGCAACATTCTGATAAAACTGTTTTTATATTTTTGAAAGTTAATATTATTATTAATATCATATTGTTGAATGTTGTGTGAAAGTGTGTCTATTACTAAACATGTTTAGACTTTGACAACAAAATATTACAAATCAAATACTTCTACATTTGATCATAAACAATCAGCAGTACTGTATGTCAGTAGTCAATGGCCATATTGTGTGATTCAGATGGCAAATTCCTTTCAAAAGTGTTAAGATACATATTTGAGCTATTAGATAAGTTTGATAAAGTAGAAAGTAATATAAAGTATGAACTGCTTCAATGTGTAACCTATAACATGTACTGATTGTGTTCCAGTTGGTCTCTAAGGGTTAAAATGCTGAACATGTGAAAGACTCTTTGGCCTGGTGTCATGTTGGAGTTTAGCCGGTATATTCAGTATAGCAGGTTTTTAAATGTGTCAGATGTACAATACATTTTTTTTCATTGCACATTCATTTA
The DNA here is from genome assembly GCF_963993115.1 of Abramis brama. Taxonomy (NCBI): domain Eukaryota; kingdom Metazoa; phylum Chordata; class Actinopteri; order Cypriniformes; family Leuciscidae; genus Abramis; species Abramis brama. Next base: position 2,853,855 of record NC_139976.1, read on the forward strand.
CCCTAGACACACAAAAGCTTATGATGAACAGTTGTCTCCATTTCAATTCAATGAGATGCTAATCAGAGTTTGTTTAGGGAATAATTAATAATTAATATTCATCCTCTTCAGTGTGTCTCTTTTGTGCATGAGGTTTGAGCTTCACTGAGAGCCGATAGATACGATCAGCTAATAATGTTCAGGTTTCATGCTGTACATTCATAGAGGAGTGTCTGATTGTCTTTATCGATTGTTAGATTGTCTTATGATTATATGATTTGTTTTTTAATCACATAATCATTATCTACTGTATTCTTTATAATTGGTTTTAACATGATTATTTTGCCCATTTGTAAAAATGTGCAGAAACTGCAATCATCATATTTGCCATTGTGTGATAATGCAAAGTAAAATAAAAAAGATTGTTAATGCAGTGGTGACAGTCATGTACTGTAAGTAGATTTGGGGAATCCTGATCAACTGCATTTGCAAAAATGAATGGAAAGTCCACTGACAACTGCACTTTGGTGGCTTGATAAGTATCATTTATCGTCTGGAATCCATTCTGCTCTCCTAAAACCTCTAAAATGTGAACAAATGACAGGGAACCTGACTATCAGGTTTGACTACACGAACAAGGAAATACACAGTTCTTCTCATGATATGTTCATACTTTACTGTAGTTCAGACGATGAAATGTTCTTTATATCAGTGCCAAGTTAGTGCCAGATTTACTGTGTGTTATTTAAAACTTAACTTTATACATAATGCAATAAATAAACAATACATTTATTTAATAATATTTAAAATACACTCCTGTTCATTTCATGCTTCATAATACATTAATGTTAATTTATTCAGCTTGTTAAAAAAAAAATATTAGTATGCACAATTTCATACTAACCTGGATTTGCTTTAAATGCTGTTCATATAATGCATTAAACTTCCCATTTTGACAAGGGAGAATGTAAAATACATATTACAGTTTTTTTTTCTGATTGCTAACAAACTATAACTGATACATTCACTAGAACAATTAATTCAGTTCTTAAGAAAACATTTCTCAAAACTATAAACACATTTCAATTTTCTCAACGTTTTCTGCAAAAATTCACACAAAAAAAAGCCCTAATTTTTCACCATGGTTTAATCAAGTTAACGTTCAGAAGACAAAAGTACAGATTATAATTAACTCAAGTATTCACTTATTGTGAACTCAAACAACACAAATGTATCCATGCATAAACATTATAGAAACCCCTCACCCCGGAACTTAAATACTAACACTGATGAACACTAATGACAGAAACACAGGTGGAACAGATGATAATTAACTAGACACAGGTGATACAACTGAACTAATAACGACGGTGAAGATGACACGTGACACGACAGGCAGACAAGTCCAATGAAAACAAACTAAATAGAACACAACAGTGACAGATATAGATATGGCCACAGATGATTATGTGATTTGAAAAATGCATCCTAACACCGGTGGGAGTGACACTGAACAGTGAAACTATTTTCTTTTTAGAGCTGCTTTACAGCAGAATTGAACTTTGTCTGCATCATTATCATTATTGCAATCATTATTTTCCTGTTTATCCATTTAAAGCTGCTTTGAAACAATCTGTATTGTATAAAGTGCTATTTAAATAAAGGTGAGAGAGAGCTGAAGAAAGTAGGGGGAGGGGAGTAGAGGAAAATAAAGGGTAGGGGACTCAAAGAACATTTGTCATTACAGTACTGTAGATGAGAGACCTTTGACTGTAGCACATGTTTTGCACCCTTCTACATTTGTAGTCGACTACTGTATTTTTAAAGCACTGAGAGACGACTGCCTTGGACAAGAGTACAGCCTTTTGTTAGAACTGCCATAGTCCTGTAAATATGGTCATCTATCCATCTGTCCGTCCATCCGTCCGTCTGTCTATCTATCTATCTGTCTGTCTGTCTGTCTGTCTATATCTGTATGTCTATCTATCTATCTATCTATCTATCTATCTATCTATCTATCTATCTATCTATCTATCTGTCTGTCTGTCTGTCTGTCTGTCTGTCTGTCTGTCTTCAATGTGCAGGTGAAGAATGTGGAACATTCCTAAATAGTCAAATAGTTTCTTCTCCGGTAAACCTGTGAATATAGTGTTCACTTCCTTAAACTTTCCAAGGCCAGAGCTGATTCTTTACTTTAAATGAAATGATCAACCATGGGACGTGCATGTCTTATGAATGATGTTGTGTCAATTCAAACAACATTAAATATATACATATATGACAATTATGACATGTTCTCACTTTAGGAAAGTACCAGCATTTGTCTGTTTGGCCTAATTTTATGTATTCTCTGCGGTCTTTGTAAATTAGTTTCCATGATTAGGATTTGTTGCTGTTTCTCATTGTCTTTTTCCTTCACTGTCGAGACCCAAATATTAGACACCCATTTGTCTAATGCTGATCTCCAAACGAGCATGCCGTTTCCCAGATGTTTTAAAAGGCATTGCAGTTTACTTTATGGTTTAGCTTTGAGGTGTTAGTTGCTTTCAAAATACATTTCATATGCATTTTTTTTGCATTTCTGTTATGATCTTGCTAGTTTGCAACTTACAAACCTTGCCTTACTTGACCACTGCCTGCATCCTTCCAGATGTCTTAGGGATGAACTCTAAAGCTTTTAATGAGACCATTATTTAAACTAATAATTAATTACCATCATTAAATTAACATCTTTCCAGTGACTTTTGGGTCACTCACCGTGTGTTTTAAGGTACTATATTTGTACATTTGCTTTTGGAAAAACTGCTAAACCAATCAAACTGGCCCGTCATCATTCCATCTAGATTAACATCTATTCGAACACAGAGATGTTTGTATGAATGCAGGCGTACACGAGGAAACTGTCAGTTCAAATAACAAATATCTCAATGTCACATGAAAAACTGGTTTAAGCTATTGTTGAGGAATTACATCTAGTTCCAGTAAAGGTCCACCTACAGTTATTAATAAAGGCACTGATAAGATCGTGAGCGCTGCAGTTCAGCATCACTGTATTGAACTGCTGAAGAGAGAAACTCATAGACCAGTCATCAATCTGAGTTTGCTCTGCAGCAGCATCTGACCTCAGGTAAAGTCACTTCTGTTTTATCCCTTTTGGTCACCAACTTTGGATGGATCTAAATTATTTTGTAAAGTTTAAATGTTTTCTATATTTTGTAAAATTTGCCTTTAAGTATCTGTGAATTTTATAGTTGTTTTACAAATGTGCAAAACAAAGAAAGAATAAAATATAAGAAACATACTTCATGTGTCTGTATGTGCGTGTGTGTGCAGGTGCCGTTCGTCACAATGAGGTTTCTGATCTCACTGTGTGTGTCACTGCTGATGCTGATTAATGGTGAGTGTTTTAATCTGTCTGTAAAATGACTCAATATTTTCCCAATAATAAATAATTATTCTTATATTGTGCATTTAACAGGTGAAATGATCAATGGACAAACAACAGGTACAATAATTATTTCACTTTATCTAATCTTCAAATTCATCCTTTATTTTCCATTCAAAATGTAGAAATAAAAGTGGTAGAAATAATTAGTGTGGTAAAAGTTTTCCTATTGATATAAAAACTTATAATATTTTAGCACAAATTGATATTCACATACTGTAAAAATGTATTTTAATTTTAACAATTAAAGACTGCAAAAATGTGACATTAAAAACGTGTTAATTGGTTAACACTAAGTTCCTGTACTATATGTAAAAACTGTATTAGATCTAACTTTACATTTTAATAAATATTGTTAAATGTACCATTTTTAGAAATAAAAAGACCAATCTTCTTATAATTTACAGTGAAAAACTGTACACTAACATTCCCTAATTCCCTCCATGGCACTTCATATTTGATGGTTTTAATTTTAATATTATTTTTCTTTTTAGTTTTTTTCTGATCAGTTGTGTACATTAGGGTTTTATTTTACATGCTATGTTGTTAAATGCATGTTTGTTGCATTTTAGTGTCGTGTGACTGTTACCATGATGGTGTTTTGTGTGTGTGTGTGTGTGTGTGTGTGTGTGTGTGTGTAAGACACTGCGTGCGCCTTCTTTATTTTAGTATTTACCTCAGCTTGTGGAAAAGCTACTTGTGATGTTCTTTGATGCATCTTGTTTTTCTCTTTACCACCAGTACAACACGATCTCATGAAAATGCGTATCTATAGCACGAATGATATTTCTCGTATCATTTATACGCCAAAAAGAGTTTTTGTGTGCAAATTATGTGTGGAGTGCGTGCGTATTACACGCCATAAAGTGCGTATCATATGCACGCAAAAAAACTGCCTATCATATGTACGCAAAAAAATATTTTTGGCGTATAAATGATACGAGAAATATCATTCGTGATATAGATACGCACTTTCCAGTATTATGGTGGATGTCAGTATATGCATTTTTTTTTTTCTTAAATTACAGTTTTAAATTGTACAATTTACAGGTTTGTTACGGCCTCCCCTGTCTAGGGAAGCAAAAAATAAAGAATTTAAATAAACTAAACAAATGAAACATTTCAGAGGCCCTGTCTCCCGTCCAAGCACTATTAAAAAAAAAAAAAAACTCAATCTTGCAAAATAAACCATAAAAATGATAGTAACATTTTAGAATAATGGTCTGTCATTAATAAGTAACTATGCAGGAAGTAATGCAGGACTAATGAGTGGTACTACATTAACACTTCAGCTACTAGGCCTACTATTAACTAATTAACAAACTTAACTAATCAGTAAGTAATATCATAGTATTTAGGAGATAGTTCCTTATTGTGTAATCATTAATATCTTAATGAGACTAGCCTCATTAATAACTATTAACTAACTGACAATTTATAAGGAACATTATTGTGTGTCTGAGATGTAATCAGTCATCATTTGGACCATTTGGACATTTTTTAAAAGTAAAAGCCATCAAAAACATCTTTTCACTTTAAAATAATGGTACAGATCACTAGTAGGTCCTGCAGTATGGAGGGATTATTGGGTCAGATTTAAAACTAAAAGTCTAAAACTAAAAGTCTTAAACGAAAACTAAAAGTCTAAATTTGAAACTTAAAGTCTAAGTCGAAAACTAAAAGTCTAAGTCGAAAATGAATTTGGTATTTAGGATTGGGCATTTGGTATTTAGGATAGGGCATTTTGTATTTAGGATTGGGCATTTGGTATTTAGGATAGGGCATTTTGTATTTAGGATTGGGCATTTGGGCATTTAGGGATTTAGGATTGGGAATTTGGTATTTAGGATTGGACATTTAATCATTTAGCCATTTAGGATTTAGGATTGGGAATTTGGGGATTTAGGATTGGGCATTTGAGGATTGAGGATTGAGGAGTGTATGCAAATAAGGAGGCGTGGCCCAAATACTGAAGGCTGGGTTTGAAATGGCTGGTGCGCAGAGGCACCTTATGGACAGCAGAGGGAGCTCCCAGTGCTAAGGAGCACTGTAATGAAACCAAACAGAGCGAGTGAGCAGGGCTGGAGCGAGTACGGTACTTTACAATGTGATAACTTCAACTTAATGACAGCGTTGTAACATTTATGTGGCCTCACACACAAAGTCACCAGTGAAAGGAGTGCTATCGGTCTGACGACGAGAATAACTATTATTATTATTATTAATAGTGAGTGCGCGCGCGCGGCTGGGGCTCTCTCTCTCTCTCTGCTCGTTCTTATGCCCTGTCAAGCGCGCCCTTGTTAAACTGACATATGCAAATGACAAACTTTCACTATATGATGGTTAAACTGTAATTAATCCAATAACGATAGGAACCACCTGTTTAAGCATAAGTTGTAATAGACAGCAAAAAGGTATAGTAATAAAGAAGCTGCTTGTCTCTTGCCACGACTTTCACAATATCTGTGTACTGTTACAATAGATCTGCGCGCGCGCACTCACTATCAACAACCGTTGTCATTGTCAACAAACGTCAAGCTTCCCCGTACTTTTTGACAAGCGTCCTTCACAGGGCGGCCAGAGCTTCTTTGCAGCTCAAGTCGGCGGCGTTGTGAACGTACAGTTACTGTTTCCTAACCTTGTTTTTTTTCTGATGCGTTGCATTAAAATATATATATTTTTTACTTGGCTTGGTTGAATTCCGATGTAGAATGCGGTCTGTTATTTCTTGATAACAGACCGCTGCGAAGTATAACACACCGTTGCCATGAAAAACAGAGCGTTGCTATGGACGCGGAATGGACTATTTTCTTTAGCGGAAGCAATACAATCGTTTTTAAATCAATAAACTCCTTTTTAAATCAATATTTTGTGTCAAATTATTTATGTATTTTGTAGGTAGCCATGTATTAAGTGGGATAATGTATAGCGAGGCGGTTGTTATAGCGAATAACAACCCCGACGACAGGCTGATTCAAGTTCAGCCTGTCGGGGTTGTTATTCGCTATACATTATCCCTTACATAAAGTACAGTCCTCGCTCCAGCCCTGCTCACTCGCTCTGTTTGGTTTCATTACAGTGCTCCTTAGCACTGGGAGCTCCCTCTGCTGTCCATAAGGTGCCTCTGCGCACCAGCCATTTCAAACCCAGCCTCCAGTATTTGGGCCACGCCTCCTTATTTGCATACACTCCTCAATCCTCAAATGCCCAATCCTAAATCCCCAAATTCCCAATCCTAAATCCTAAATGGCTAAATGATTAAATGCCCAATCCTAAATACCAAATTCCCAATCCTAAATCCCTAAATGCCCAATCCTAAATTCTAAATGCCCAAATGCCCAATCCTAAATACAAAATGCCCTATCCTAAATACCAAATGCCCAATCCTAAATACCAAATTCATTTTCGACTTAGACTTTTAGTTTTCGACTTAGACTTTAAGTTTCAAATTTAGACGTTTAGTTTTCGTTTAAGACTTTTAGTTGTAGACTTTTAGTTTTAAATCTGACCCAATAATCCCTCCATACTGCAGAGTCACTAGGTAACACTTGATTAATTTGTGATGCATTTTATGTCCACGTTGCGAGTAAAAAAAAAGACAATTGTTCACATCTCAGACACATTAATGCTGTGATTAGTAATTAATTAGTAATTCTTTATAATTTATTGATTTACTGATTGAGAACTCAGCCAGCGCAGTTTCTCAAGAGCGGCTGCACGATCCCTGGGCTGCGTTCAGCCCAGAAAAAAAAAAAAAACGTTTTTTTGAACGGAAACAGTGGTGCGTTGAACACCCTGTTCTGATGACGCAAGAGTTTAAACTATGGCAGTTGAGAAGAATATTCTTTGTGTTCTTTTTGAATAATTTTCAGAGCCTGATGAAAGGGGTATAAATACGTGTTTAATACTGCAAAATATGCTCAATGTTACAGTCAGTGCCCTTGCCGTCCAGAATAAAAGAGAAAATCCCAAATCGAGTGAAGTGATTTGTGGAACCTGTAGTTCCCTTTCGAGAATGTCCACTTCATATTACGTAGCTATATGCAGTGGGAAAACTCCTTTTCTCGAGAATATTGAAGCCATTAATTTAAAACGCAGTGCAGCTGCACAGCCAGCATAATACAGAGCTGTCTAGTGCGCTGATTGGCTGGGCTGCGGTAACTGCACAAACCTATGGCGAAGCGTTGAGGAAGCGCGAACTTGTCAGGATGCTTCGCTCGTTGCGCGCGAAGACGGACTATATGCGCAGGCCTGGTTGCTGACTATAAAGCGGCCCATTTTGCCATAGGAAATCAGATTTATTGCACTGATCTTCTCCATACAAAGCCTTCACCTTCGCCTTTGACGAGCCCAGCAGCGTTACGAGCGACTCTGCCTAGCAGCTCAGCGGATGACGCCTTCCTGCTTACAGCAACTCTGCGCCGCTCTCCTGATTCACCATTTCCCTGTGGCCATCCTGTGAAACGCGCTATATCCTTTAAAGCTATCTCAGTGCTCGCTGCAGCGTCACTTGAAAGAGCAAATCAGTCAGATGAGCCAGAGCTAGTGCGGACGCCGAACTTCTCCGCGTCCTCACCAAGGCCGTCGAAGACCTCGGCCCACCAGGAGCCGCCTTGACGAATGGTTCCTGCCGGGGCGCCAGCAGGCCCCTCAACAGCGTCCAGCCCCGTTCTTCCCAGAGGTGCATAACGAGCTGACCTACTCAGAGCTGACCTACCTACTAACGAGCCCCCTACTCAGCCCGCCTGTGCTCTTCAACCTCAGCCACGCTGTCCACCATTGGCGGCGCTGAAGAGAGAGGGTATGAGAAGCTGCCCCATCTAGAGGAAGCTGTGGCCGCCCATCTTTGCCCGCCCACCGCTGTTGGATGGAGAGCCAAGGCGGTTCATCCTTTAAAGCCGTGCAGAACCACCTTAACTCTCGTCGGCCGGGCTTACATCTCCGCCGACCAAGCTGCTTCGGCTTTGCAAACGATGGCAGTCCTCCAAGTGTTCCAGGCCAAACTCCTCCGCTCTATGGACGAGTCTGGTCCGGACCCCGCAGCCTTCAGGGATCTGCGCAGCGCCACTGACTTGGCCCTGTGTGCCACAAAGACCACTGCCCAGGCCATTGGCAGAAGCATGGCCAGCCTGACTGTGCTAGAGTGCCATCTCTGGCTAAAACTGACTGACAAAGATGCAGACAGGGCTGCCTTCCTGGACTCCCCGATCACGAGCGCTGGTCTCTTTGGCCCCGTGGTGAAGGGATTCTCGGAGCGCTTCACGGAGGCTCAGATGTTGTCTCAGGCCATGCAACACTTCCTGCCAAAGCGCTCCAGTTCGGTGTAGGGTCGCCCAAAGAAAGCGTCGACCCCACAGCCAGCTAAACCAACGACGCCAGCGTCTCAGCCCCGCCCACCGGCTGAAACCAACCGGCGCTCACAGTCTGCTAAGTCCTTCCCGTTCCCGGAATGTCAGGGCCCCTGACCAAAGATTGTGTTTGACCCTGAGCCTAGGAATCCTTCCTAGTCTACTGACGGGAGGGAAAAGAAAGATGTTAAGTCTCGCCAGACCCCCTCCAGAGAAAGCTCTTGCTCTTTTCCCAGACTCCTCTTCAGTTCAGGAGGCTGGCGATGTTCACAGTGTAGCCAATGAGCCCATCAAAGTTCACGCACCCAAGCACACAAACGCTGTTTTAACAACGGCCCAAATAAAGCACAAAAAGAGCATTTTTTTACTTCAAAATATAAGGGTGATCGGGTCCCCGCTACACAGCAAATGTCATTCAGCTCCTGATCACTCGGACAAAGACCTGGGAAGCCATCCCAGAGGTGTCAAAATGGGTATTAAACATAATAAAATGAGGCTACTCTTTCTGCAGTTTGCTCGCAGACCACCACGCTTTCATGCAGTGGTCGAAACATCGGTGAGGAGCAATGTAACTCACGTCCTCCACAAGTATTAACCCCTTAAACCCTAAGTGTCCCACCGGTGGGACACTCGCACCACGAAAATAATTCATGATCAAATTACTAAGCAACCACTGAATGTAATAACACAAAATAGATATCATTTTAAAGCTTTGAATCTCAGCTTTTGCATCTATCCATTTTATTCAACTCCTAACAGGCGCTGAGTTATTCCTCTAAAACGGAGTGTAACGCCGGCGGGCGCCACCTAGCTATGAAAAAATTAATTGTCATATTTTTCAAAACTACTGCATTGATTAACACAAAATAGGCATCATTTGAAAGCTTAGAGTCTAAACTTTACAATGAATGTAGCCATTATGATTATCTCCAAAGTAGTGCTGAGTTATTTGCTGATAAAATGAAAAAAAATAATCATAATTTATGAGGGAGAGGAAATTATTATGTACTGCAATGTGTCAAAAACATCATACAGCTCAGATAGTCATGTGTCATATGTCATTTGAAAGGTCTCAATGAGTAGAATACAACAAGCATAATTGTTTCAGATTTTTTACTAAACTTGAGCAAGGTTTTTGTAAAATAAACCCCTCAAGAGACCCATGGGTAAACCATATATGGATGCTGAATTTTAGACACATTTCCGCTTGTAACTTCATGAAACATGCTCCGATTGTGGAAAATGACACTATTTACAGCAGATGCTTACAATTAAAATGAGTCCAAACTCAACATAATCCATCACTCAGAACTAAAGATATTCCTCATAAAATCCACAAACACACGTAGCCAAGCGTAGCTTAGACTTGGCCTTTTTACTCGTATCTTCATGAAACATACATCGATCATGAAAAATGACACATCGTTATTTACAGCAGATTGTTAAAGGGATACTCCACTTTTTTTGGAAATAGGCTCATTTTACAACTCCCCCAGAGTTAAACAGTTGAGTTTTACCGTTTTCGAATCCATTCAGCCGAACTCCGGGTCTGACGGTACCACTTTTAGCATAGCTTAGCATAGATCATTGATTCTTATGAGTCCAGTAGCATTTCTTTCAAAATGACCAACGAGTTTCAATATTTTTCCTATTTAAAACTTAACTCTTCTGTAGTTAAACCGTGTACTAAGATCGACGGAAAATGAAAAGTTGTGATTTTCCAAGCCTATGTGGCTAGGAACTACTCTCATTCCGGCGTAAGAATCAAGGAACTGTGCGGCCGTACCATGGGTGCAGCAGGCGTAATGATATGATGAAGCACTTGCCGTCAACAAACCAACGTGACAACCTGCTTGCACAGGGAGCGTGCCTTGTAGCATGGAGACATTTGTGAGAGACGATTTAGATGACATTTACTTTGCTGATCCCGAACCGTATTTATTCGAACCGGAATACACTGAAGATGAGCTTTTGGAACGCGAAAGGCAAGAAAGTATGGCTGAACAGACTGGGGAAGAAGGGAGGAAGAGAGCAGATTCGAAATGGTGGTGCAAGTGTGGGTCTTGCCAACCTATGCCAACCGAAAGTGAGTGCTTGTGTTGTAACGAGTGGGACCAGGTCTTACCATCGATGACAAGGGTCGATCTACCTGATGAGGAAGTGACATGTGTCGCAACATCCGAGGACTTCTTAGTGATGCTGCATCCTGCGGTGGTCGATTTTTTTTTCCGGTTTGACAAAATAAACTAAAATACACAAATGGTTTCTAAAATGGGTCTTAGAGAGAAGAAATAGGGGGGTATAATCCAGGCAGGTGGGTTGAAACGGGCCTGCCCAAATAAGACCCCCCCCCCCCCATACTAAATCTGCCCATGTTAATAGAGTGAAATGTAGCATTTTACACACAGTATTGCTGGTGTAGGTGTATCAGACCCATTTTAGGAACCATTTGAGTGAAGAAATAGGGGGGTATAATCCAGGCAGGTGGGTTGAGACGGGCCTGCCCAAATAAGACCCCCCCCCCCATACTAAATCTGCCCATGTTAATAGAGTGAAATGTAGCATTTTACACACAGTATTGCTGGTGTAGGTGTGTCTAACCCATTTTAGGAACCATTTGTGTATTTAGAGAGAAGAAATAGGGGGGTATAATCCAGGCAGGTGGGTTGAGACGGGCCTGCCCAAATAAGACCCCCCCCCCCCATACTAAATCTGCCCATGTTAATAGAGTGAAATGTAGCATTTTACACACAGTATTGCTGGTGTAGGTGTGTCTAACCCATTTTAGGAACCATTTGTGTATTTAGAGAGAAGAAATAGGGGGGTATAATCCAGGCAGATGGGTTGAAACGGGCCTGCCCAAATTGTACCCCCAGCCCCCAAATACTAATCTGCCCATGTTAATAGAGTGAAATGTAGCATTTTACACACAGTATTGCTGGTGTAGGTGTGTCTAACCCATTTTAGGAACCATTTGTGTATTTAGAGTGAAGAAATAGGGGGGTATAATCCAGGCATTTGCACCTGCCCAGCCCACACTGCCAAAAGAACCAAAACCTGGTTCAATGACCATGGTATCACTGTGTAATTACTGTGTGATTTTATGTAATATTCTAATTTTCTGAGATTTTGATTTTGTGGATTTCACAAGCTGTAAGCCATAATCATCAAATTTATAACAAATAAAGGCTTGAGATATCTCATTTTGCATGTAATGAGTCTATATAATATACAAGTTTAACTTTTTTAACGGGAATTACTGAAATAAATCAACGTTTTGATGATATTCTAATTATATGACCAGCACCTGTATGTGTACACGTTTTATTATAACAAAAGAAGGTTCGTATTGATAAACTGAATTTATTTTGTAAGGCATAACACTTTATTGCAAAATTCAGCTAATACACAGGCCTACTGGGTTTGCATCTAAGCAGAAAAAAAGAAGAAGAAGAAAAAAACAACTGGAAAAAGACGCGTTATCAAAAGAGATTTGCAACGGACATACCAGTCTCGTTTACGATTATAGGGTTGAAAAGTAATTAAATACGTTTCTGAGTTAGCACTGCCATCTACAGGAAAATGCATAGATTTTGGAGTTGGAATCAGTGAAGCATTTGACCGGACTTTTTGTGTTTCAGCTGCCATCTACTGGAAACACAGCGGTCTGTCCGCGTGCACGCGACAGGGGGTAGTCTCGTGACGGGGGGTCGGAATTAGGCACAACACCTGTATCCTGAAAGTTTGGACGGGGTGGTGGATTTTATTCCCTTCCCGAAACCTAAAACCCAAGGGGAGAAATGCCGGGCGTCATCTTCATTTATATAGCGCTTTTAACAATGTAGATTGTTCCAAAGCAGCTTTACATTGATAATAGGAAATTAAAAGTAAAGTCTTTTGGCTTTATAGCAGCTCTAGAATAAAGTTATTGTCCAGCTCGTGGATCAAGCAGTGTGATTAAAGGCAAGACGGAGGCTCACTGACACTGACATAACTTAACGTTACTTAAAAATATATTTCAGCATTTTGTTAATCGACGGCCAAACTAGTTATGTTACCCCAATCCGATCGCGACTCTCCCGGTGTCTAGTAAAAGTAAAAGGTAGTTAGTAAAAGGAGGGAACATCAGGGGGCTTGCCGGAGATCTCCAAGGAAAAGGTTGGTATGCAAACTTAATCAGTTCATAACAGTAACATTAGTCACTTACTGTATATGACCCACGACGTGTGAGCGGTAGCCTGGCGCACTAAAAATATAAGCGGCCGCGGGAGAATGTTATCATTGCAAAGTGGTCAGGCTAATGTCTTGTGTTTATTCCACAATACATATGGATAAGCTGTTTGATTTATAAATATTAGAATATTTTCACATTTCACTACCTTGCTGGCTCAATTTGTGTGTTTCCCATTTGAATGGTCAGTGTATGAGACGGCTGCTGCTTGCGCTGGGACCTAACGTTATAGACTTTAGCTTCAATTTTGATGAAATTATTCTCTAATCGTTTGCATATTATGGAGTGGATATATCCCTCGAATGCATACTGCAGTCTTGTTCTCTCATATTTGACTAAAGATGAGAGAACAAAAATGACTAATTATCTCCTTAGGAATGTCTGAAACCAGTGCATACATACTGTAATAGACATGCCAGGCGCAAAAGCTTGACAGGCGTAGCAACAGTAACTAAGGAGGGCGGGGCTTAGCGAAGGGTCAATTGTTAAATTACTTTTTAGTTTTAGTGAGAAGTTCCTATGACATTATCATGTAATGACACTGATGGTACACAGCAATTACCTTAACAATCACACTTTATATTAAGTGGACAGTTCCTGCAGAGTTACCATGTGTAAGTACACTGTTATTATAGTGTTACACAGATGATTAGGTTTTGCATATTACGCAGTAAGTTGTGACCATTTTACACTTTATATTGAGTGGACAGTTTCTGCAGAGTTACTATGTAAGTACACTGGTATCACAAGGGGAAACTTTAGTTGTAATTCAACATTAGTCCTGCCAGTCATAAATACATGGTATACACATAGAATCATCATGGTTTTCATAAAGTTTCAGTGTATTCCAAACTGGTAACTGCAGAATTTAAGACCGCTTGTGGAAGTGGAATAACTTGTGTAAATACATATCGTTGTAAATACATATACAATTGTCTCTACACAATTGTAATTCATGTTACACTTACTGAAGTGAAAAAAAGTGTTGTTACTTACACATACCATTCTGTGGGTTGTTACATATGTGTAGTTACACAAATATTACAGCTGTAGATACTATGTACCAATGTGTACTTACACTGTAGTTACAGTACATACTATGTACACATGTAGTTACCATGTAAGTTCACAGGTATTAGGGCTACTTAATATAAAGTGGGACCGACAAATATTTTTCATATTTATAGACGGATCAAAGATACCAGATTCTGGGGTGACTGGTAGGAATATATATTCCAGAATTTGAAATAAGCATAATCAAAAGATTATCAAATAATTTAGCAATATATACAGTAGAATCAGTCACAATAATGGTTGCATTACAGTGGACAGAAGATGATAGACCAGATAGAGTAATTATATGTTCAGTCTATGTCAGCACTTAATAGTTTAGTATCAAATAAATCCATTAGAGAAGACATGATTAACAATATGACATTAAATTTGTGAGAGAACGGTATAAAGGATACACTTCTTGAAGGTTTTGTCAGTTTATTTAATACATCCCAGTTTTACCACCCCAATATCTTCTCTTTCAGACAGACACAGATGTTAGATGTTTACCTGTACTCTTGTTTTTGACACATCAGTGAATAAGTTAATGAGTCTTTTTTCTTTATTCTCTCAGAACCCACAACTTCCATCTCTGATCCATGCTATGATTATAACACTCTTGATGAATATTGGAGAGACATACGGCAAAACCAATACTATGGATATGATGACACTCTTGTTGAATGGAGTGGCTGGTATCGGCTGTATCTGAATGGAGAAAGTGCCCAGATGTCTGAGTGGTGTGTGAGTTATGTGGGATGTGGTGGTGACACTGGACTGTATCTCAGCGGTTCTCATCCAACACTTGAGGATGGAGTGGAGACCCGTGAAGTTGTGGGAACTCATTCATGGTGGTGGGGGTGGTGGGGGTATTCCAATCAGTGCGGCGCCTACAGTTCCACATCCATCCGAGTCAAAGCCTGTCCAGGAGATTATTACGTCTATGAATTTGTCAAACCCAACATATCACCCCCTCGGCCTATGTACTGTGCAGGTACAATTTTAACCCTTTTCTTTGGGATATTTGTTATGATTATTTATTTCACTATAATGAGCTCTATCTGTTAGCTGATTTAACATTCATCTTTTGTTTTATAAAAATAATCATGTTTTAACTAGTTATAATCAGTGGTTTGCAGTCCATTATCTATTCTGTATAGTAGGTTATGTTACAGATCAATAGCACCTCGATCTCTTTATCACAAAATTCCTCAAATCACACTTTAGGCCATTTGCTTAATAATTAATATGTATACTGTTTATGAACACATCATAATATTACTCAACAGTCTCTTATTGCAGTCAAGTCTTTGTCAGAAAAGTCTTATTTGCATAGCTTTTAGCAATTTTTTGCCAATGTTGCTCTGCCTCTACAGGCTGCTGTCAGCTACTGTATATTTTCCCCATTTTGAGCCTGAAAGTACACAGATGGTTAGAATATAATTGTTTAAAATTATGTAATTAACTGTCATAATAGGTTTTAGGATGTACAACTCTTTTATATACAGTATAAGCAATATATTTAATAATACTTTTGCAAACTCCATGACAGTTGCTTTCCAAAGCATCAGCAGTGATCCCTGCTACAACTATGAGTCTCTGGATCGTCCCTGGAGAGCCAACAATGAAAGTGGAGATTACATTTGTGATGAACTTTTCTCCTGGAATGGCTGGTACCGGCTTTTCTACTATGGAATGGACATCCGGATGCCAGAGACCTGTGTTAGTTCATTCACCTGTAACACATACATCAATCTGTGGCTCAATGATCCTCACCCTCAGATAGAGGATGGAGTGGTGACCAGGGAGGTCTGTGGTAATTATTATTGGGGAAGCTGCTGTGAATACAAGTCAAGACCCATCAGAGTGAAAGCGTGTCCTGGCAATTACTATGTCTATGAACTTGTGAATCCAGTATGGGGGTGTTCAGGATACTGTACAGGTACTGTGGTTTCCTCATTTATTTAAGTATTTCAAACCTTTTTGTAAGTGATTTCTGTCATGACATGAATTTCCTTCTTTTTAGATGTCAACACTATTTCACAGGCGGTTTCCACTATAAGTCCAGATATATTCACTGGATCCAGCATCACCTTGAGTAAGCTGCAAATAATATATATGAACGAATATATGAGTGTTATTAGAATTATATATATTTTTCCCCAATTAAAGATTTGCATTAGAGTGAAAATGGCCATTTTTATGCATACAAATTTTCACTATTACACAGTCACATTGCATGAATGATTTAACAATCTCATGATTATAACTTTTTCACTGATTCAGATTTTCACTTGTGAACTCTCTCATTGTAATATAACTTGTTTGTTTTGGTCTCATCATCTCTCTCTAACAGATTATGACCCGTGTAATAACTACAACATATTAGACAACTACTGGAGAAGCACACTCAATTATTGGTCTATGTATGGATTCATATCTGATCATGATGACACTCGTGTAGAATGGGATGGCTGGTATCGACTCTTCATTAATGGATCAAGTGCTCAGATGCCTGAGTGGTGTTTTTATTACATGTCATGTGGAGGTTTTAGTTCTCTGTGGCTTGGTGACTCTCATCCTCGGCTAGAAGATGGAGTTGTTACTCGTGAAGTTTACGGCTCCCGTAATGATCAGTGCAGTCGCTACAGATCCGACCCAATCCAAGTCAAAGCTTGTCCTGGAAATTATTATATCTACAAATTTACCAGACCAACTCTTTCAATCCCAGCTCCTGTATATTGTACAGGTATATTCATTTATCTTTATATCTGACATGCTTGTCATGAATTGTATTGATTTATATTCATATTATTCATTTGAATATATTTAATCTGCAATATATAATGCTCTCTTTCAATTTTTTCCTTAATAGTACCTTTCTCCACCCCAAGTGTCGACCCCTGCTACAACTATACCAGTCTGGATGAGCCTTGGAGATCCACAGACAATTATTCCTACTATGGCATGTGTGATTATAATGTGGAGTGGAATGGCTGGTACAGGATGTTCTACAATGGTGAAAATACTCAGATGCCAGAATCATGTGTAAATCAAGGCATGTGTGGCACTTATGAACCACTGACGCTCAACGGCCCTCACCCACAGCTGGAAGATGGAGTGGTCACCCGTCAGGTCTGTCTCTCCTCATGGAGCGGCTGCTGTACTTACACATCCCACCCTATAAGAGTCAAAGCCTGTCCAGGAAATTACTATGTGTATGAGTTTGTCAAGCCGATATTTTGTGGAGCTTACTGTGTTGGTGAGCACTTACTTGTATGAACTTCAGCTATTTACTTTTCTGGATTCTGTTTGAATTGAAATGAAATGATTGTTGTTAATTTAAAATGTTCCTAATACCAGAAGCCTCAAACCAGTCCATCTCATCAACAACAGAGACAATCCCATCCATAGAAACCATTACTCCACCAATCACAACCACTGGTAAAGTCTTGCTTCCTTCATAAACTCTTGAGCATCTTTTTGGACATGTATTTTTATTTAACATGATCTCTTGAAATATTCCTAATCACATTAAGTAAATTCATAGCATAATTAATTTCTGCAGAAAATATTTACAAAAATCACAATAGTAAAAAGCAATACAGCTCACAAATGATTATGCAATTCAAACTCTTTATATTTTAATGCAAACATAATGCATTTTTAGACAAAGTGAATTACTGAAACTTGTTAACAGTGAAAACTAAACCACCAGTGTTTCTCAAACTCTGTTCAAAACCCGTTTACATACCCCACCATTAGAAAGAGGGCAATTACTGCATGTACAGATATATATATATATATATATATATATATATATATATATATATATATATATATACAGTGCAATGCATAAGTGAATACACCCATGCTAAAGTTGACTAAAAAGAGGAATAAAAAATCATATTTTAGAAATTGAACTTAATGCCTTAATTTAAAAAATTAGGAAAAATCCAACCTTTAAGGACACCAATTTTCTTTGTGAATGAATAATGTATCGTAATAAATAAATGTTCTTCCTTAAAATACATGGTGCATAAGTGAGTACACCCCTATGTTAAATTCCCATAGAGGCAGGCAGATTTTTATTTTTAAGTATTTTTTGTAAAAAATTTTTAGGATACTATGCATCCTGATAAAGTTCCCTTGGCCTTTGGAATTAAAATAGCCCCACATCATCACATAGCCTTCACCATACCTAGAGATTGGCATGGGGTACTTTCCATAAGATCATCTCTCAATGCAAATCAAACTAGCTTTTAGGCTAACTGAAATAAAATCATGCCAATCTCTAGGTATGGTGAAGGCTATGTGATGATGTGGGGCTATTTTAATTCCAAAGGCCAAGGGAACTTTATCAGGATGCATAGTATCCTAAAAAAAAATTACAAAAAATACTTAAAAATAAAAATCTGCCTGCCTCTATGGGAATTTAACATAGGGGTGTACTCACTTATGCACCATGTATCTTAAGGAAGAACATTTATTTATTTACGATACATTATTCATTCACAAAGAAAATTGGTGTCCTTAAAGGTTGGATTTTTCCTAATTTTTTAAATTAAGGCATTAAGTTCAATTTCCAAAATATGATTTTTTATTCCTCTTTTTAGTCAACTTTAGCATGGGTGTATTCACTTATGCATTGCACTGTATATATATATATACAGTATATATATATATATATATATATATATATACAGTATACAGTATATATATATATATATATATATATATATATATATATATATATATATATATATATACTGTATATATATATATATATATACTGTGGTGTCAGGGAGTGATCCCTGCCATCGCTCCGCCATCAAGAGATGTACTGGGGTTAAAGGAGCGAAACATCCATGACCGGTGGTCCCCAGCTGATGACCCATTTTATGCCCAGAGAGGTGCTCAGAGGAGCACACCTGCACAAAAGGCACCGGTGGAGGTGTGTCAGGCAGCAATGCCCAGCAGGTCGACCATCAGCCTGTATTTCTATAAACTACCGGTCAAAAGTTTTAGATCGGTAAGGTTTTTAATGTTTTTAAAAGAAGTATCTTCTGCTCACCAAGGCTGCATTTATTTGATTAAAAATACAAACAAAAACAGTCATATTGTGAAATATTATTACAATTTAAATCAGCTGTTTTCTATGTAAATATATAGTAAAGTGTAATTTATTCCTGTGATCAAAGCTGAATGTTCAGCATCATTACTCCAGTCTTCAGTGTCAAATGATCCTTCAGAAATCATTCTTATATGATTTGATGCTCAATAAACATTTATGATTATTATCAATGTTGAAAACAGTTTTTTACATTTTAATTTCATGATGCTATGATGAATAGAAAGTTCAAAAGAACAGCATTTATCTGAAATGGAAAGCTTTTGTAACATTAAACACTACCGTTCAAAAGTTTGGGGTCAGTAAGAATTTTAATTTTATTTTTGGGGGAAATAAATAAAATAAATCAATACTTTTATTCATCAAGGATGAGTTAAACTGATCAAAAGTTACAGTAAAGACATTTATAATGTTAGAAAATATTATAGGCTATTCTAAATAAATGCTGTTCTTTTGAACTTTCTATTCATCAACGAATTTTAATGCACTACACAACTGTTTTCAACATTGAAAATAATAATGAATGTTTTTTGAGCATAAAATCAGCATATTAGAATGAATCAGCTTTCATCTGAGGAATAAATGACATTTTAAAATATATTAAAATAGAAAACAGTCATTTTAAATTGTCATAATATTTCACAATAATACAGTTTTATTTTTTTATCAAATAAATGCCTTGGTGAGCAGAAGAGACTTCTTTTAAAAACATAAAAAATCTTACCGATCTAAAACTTTTGACCAGTAGAGTGTGTGTATATATATATATATATATATATATATATAGTGCGTTCATAATTATTATGCAAGTTGACATGCTGACAATTTCTGTCAGGACCACTACCGTCAAATACGATTGACAATTACCATACAGTTTGGATTGGCGGTATGGTTCCGTTCTGGGCAAGAACTCCCTGCGCATCCATGCAGCCTAGCATGGATAAGAGCAGGGAGAGCAGCAATAATCCCCCTTGGGGTAAACAGAACAGAACCAACATGAAAGTTTGCAAATATATTTAATTCAAGATTTTAAAGTACAACATAATCAAGAATTTATTCTGATTCAAGGGGAATCAGAATGCCAAATCCTGACTGCATGGGCGAGAGGAGGAGCTGGGGATGGAGGAGGGTAATCGCTCCTGAGAAACGCGATAGCTGCTGATAATACTGAAGGAGCTTATATATGTATATGGTGATAGGTGTCATATTCCTATAGGTAGATGTGAATCAGCTGAGGGTCAGCTGATGTGAGCTTGACTAATGTGACCTGCCAGAACTAACGCTACGCTTGATTTTTTTTTTTCTACAAACAAATTTTACCAATTCCAAACCATTTTCCAGAATGGCAACCTACCTGGAGTCTCCAGAAGTACAAAGGTGTCAGGATCTCAGAGATTTTGTTATGGTAAAGAACCATTTCAGCTTGTGATTCTTATTAAGTGTGTTACATATTTCAGGATTCTTTAGCAAAGTCTCTGAGATCCTAATATATTGTACTTTTGGAGACTCCAGGTTGCAGTTCTGAAAACTAATGGCACTGGAGACTAAAGCGTTCCTGATAATAAGAATCAGAGTGTGATTTGATATCCTTTTATACATTCATACAGTTTTAAAGTATATTGTTGTTCTTTGACTTAATGTCACTTACTATGGTTTTTGGTGAGATTTTTGGACCCCCTGGCTATTTTAGACAGACCCCAGTTTGAGAAATGCATGAAAAACATGTCAAATGAAATAATTAGCAAATAATACATGCAAGTGTAATAAGCCATGAAATTGAATCAAAAGCAGAGATCTAGTAACAATATATTTTTTGCAGATTAGTAAAAAAAACAACAACAACAAAAAAAAACATTTGAAATGGGGGCAGTGTCAGTTCTAAAGTAAAGACGTTTTAAAGTTGAAAGACAAAATTCTCCTTTTCAATCAACAGTCTGTGCAGACCATCACCACCTGAGAATAATGTTTTTGCAAATAAGTGGAAAAGAGTGTTTTGAAAACACTGACTTCGTGCAAATTGCAAAGGGACTCAGATTTGCCTGTTTTTATCTTGTTTTGTCAGCTAGATAAAAGAAGTTGTTCTAAAAGCTCACGACAAATCGTCTTCAGCTTCAGCTTAAAATGCAAATGAAACAGTGATGTTAAGTAAAGAGAGTAAACTGTTTCATAACATAACCACTGCAAAAAATACACATAAAAAAACATTAATTTATTCATTTCGCAAAATATATTTTTTTAATATTTCCATGACAACAGCTCCCCCTGTTGACCCCTGCTACAACTACAGTATTCTGGATGATTCATGGAGAGCCACCAACAATCAACATTCCTCTGAAATAATGTGTGACGCTTGGGTCAGCTGGAACGGCTGGTACCGTCTCTTCATTCAGGGTCAGAGCGTTCAGATGCCAGACACATGTGTTGATGAGTTTAGTTGTGGCACTGCTGCTCCACTGTGGCTGAACGGAGGACATCCAACAGTTGAGGATGGAGTGGTCACTCGAGATGTCTGCGGTCACTGGGACAATAACTGCTGCTATTTCCAATCCAATCCCATTAAAGTCAAAGCCTGTCCAGGAGATTATTATGTCTATGAGTTTGTGAGCCCAACTACCTGCAGTTTGGCATACTGTGCAGGTAAATATATTTACATGTGCCCTTTGTTTATGTAAGAGATAATGTTTTTTTTTTTTTAAATCTAATAATTATCATTTATTTCAGATTCAAGCAACATAAACACTACCACTACTACTGTCACGCCAGAGACAACCACAACCGAAATTACAACAACAGAAACTACAACCATGGACACTACGACTGGTAATATGATGTATTGTGTTACAATATGGAGGATTATTGATTGGCATTAGCAAATCAGATTAATATTATGGGTTTGTGATGCATGTACATAATTTAAAATAATTTATAAAGCTATATAGGCTATTATATTATATTATCAGTCATATTAAAGTGATTCAGCCATAGGCAAGAGGCCAAAGGTAATCACAGACATGCAGATATAGGTCATAATGCTGTATCATATGTATTTCATTATGCAGAGATTGCAAATATTATTATGGGGACATTAAGGTAATTGTATTTGAAAAATTATGACTATGGCAGTACTAATAAATATTCAATACTGTTTTGTGTTTCTCTCAGACAATGGCATCAATATTACGAGCCGATTTTATCCATTTGGAACTGGAGACTCAGTAAATGGACGCATTGATGATGGAAGTTCATCTGTTATATACCTCCAGCAGCCATTTATATTTTTTGGGCAAACATACAACCAAATTTATGTAAGTCAATCTGATATGAAAGGATATTGGAATATGAGTGTCTAATACATATGTCTATAAACTCTCTTTGAGAAAAGGTAAATGGGAAAATGACCATTCACTGCTGTTTAAAATACTGCTGCAAATAATTTAGCATATTTTATAAGTATCCTCCACATGATAATAAGACCTCTTCTATTTCAGGTTAACAACAATGGACACTTGACTTTTGACGGGGCATGGTACAACTTCTCTCCATACCAGTTCCCAGCTTATGGAGGGAAAGACCTCATTGCTCCATTCTGGACAGATATTGACAACCGTTTGAATGGTGTTATCTCATATCAACAGTACACCTCTGGCAGTGTCCTTACACAGGCGACCCAAGACATAAACCAATACTTCCCTGACTTGAGTTTCTCTGCTTCATGGGTCTTTGTTGCAACATGGGATAGAGTTGGATACTTCTACAATTCAGGAGCAGTAAGTAGAACAATTTGATACCATGGAGACCGTCATGCACCCATTTAAAAATAAAAATTGGTATACCACATGTTTTTTTGCTTCACTAAAAAAAAAAAATATATATATTATTATTATTTGTCTTTTTTTAAGGAAACATCTTTCCAAGTGGTTTTGATTACAAATGGCCATCTCTCATTTGTTGTAATGAACTACGGTGCAATCGCTCCAACGCAACAATATGTACAGGTAGGCACAAGATGACACTGATATGATGTATTGAACTGTTTATGACCTAATAATCAGACATCTCAATGTCTTCCTTATCATTAGGCTGGTTATGACACCATCGACTCAAGTCACCATTTCTCAATTACTGGATCACTCCAGAATGACATCACAAGCCTACCATACAGCAGCAATATCAATGTGCCAGGCAGATGGGCCTTCAGAACAGATCATGGAACACGTGGTTGTCAGTTTAATGGTAAAACTTGCATGAAACATTTGCTATTTTCTAGAAGACTATGAATGACTTATTCCAATGTAATTATATCATGCTAGTGAGCCATAGGTGAAGCCTTCCAGTAATTACACATTACTTTTGGTGTTTATATTCATAAACGCTTTGTTATAGGTTTTCCAGTGCAGCTGGGAGACTCCTTCTGGAGTGATTCCACCTGTCAGCAGAGATGCTCCTGCACCAGAGGAGGCATCCAGTGCAGCTTTGAGCCCTGTACTTATTCCCAAGCTTGTCGTCCAGCTGCTTTCCAATACTCTTGTCAGAACATTCAGAGACAAACATGCACCATCTCGGGTGATCCTCACTACTACACCTTTGACAATCAGATATTTCACTTTCAAGGAACCTGCACATATGTTCTGTCTGAGGTTAGTAATTTTAGTAATGTTGCTATGACTTTCTATTTATTGTAGAAGAGATAAAAAAAAAAAAGGGAATCTTTTACTTATTCTGAATTTTGTCATTGTTTAGGCATGTGGAAATGGTTTGCCGTACTATCGCATTGAGGGGAAAAACGAGCATCGGGGTAGTACACATGTGTCATGGACTCGGATGGTCAGAGTATTTGTCTATAATGAAGAAATTGAATTGGTCAAAGATCACTATTATGAGGCAAAGGTAATAATCACTGTATTGCTGTAGTGTTGAGCTGAGTTCAGCCATCCATCCATCTTCCTAATTTCTTTTTTGTCAACATTGTCAAGGTTAATGGGACCTTTCTAGCAACACCATTCACCCTCCACAATGGATCCATCCAAGTCTATCAGTCAGGGTTTTCCTTGGCCATCAGCACAGATTTTGGTCTCCTAGTGACCTATGATGCATATAGCTATGTCACCATCTCTGTACCTTATGACTATCAGAATGCCACATGTGGTCTGTGTGGGAACTATAACCTACATCCTGAAGATGACTTCCGTTCAGTCTCTGGGGAGATCTTGAGCTCAGATGTTGACTTTGCCAACTCTTGGAAGGTAGAGGGGGACACAGATCCTGAATGCCATGATGTCAGGTGCACAGGTCTCGCTTGTGCGGTTTGTACCAGCAGTGAAATGAGCCTTTACAGTGACACAAATCACTGTGGAATCCTGGGAGATGTTTCGGGGCCTTTTGCATCTTGCCATTCTGTGTTTTCACCACAGACCTACATAGAGAACTGTGTCTATGATCTTTGCTTAGGAGGAGGTTACCAGCCTATTCTGTGCCAGGCTCTCAATGTGTATTCTGCTCAGTGCCAACAGCAGGGTGTACAACTTGGACAGTGGAGACAACCAGGCTTTTGTGGTAAGTGCCATCTTTATTATGACCGCCGCTAGCGTAGCTAGCGAAAGCGGTCATATAGGGATTGTCAAAGTTTTTTTTTTTTTTTTTTTCGTCATCTACTGAATTTTTCGTCAACGATACCAGGGACACCGAAACACCGGGGAACATGAAATTTGGTGGGCATGTAGCCCCACTAGACTTTTACGGAAAAATTTCGTTTGGTCCCTGGGGGCCACTCTCCCCCCCCCCCGCGCTGGGCCCCCCCAAACCCAAAAAATGCAGTTTTTCCTAAATAACTACCTGAACCGTGGCACCGAGGATGAAGACATTTTTATGGTATGTTGGTCTTAAGGGCCCACATCAACCTAGCCCATAATCACTCATTTGTGATTTGCGCCCCTCCCATAAAAAATGAAAATGCAATATTATTCTGCTTTAATCGCCCCTATCTTCAGTTGAGATGTTCAGAACTGCACCATATTTCATGTGTATGATTAACTTGACATCCTCTGGGGGTATGCTAAGTTTCGTAGAATTTCATCCATGGGGGCGTATAAAATAAATTCATTTATGTGCACATTTGACTGTACACTCATCGGCCTGTAGATGGTGGTGTTGAGCGAAGGGTTGCTGGTTTAGGATGATACTGTCACTAAGGTTGCCAACTGTCCCGAATTAGGCGGGACGTCCCGTATTTTGGGCCTAATTTATTTGTCCCGTGCGTGACCTCCCGTGTCCCGTTTTTTGACAAGCTGATAAACCACTGACTGATACAACAACAGCAGCAGTGCTGACCATGACACTTGAGAATGATCACCGACACCTGTCATCATCCAATCACAGCTTTTTTTAATCACTGTTTTGAGACAAATCATTGTTTGATTTGCGAACATCCTCTGCCGTCTGGTCGCTTCCGCTTCAAGCCGGACTCGTCTCGCGCTAACGGTAATTTCCTTTCACTGTCCACGTTTTGATTTCGGCTAATCAATTTTGGCGAATGCAAACAACGTGATTATTGTTCATGAGTCTAACATCCAGCTACGCAAGAAAACATGTAATCTACCTGAGGGAATAATATGCTCAAAAAACATTTCTGATTATTATTAATGTTTTAAAGCTTTTAGAAAGTACATAGAAAGCTTTTGTAACATTATCTTAACTGTCACTTTTGATTAATGTAATGCATCCTTGCTGAATAAAAGTAGGCAATTACTTTATTTTTTTTCCCAAAAAATAATCTTACTAACCCCAAACTTTTGAACTGCCTAGTGTATAATGTTAAAAAAGCTTTCCATTTTAGATAAATGCTGTTATTTTGAACTATGGTTTGTTTGTAATGTGACTTTTTCATGTATGACATTAAAATTATTTTTAGAATTAAATGCATAAATAGGTTAAGCAATACAAATGTGTTTATGTCTGATAACCTTTTAAACACAAACTTAACTGCAGACACTGAAATGACGTACACTGTGTGATACAGTACAAATATTTTGAGTGTCCTTCATTTTCCTATAAATAACCACGATTGTCCCGCATTTTCCTTTTCTGAAGTTGGCAACCCTAACTGTCACACACACACATGCAGGAATACAAACAAACGCAAGCATGCACACACACTGACATCCACACGCACAGACACACACCCATACACACACATACACATCCACATGCACAGACACACACACACAAACATACACGCGCACACACATGTACGCACGCATACATACACACACAGACACACACATACACAAACACACACACATACACACACACACACACAGACAGACATGCACATACTACTACTTTTTTTAGGTATATACATAAACACGCAATACAGCCAAATTGCTCCACGTCATTTATTTTTGTGGAAAGCCAGTGCAGGCCTGAGCGGCGGTCATATTTTGTACCGCCATGCGGTACATCTAGTTATAAGTAAGTCTGGCAATCAGCTTAAAGGAACATGCCAACTTTTTGGGACTTTAGCTTATTCACTGTATCCCCCAGAGTTAGATAATGAAAAGATGAAAAAGGTATGTATGGACTTATCTAACTATCTAAAGTCCCAAAAAGTTGGCGTGTTCCTTTAATGTAACTGAAATATTTGTGCAAAGTAAAAGATCCAGAGTTTGATGCATATTCTTATCTCTGCTTTCCATTTCCAGAAATCTTATGCCCTGAGCGCAGTCATTTTGAGTCTCATGGAACAAGCTGCCCTGCAACTTGCAGCAACCCAGCTGCCCCAATAAACTGTCCCATGCCAAATCAGGAGAGCTGTATTTGTGATGATGGGTACATCCTCAGTGCTGGACAATGTGTGCCTGAAGTGAACTGTGGCTGCACATTTGAGGGCTTCTATTACTCTGAGGGACAGTCAGTAGTGTTGGACGAGGACTGTGGGAGACAATGTGTTTGCAGTAGAGGGTCAATGGTCTGCTATCAGCACCAGTGTGGTCCAGCAGAGGTGTGTGGACTCTATAATGGTGTGAGGGGCTGTCGACCAATCAGTTATGCTACCTGTTCGGTTGAAGGCCTGGGTTCATACCACACATTTGATGGACAAACTTTCAGATACCCAGGAGCTTGTGGACTGACCCTTGCAAGAGTGATGGGGCCATCCCAACTGCCATACTTTGTTTTGACAGTGGAGAAAGTACCCAGAGGCCTTCAAGACTTTTCCAGGTTCCTGAATTTTGAGGCAGGAGGAACTCATGTTTCCATTGAATTGGGAGAAGGTAGCAATGTACAGGTTAGCTAAAGAATCTTAGCTTGTCATTTATTTGGAGCAGTTTAACTAAATTATTTAAAACTAATATGCTAGATCAATTAACTTTTATATTGTCCTCAGGTGGATGGACAGATGGTTGGCCTTCCCATCAGTGTTGGTTCTAGTCAGATCCACATCTATCACAGTAGTGTGAGGGGTTTTGTGTTGGAGACAAACTTTGGAGTGACCGTTAGAGCTGACTGGCCGCACATTGTCCGAATCACGGCTCCAACCACTTACAACGGTACACTTGGAGGTCTGTGTGGGAACTTGAATGGAAACACTAATGATGAATTCTACAGCCCAGATGGGGTCCTGCTGGATGACTCCCAGCTATTTGCAGATAGTTGGCGTGACGGATCCCTGTCAGCCCACTGTGAGGACCCAGCTGACATTTGGGAACCAGGACTTTATCAGAACAGAAGCGAGTTCAGTGAGCTCTGCAGCATCATGGCAATGAACGATGGACCATTTGCTGAGTGCAGCAGAACACTAGACCCTCGGCAGCAGATTGAAGACTGCATTCAGATGCTGGAGCAGACGGAGGGTGCCAGGGAGGCTCTATGTGAAGCCCTGCGAGGGTACACACTACACTGCCAACAGAATGGCATTGCAGTTGGAGAGTGGAGGACTATCACCCACTGTGGTTGGTATCTTGTGATGTGATAAGATTTTCAGTATTAAAAGTATATATCTTCTTCAAAATTCTGATCATTTATTGCCTTTTCCATCCCGTTTTGCCTTAATTGTCCCAGATCCCAACTGTCCAGGAAATACCCATTTTGAACTGTGTGGCACATCCTGTCCTGCGTCCTGCCCTAGCCTCTCGTTTCCCTTCCAGTGCGCTCTGCCATGCCAGGGGGGATGCCAGTGCAATGATGGACTAGTGCTGGATGGAGATCGCTGTGTTCCCCCCACTGGTTGCGGCTGCCACTATGATGGCCGTTATCGGCAGCCTGGAGAGCAGTTCTGGCATGGTGAAGAGTGCCAGTTCCTGTGTGTCTGTGATGGAATCACTGGAAATGTCCGTTGCACACCATCATCTTGCAGTGACCAAGAAATCTGCAGTGTGGTGGAGGGGGAGTATGCCTGCCATCCTCGTCCACATGGTAGCTGTTATGCTGCTGGAGATCCACATTATATGTCCTTTGATAGAACCTACTTTGACTTTCAAGGCACATGCCGATATGTGCTGGCCACAGTATGTAATGATACTCGTGGACTACCACACTTCCAAGTGGAAGCAAGAAATGAAGCATGGAATGGATGGCCTGTGTCAATAACTGTTGAAGTTTTTGTCAATGTCTCTGGGCATCTTGTTCACATGTCAAAAGATATGAATGGTTATTCTGCTGTTAAGGTAAGCAAGTCCCACTTACAGTATTTTGCCATTGAGTATACGTGAAAAACTTTGTTGTAATTATTGATAATAATGTTTGTATTAACAAGCTCAACTTTTTCTTCAATTAGGTTGATGAAGAGATCAGAAACCTCCCTGTTTATCTTGACTCTGGTCGAGTGTCTGTCTACTCCACAGGACAGTTTGTCTATGTTTCCACTGACTTTGGTTTCAGTGTCATTTATGGTGGTTCCTGGGAGGTAAACATTGTTGTGCCAGCAGACTACAGTGGAATTATGTGTGGCATCTGTGGTAACTTTAATGGCCACCCGGAGGATGACTTCCTCACTCCTTCAGGGGCTCTGGCACCTTCAGCAGACCAGTTTGGGGCAGAATGGATGGTTGAAGATGACATGTCATGCAATCATGGCTGTGGGGACCATTGTCCTTTGTGCCAAGATGAGAGCACAACTCAAGCCTTGTGTGGGATCATCAGAGACAATCAGGGCCCCTTTAGCTTCTGTCATGGTTCTGTAGATCCACAAGCCTACTTTGATAACTGTGTGTTTGATGTGTGCATCTCTGGGAACCATAACGATGTTTTGTGTCGCTCTGTCCAATCCTATGTGAGTGCTTGTCAGTCTGTCAATGCCATGGTCTACCCCTGGAGAGAACTTGCATCGTGTGGTAAGTGACTGGAGATGTGGATGAGATATTTAAAAAGACCAGTGCAATTAAACTAAATGTTTATTTATTTCCCTTATTCATTGTGTTTTCATTTAATCTCAAATATTTAATATTGTACATATTATTAGTAGCATTTAGTTTTCATGTACATACATTTTTCTGTTACATTGCCAGTCATGGACTGCTCATCAAACATCCCAAACAGTCATTATGAGGTGTGTGGAACAGACTGTGGCCACACGTGCGCCAGCAGCATCGATGCTAGTTGTGAACACACATGCTCAGAAGGTTGTTTCTGTGATGAGGGATTTGTGAGGAGTGGAGGACTCTGTGTACCAGTGGAACAATGTGGCTGCTTGTATGATGGATTCTACTATCATGTGAGGATTAAAACATCATGTTTTTATGTTAAGACTTATTATACAGGGCAGTGGACGAGGGGAAGCACACCCATAGCATATTATGCAACATACATCATCTCAAACACTTATCAGAAAACTGTGGTATTGCCATTATACAAAGATGGCATCATCATAATACTTGCATTTACTCATAAAAACTACATGGTGATACCATGATTTTTTAATGTAAAAATACTCACTGATGTTATGTTATAGAAATGTAAAGTTTGTGGTCATTGTTGATTTTGTAGATTGGTGAACAGTTCTGGGATTCAACATGCTCTCAACGCTGTCAGTGTTTTGCTCCAAATGATCTACGCTGCACTGCATCTTTCTGCCCAGCGGCCATGGAGTGTGCGGTCAGAAATGGACGTCGTGACTGCTTCAGTCCAATGTCCACATGCACAGTCTGGGGCGACCCCCACTACATCACCTTTGATGGGGCTGTGGCCCACTTTCAGGTATAAACTGGTAAACTGCTGTTTTTTTGCAGACAATTACCTTAACTGTTGTTTTGTGTTCCAGTAGACAAATTAACCAAAAAAAAAAAAAAAGTTTATTCTAAGGATGGTTATTGGATTGAGAATATCTAATCAGGGTTGGATTTGAAATGTATTTCATAAATCGAAGAATATTCATATATTTATGAATGTATGCAATGTCTTGACTTGTTCAATAAAGACTATGGCCTGGTTTAGATTAAGCAATTAGGCTTTAGTTTAATTAGGACATTGAAGTAGCTTGCATTAACATGCCTTAGAAAAAACATTAGTGTGTGTATCTTGAGACAAAACAATGGCACTGACATATTTTATGATATGTCAGTGCAAGTTGCTTTCAGTTAAAATAGCTCAAACATGCATTTAGTCTGGGACTATACTTAAGCCTTGTCTGTGAAACCAAAGGTAAGTGTATTGTGTTAATCTTACCAGGGAACGTGTTCGTATGAGATTGCCCAGACCTGTGGTAATGTTACGGACAGTGATCTGCAGTTCCGTGTGGTGGCCACCAACAGGCACCGGGGGAACATGGTGGTGTCATTTGTGTCTGCAGTGGATGTTTGGTTGTCTCAGCATGAACAACAGATGCACATCAGTATTGGGCAGAACAGGAGAGTTAAAGTAAGTTACACTTCAATTAATGCCAGTATGAATACATCTTTCACTTTTTTCTCTTTTCTTATGTTGAAATTTTCTGATTCTCCTCCAGGTTGATGGAAATGCTATTGACACACCAGCCTATCAAATCAATGATCTTGTAGAGGTACATGAGGATCAGGGATTTGTAATTCTTAATGCATTCAATGAATTCATTGTCCATTTTGATGGACATAGCAGCCTTCTAGTCAGAGTGAGTGAAAGATTCTCTGGATCTCTATGTGGAATGTGTGGAAATTTCAATGGTAACCCTGCGGATGACAAAGTGCTGCCCAGTGGAGAACTCGCTTCTGATGACATTTCCTTTGGCCACAGCTGGAAATCAGACACCAGCATTCCAGGGTAAGAATTTTTACCTGGTTGGCTGTGATCCAAAAATGTGTCTCAGGTTTGTTTTGATGGAGTGGTGGACAGGGAAAAAGGTTAATGTGATTTGTGGAGTTCTTGCAGCTCAAACAATAGGGCATGGCACTATCAATGCAAGGCCATCATTTGATTCCCAGGGAATAGATGAACTGATAAAATGTATGTCTTGAAAGCAATGTAAATCATTTGCTATTAACGCCTCTATCGAATGCATGGAGTGAAATGGAATTATTTGCTGCTGACAGAATGAAACACTGCATATATTTAACATATTTGCATTTAAAAATGAAGAGATAGAGAGAGTGGCTTCCAAATATTGATTTCATGCTAATGTTCAATTTTACAACTTTTTTTTACTTTCAGTATTGTGTTGAGTTCTCAGTGTACAAATTAAAATATAAGTATATAAGTATATAATTGACCTGAAGTTTCCTTGTATTCTTCAGCTGTGGTGCCAGAGACCAGACCGGTAATGTTGATGAGTGTCCACACAGGCAGAGGTATTCTGATCTCTGTAGTATTATCACCAACACCACTGGCCCCTTCCAGAACTGTCATCTTCATGTTGACCCAGCACCTTACTTCTACTCTTGTGTGTATGATCTGTGTCTCTACACACGTACAAATGGCATGCTATGTTCAGCTGTTGAGGCCTATGAGACAGCTTGTGCCATCTTGGAGACACAGATCCCAGAATGGCGCTCGGGTCTCCGGTGCGGTAAGTCAAAAATCACATTTCATCACAGATTATTTTGTGATTTTTGTCACCAGCGTTATTAAAAATGTAGGTAGCTGAACTAACCTGAAAGCTAACCTAAGAAAGTAGCAGGGTGGGGGAGGGTGGGTGGGTTTGTGGGTGTGGGGGTGTGGGGGGGGGGGGTCCATAGGATTCAAGTTTGCTTTTTTGTCCTCTGTGTTACTGTTACTGTTTTTAGAGAAACTGTTTCCAAATGATTCAGAGGATGAATGAGCTGATTTTGATCTAACCTTTAACTGATTTTTCTAAACTAATAAAAAAGAATGACAATTTAAAAACATGATTAATTCACAAATTGGTCATTGCTAGCTCTTAACAGACTATGATTTTAATAGCTATGATTTAAAAAAATAGCAGCACTACCATTAGGCTATTTTTTAGCAATGCCACTGCCCATGTCACAATGAGCCAGCAGTTCCGATATTGGACTTGACCACCAATCATGGGTAAATTGTAATCGTTGCTACACATTAAACATGTGGAGACCCCCCCCCCCCCCCACCCCCACCCCCAATTTAATTCTTATGGTCAGGTGGATGGAAAGTGTACTATCTGTGGATCTCAAAGTTATAAAAAGTTAAATAACCCATTGAATTCACTAGAAAGAATAATTTATTAACTTGAGGAATACAGAGCAATAATCATTCTGGGGACCAGAATGTTAAGCTCTGACTCTGTTAACATGACTCAGTGTCTTTGTGTTGTATTTAATCTATCTGTGCTTTTCCTCTTAGATGTGAGAGATCGCTGTTCTGAACTCAGCTGCTCTGAGGATGAATGGTGTGGAAAGAAAAATGGTGTTTATGGCTGTTTATGTAACGATGACCAACCCAGAACACAACCTGACTCTTTTGGTTGGTATTATTCAACAAAAATAAAATAAAATAAAATAAAATAAAATAAAATAAATAAATAAATAAATAAATAAATTTTTCCGGTCATTAGTTGCCTTTTTCTTTTTTAACAATTCTGACAATCTTTTGTCTTTTTATCCCCTCTCAGAGTTCTCAGAAACCTGTGAAAGCAGCTCTGGCTCCATATCTGTGTCTCGCTGTCAGCTCTTTGAGGCTGGTTTTCCAGCTGATGTCTTACACCTCAATGATCCCAGCTGCAAAGGAACGGTCCGGAATGGCAGAGTGGAATTCCATTTTGATAACGATGAACACATCTGTGGTACAAATCTTGTGGTAGGTTTAACGTCTCGGTTACTGTTGTAACCCTCGTTCCCTGAAGGAGGGAACGGGAGACGTAACGTCGACGTGACGACGTAATTGGGATCACTTCAGGGAGCCCTATCAACTTCGAGTGTCTACAGAACGAGCCAATGAACGTTGGCGTGCGTGAATCGCGTCACGCGCCCCGCCCCGCCGCGCGGGTATAAACAGGAAGCGGGCGCACGCACACATTGTTTTTCGCTGAGGAGCCGAGATTTGTGACGGCCATGCAGCGATGGTCAGCAACGGTGGCGACGGGACGTTACGTCTCCCGTTCCCTCCTTCAGGGAATGAGGGTTACAACAGTAACCGAGACGTTCCCTTTCAGTCGCTCACGTTCGACGTAACGTCGACGTGACGACGTAATTGGGATCCCATGGAAAACGCCACGGTTGCTGCCACATCCAGCGCCCTACGCAGAACTCTCAGACCCCCAACTGCTGGGGCGGAAGGCCTGCGTAGAGGGAGTTCAACTGCTGTTCCATTATACCCCACACAGAGGAACTCTTGGATAACACTGGGAAAGCGTACCTTTCCAGGGGAAAGAACGCTGCGGAGCCACATCCTGCCCGAAGGGAGGTAACATGTGGAGAATACACATATGGACTGGCCGAAGGGGCAGTGCAACATATGGAATGTCACTGGGGTGGCTCCACCCGAAGGGGGAGACACACCGGACAGTGACGGCAGAGCGGGCTCTGCCAAGGGAAGACACGGGCTCACCGCAGGGAGCTGGTCGTGGAAGAATACACATATGGGATCGCCGCAGGGATCACCACATATGGAACCCAGCCTAGCACAAGTTACACAAGCATACAAGCACTAGACCTGGCGTCGGACGCTCCGCAACGTCCGACTGCCGAAGGGGTGCGGAGGAACTCACAGGGCTCGCCAAGTGGGGAACTCGACTGGAGTAAAAAGCGCACGTATCCGTTCCTAGGAAGGGAGTGGCGCAGCAAGCCGACACTAGAGCGGGAACTTCGGTGTTACCGGCTAGTAGAAGCGAGCACACAGGAAGAAACCGGCTCAACACGTAAGCTATAAAACCTAGCGAACGTGTTAGGTGTCGCCCAGCCCGCAGCTCTACAGATGTCTGTCAGCGAGGCGCCGTGAGCCAGCGCCCAGGAAGAAGCGACACTCCTAGTGGAGTGGGCTTTCAACCCAGGCGGGCAGGGCACGCCTTGGGCTTCGTAAGCCAAGGCGATGGCATCCACTATCCAGTGGGCCATCCTCTGCTTGGAGACAGCCTTCCCTTTCTGCTGGCCTCCGTAACAGACGAAGAGCTGATCTGAGGTCCTGAGGCTTTGCGTTCTGTCCACGTACAGACGCAGAGCGCGAACGGGACAGAGAAAAGCCAGGGCTGGGTCTGCCTCCTCCGAAGGCAGCGCTTGCAGGTTCAATACCTGGTCCCGGAAGGGAGTGGTAGGAACCTTGGGCACGTATCCGTGCCGGGGTCTCAGGATCACGTGAGAGTTATCCGGGCCGAATTCTAGGCACGATTCGTCGACCGAAAATGCATGCAGGTCCCCTACCCTCTTGATGGAGGCCAATGCAACCAGGAGAACTGTCTTACAGGACAGGATTTTTAACTCAGCAGATTGCAGAGGCTCAAAGGGTGGTCTCTGAAGAGCCGAAAGGACCAGAGACAAATCCCAAGAGGGTATAGAGAGTGGGCGAGGAGGATTTAGTCTCCTTGCTCCCCTCAGGAACCTGACGATCAGGTCATGCTTTCCCAAAGACTTACCATCAACAGCATCGTGATGTGCAGCAATAGCGGCAACATACACTTTAAGGGTGGAGGGAGACAGCCTTCGCTCCAGCGCTTCTTGCAGGAAGGAAAGCACGGCTCTGATCGAGCAAGATCGGGGGTTCTCCTCGTGAGAGGAGCACCAGTCAACGAACAGGTTCCACTTCAACGTATAGAGGCGCCTCGTAGAGGGTACTCTAGCGGAAGTGATGGTGTCAACTACCGCAGGGGGTAGGTCACCTAGAACCTCCGCGTCCCGTCCAGGGACCAGACATGGAGTTTCCAGAGGTCTGGACGCGGGTGCCATAAGGTGCCCCGTCTCTGAGAGAGCAGGTCTTCTCTCAGAGGAATGGGCCAGGGAGGGGCTGTCGCGAGGAGCACTAGTTCCGGGAACCAGGTCCGGTTGGGCCAATACGGCGCAACTAACAAGACCTGCTCCTCGTCCTCCCTGACTTTGCACAAGGTCTGTGCAAGAAGGCTCACTGGGGGAAACGCATACTTGCGTAGGCCCCGGGGCCAGCTGTGTGCCAGAGCATCCGTGCCGAGGGTCCCCTCGGTCAGAGAATAGAACAACTGGCAATGAGACGTGTCCGGGGCAGCAAACAGATCTACCTGTGCGGTCCCGAAGCGCCTGAAAATCAGCTGGACCACCTGGGGATGGAGTCGCCATTCTCCCGGTAGCACCTGCTGCCGTGAGAGCTCGTCGGCTGCACGGTTGAGCAGGCCCGGAATGTAAACGGCACGAAGCGACCTCAGATGCTTCTGACTCCAGAGGAGGAGATGGCGGGCGAGTTGTGACATGCGGCGGGAACGTAGACCACCTTGGCGGTTGATGTACGCAACGGTCGCAGTGCTGTCCGTACGGACCAGTACGTGCTTGCCTAGAAGCAGCATTTTGAAACGGCTCAGTGCAAGACGTACTGCTAACAACTCGAGGCAGTTGATGTGCCAATGCAGTTGAGGCCCCGTCCACAGACCTGAAGCTGCATACCCGTTGTACGTGGCCCCCCAGCCGGTGGTAGAGGCATCCGTGGAGACCACAGAGTGCCTGGACACTTGTTCCAGGGGAACACCTGCCCGCAGGAACGAAGGGTCCGACCACAAGCTGAGAGTTTGGCGACAGTGCGGAGTCACTTGGACCCGGCACGAGCCGCTCTGCCACGCCCATCTCGGGACTCGATCGTGGAGCCAGTGTTGGAGCGGCCTCATATGAAGCAATCCGAGCGGCGTAACCGCGGCTGCAGATGCCATATGCCCCAGGAGCCTCTGAAACAGTTTCAGTGGTGCCGCTGTTCTGCGTCTGAGCGTGCTCACGCAGTTCAACACTGACTGGACACGGGCCTCGGTGAGGCGCGCTGTCATGCTGATCGAGTCTAACTCCATACCGAGAAAAGAGATCCTCTGCCCGGGGGTGAGTTTGCTCTTTTCCCAGTTGACCCGAAGCCCTAGGTGGCTG
The DNA here is from genome assembly GCF_963993115.1 of Abramis brama. Lineage (NCBI taxonomy): Eukaryota > Metazoa > Chordata > Actinopteri > Cypriniformes > Leuciscidae > Abramis > Abramis brama. Next base: position 2,890,465 of record NC_139976.1, read on the forward strand.
AGGTGACTGAGCACCATGTCCCTGTGTTCGCACAACTGCTCTCTCGACTGGGCCAGAATAAGCCAGTCGTCGAGGTAGTTGAGGATGCGAACACCACGCTCGCACATGGGAGCAATGGCCGCCTCCGCGACTTTCGTGAAGACGCGGGGCGACAGGGCCAGCCCGAAGGGTAAGACCTTGTACTGATATGCCCGTCCCTCGAACGCAAAGCGGAGAAACGGTCTGTGTCGAGGGAGAATCGAGACATGAAAGTACGCGTCCTTCAGGTCGATCGCTGCAAACCAATCTTGGGGACGGATGCATTTGAAAATGCGTTTCTGCGTAAGCATCTTGAACGGTAGCCTGTGAAGGGACCGGTTCAGGACGCGCAGGTCCAGGATTGGTCGTAACCCACCACCTTTCTTGGGTACAATGAAGTACGGGCTGTAGAAGCCGGTCTTCATATCGGCTGGAGGGACCGGCTCGATCGCGTCCTTCGCCAGTAGGACTGCGATCTCCGCCCTGAGCACGGGGGCATTGTCCGCCAGAACACGGGTGAACAGGATGCCCTTGAAAGCAGGGGGGCGCCGGGCGAACTGAATCGCATAGCCGAGTCTGATGGTACGGATGAGCCAGCGAGACGGGCTGGGAAGCGTTAACCAGGCTCCCAGAGACCGAGCAAGCGGGACCAAGGGCACCACAGACGTACCCGGGGTGGGGCAGCGCGGCGGAATGCAGGGACCCGACTCGGACGGCACAGCGGCCCGAAGTGGGGTCTGAGTGTGTGGTGCAACACATACCTGCTTCCGTCGAAGGGCAGAGCGGGTGTGCGGAGGCGTCAGAACGTCCAGGACACAGCCACTGCTGCCTGCTGGCGATGAAAGAGGGGCTGGGGAGTGACAAGGCATGGCGGCGTCGTCGACTGCCAAGCGCGCCCTCTTGGGGCCCAGAGGTTTCAGAAATTGCTCTTTTTTTGAAAATGTGGCGGAACAAAAAGAAAAGGAAACAAAAGATTCTCCGCCCGGCCCTCCACCGGGGGAAGGAGTGGCGCCTTCGCCATCTCCTGAAGAGCAACTTGATCCACCTCCGGGCCGCCCGTCTCAGGGTCGTTTGCACCGTCGCTTGCCTCCTGGTTTGGCAGCGGCCTGGAAGGGGCGGGGTCGGCTTCCTACGGCTTGCTCCGCGCTGAGGCCTGGATGGTTGCTGCTGCTGCTGGGGCTTAGCGGGAGCGGAGGACGCCGCAGAAGGCCGACCTCGGCGACGAGTAGACGGAGGGTCTGCGGCCGGCGGACGGGTGGGAACAGCAGCGGTCCGCCGGGGCAGGATGTGCCGGATGGCCTCCGTCTGCTTCTGTGCGGCCGAGAACTGTTGGGCAAAGCTCTCGACCGCGTCGCCGAACAACCCAACCTGGGAAAGAGGGGCATCCAGGAACCGATATTTATCGGTGTCCCTCATATCCGCCAGGTTGAGCCAAAGGTGGCGCTCCTGGACCACCAAGGTGGACATCGCCTGACCAACTGAACGTGCGGTTTCCTTCGTCGCCCGGAGGGCGAGGTCGGTTGCCACACGGAGCTCCCGGAGGAGCTCTGGGTCAGAACCACCCTCGTTCATGTCCATGAGCGCCTGGGCCTGGTGGACCTGCAAGAGCGCCATGGCATGGAGGGCAGAAGCAGCCTGTCCACAGGCCTTGTAAGCCTTCGCCGTCAGACCGGACGAAAACTTACAGGCCTTGGACGGGAGGCGTGGATAACCCCGCCAAGAGGAAGCGGACGCCGGACACAGCTGCATCGCGACGGCCCGCTTCACTGGGGGGATATCCACATACCCCTTAGCTGCCCCGCCGTCGAGGGTGGCGAGGGGTGAGGAGCCACTAGAACGGCTTCGGGCACTATACGGTGCCTTCCACGTCCTAGAAAGCTCCTCATGCACTTCCGGAAAGAAAGGTACCGGGGCGGCGCACTGAGAACCAGCACGGCCCGCCCCGAGAAACCAATCGTCCAACCGAGAAGGTTCGGGACGTGGTGGAGGATTCCACGCAAGCCCGACCTTCTCGGCGGCCCGGGAAAGCATAGCAGTCCATTCTGGATCTGGCTCGGACAACGCTACACGCCCCGAGGGGGGCAACGCAGCCGAGTCGTCATTTCCAGAGGACAGCTCCCCCTCCGATGCTGCGATCGACATCTGGTCATCAGCCGGAGCCCCAAAGGAAACGGTTGGTCGTTCCGGAGAAGGACCAAGACGTCCACTAAGGGGCCCCAGTGGCGACAGCGCTTGTGAGGCGTGAGGGGCCCGCGGAGGATGACTCGACGGGGAAGCCCTCACGGTAATCCTCAGATCACCCTGGTCATGCGCCGAAGTAGGTCTATTCTGCGGGGCAGAATAGACACTAGATCGGGGCATAGGCGAGGGGACTGCACCTCCCTTGAGGTAAGCGAGTCTCGATCTAAGCGCTGCGATAGTCATGTTCCCGCAGTGGGAACATGAACTATCCACAAAAGCTGCCTCAGCGTGTTGAATGCCCAAACACGAGAGGCAACTGCTGTGGCCATCTGCTGGCGCCAGGGAACGACGGCATCCAGAAACGCACAAGCGGAATGACATCTTGAAAAAGATGCAGGGTCACGCTTGTGTTGCTCTTTTAGTGAAAATAAAAAAAGGATTTAGAAAAACTCTCTTTTGTGTTGAGGCACCCAGGGGTAGCCGCAGTGTGAATGCACACACAGGGGAAACGCCCACCGAACCGACACACACACACACAAAACACAAACACAATGCTGTGAAAACAGCAGTTGAGAGCTGCAATGCTCGCGGCCACCGCTGATCGCGCCGTCACACCAACACAGGAACAGAGAGATGATCCTCTTTTTGAAGTCTTCAAAGGCTGATTCTGATAGACAAAAAGTCTCATAGAAACTCGGCTCCGAAGTGAAAGACAATGTGTGCGTGCGCCCGCTTCCTGTTTATACCCGCGCGACGGGGCGGGGCGCGTGACGCGATTCACGCACGCCAACGTTCATTGGCTCGTTCTGTAGACACTCGAAGTTGATAGGGCTCCCTGAAGTGATCCCAATTACGTCGTCACGTCGACGTTACGTCGAACGTGAGCGACTGAAAGGGAACTATGTATAATCTATTCAGTACACAACATTTAAATATTTGTAGTGTCTGATAGAACCAACAGAGTTTGATCTGACCACTTGGGGAATCTCTTTGAGACTTTGAGAAGTCTGTAGAAAGGTCTGTAAGGATACTGAATCAGTAGAAAACAAAATTAAGGTCCCAAAGAGATTCAGTGGGGAAGGATACACAACATAATGCCACAAAAGACACTGGAACTTGTGTCCACTTTCTTCAATTCTACATTCTAAAAATTCAATTTGTAGCCCTTGACTGATACATTTTGGGCTTTGTAGTTTTTAATGATATGTATAATGTTGAGTTAAAAAAAAAAAAAAAGTTTTTATTTACTCCAAGTACATGGTTAGGTAGAGGCTATTTACACTAACTCCACCCAACAGGTATTTAATAGTAGGAATAAAGTTTTCAACAGGTCTTTAATTGGCCTATAATTTAAATTGGATATTGAGTCTTCGCATTGATCGGACGGGCTGAGACATTGACACGACACATGCAGCTCTTATTACCACACTCAAAACCATGGCTCCCTTCCTGGACCTTCGAGGACCTTTACTGACCAGCAGATTCAATATGATAGGGTCAGGGGAAGGTGTAGTGTGGGCTTTAGGGACAGGGACAAGTAATGTCCCAGTAAGGTAGCATCCATTTATTATTATCACAGACTGTTTTATAATAGTATTACTACAATATAAGGTGCAATTTAGTATCTGCCAGTATTTGCACTAAGTACTGTATAAATAGCATCTAACTACTTTTTTTTACTTAGTGCAAAGAAAATACTGCTGTAGTGCAAATGACTGCTGCCTTTTTAAATACCTTGAATTCAATTTAGGCTAAATTACAAAATGTTATATTTGTTGTCCACAGGCTAACAGCACCCACTTCATCTATGATAACTTTATTCTGGGGACACCGAGGTCAGAAGATCTCATCATCAGCAGAGAGAAAATCCTGAAGCTTTCTTTCAGCTGTGCTTATCCTCAATCACAAACACTTTCCATGAATGTGGAAATCAACCCACTGGAGAGGTGTGAGTCAAATACAAATACAAATACAAATTCTGGTTTCAGCAAAGCTACTGTTCTTAAAGGAGTAGTTTACCAAAACTGAATATTGTGTGTTTGTGTTTAATATATGCTACTCCTAAAGCAGAATTTAACCCATAAAACAAAGAGGTTTTAACACAGATATATCCATTATTTCAACAGCATTGTGAACAAGACTCTTCCCGCTGGTGAAGGCAGATATCTGGTCCGGATGATTCCATATGAGGATGATGAGTTTACCCGGCCCTTCACTGGTCGTGTGGATGCAGAGCTCGACCAGGAGATGCATGTGGAAGTTCGTGTTGAGGGGGTCGACAGCCGCCAGTTTGCCCTGGTGATGGACACGTGTTGGGCTACACCTGTGAATGATCCTGATTACAGCCTCCGCTGGGATCTCATCCTTTCAGAGTAAAGCAGGGCTTCTTTCTATTCTTTTAAGCCTATAGCTTTAACTCAATGTAACATTTGAATAAATAATAATCATTTAACTTTTAGTATTGCCTTACATGCTTTGTCTTTCAGTATTTCAGAACTAAAGCATGAGATCATTTGAAACAGTTAATACAAAAGTGAAAGAATTTGTCATTATTGATATTCTCAGGTGTCCCAATCCAAATGATGACACAGTGGAGCTGCTGCAGAACGGCGTCTCGACATCCAGCCGTTTCTCCTTCAGGATGTTTATCTTCACTGCAAACTCCACTAGGCTTTACCTGCACTGTGCTGTTCACCTTTGCCTTCTGTCAAGCAATCGCTGCTCAACTGTGAGTTTACAAAACCTCTCATAGTTTATAAATTTGTGATACATTTTCAAGAGTAGCTTTAGTACTGTAGTTGTGAAATAATTTTTCAATGTACTGTATGTGCTGAACATCAATCTAATAGCCAATGTCCCTGTCTGTGTATGTATATGGAGTATCTATAGTAAAATTTGATGGGTAAATGTAAAGGTTTATGAATCTGCAGTTTATAAACCCTTATTGATCAAACACTAATGTAAATAAGTTTGGTATATTTTAGGGTTTAGGGCCAGATTTACTAAACAGGTCAAATAAGTGTGAGACACACTAAAGGACACGGATGCAGTCAGTTAATTTACATAATAACCAACGCAATCTATTCAGAGGAGTGAAGATTTGTGTAGGGGTGTAAAAAAGCAGATCCACTGATGACAATCAAAATGACAATACATTATATCTTCCCTCCTAAGTATGAAACAAGAATGCAAACATAATCGCTTTACATACATATGCAGATATTGTAAACATTAAACACTGCTGTTTACTTAAACTCTGGAATTTGCATAAAACTTGCACATCCAAATAATAATAAAGAAACATTAGCACATATTGTATACAACTTAGTCAATGACACAATCTATCTCAACAATGAACTGGTGTAACTAGGAAGGAGAGGTTACTAGCACATCACTTCCACAAGGCATCTTTACCACACCTTTCCTTGACTACAAGCAGAGCCTGTCAGGAGGCTTCGCAACTCTGGCTCGTCTAGTAGTGCACTGCCCAGTTATTAAAGTCTTCTTAGCAGCCCTGAGTTCTGTAGGTGATGTTTGGGATGAACTAGGATGATCCCAGCGATCTTGGGGTGATCGAACTGTGATGATGCCATTCTTTCCTTTTTATCTGTTCTTGACAGACTTCTGACACCATGATGACACAGAGCTTCAGTACCGAGCCATGCTCATACTTTTTACTTAAGAGATAGATGCCATGCACATACAAAGTAGGAGGGGACATAGGTACAACTACAGAGGCCAAAGCGTCACTTAAAGAAACGTCAAAATGACAATAAATTACAAATGTCAAACGAGGTTTTGTGCTGGCTCTATCTGTTAGTAAATCTGGTCTTTAATGTTCAAGGCTGCCCTCTTCTGGAGACATTGTGCTCTCCTTTATCTTGTTGTTCAGTGATATTTAACAGGGATTCACACAGATTTTGCTCTTTTCTCTATTAGGACTGTTCTTCCGGACACCGGCGGAGAGAGGGCAGGTCTCTGGACTTCCATGACAGTGCTTCCATATCCATGGGTCCTCTGGTGTTGTCTGAAGGGAACACAGGTGAACATTTCATTTATTTTAATCATTTGTAAATAAAAGTTTCTGTTGGTGTATATTGTGAATACATTACATTTCACTGCATTTTATTATATCCCCTGTTCACAGATAAGTGGGTCCCAGAACAAGTGAAGGTATCTGAGGCTTCTTGTCTGTGTGGTTCTCTGATGCTGATACTTGTTCCTCTGATGAGTGTCCTGACACACTTTTAGTTTAGTACCACAACATTTTACATGCATATTGTTTAATGCCATTTTAATTGGCCACACTGGTTTTGGGTTTCTAAATGTTTCTTTATTTCATACCTGTTATTTGATGTAGCATAATAGATTTATTGTTTAATAATTTGCATTAATTGTTACTACATTAATACATAGATCAAAAGTGCCTAATGTTACTGAATAAAACGTCGACCCAGGACGAGCTATAGGACTGTGATGCTTTGGGAGTGTTGATGGACTCGATCTACTCCATCTACGTTTTGATTCCGATCCAGATTTTGTCTTTGACAAAAATGTGATTTTCTCAGCTTTTTGTTTAAAATGCAAAGTTTCTTCTTCTTCTTCTTTTTAAAGCAGAGGGTATGTTCTTTCATTTGATATATTGCATGTTCAGACATTCATGCAACAAAATGTTCTTTGTTTGAGTTTATTTGACATAAAAAGTAGCAATACAACTGCGTTACGCATTATTGGTCAAGGATAACACAATAAAGTTGCATTCATTTATTTCCATTGTGGTCCTTGATTTTAGAGAGTAATTCTCATTTATTTTCTTTAAAAAAGTTGTTTAATATTTTATTCAGGCAATTATTATAAGGCATGTATGAAAAGGGTCTTAAAGGGACAATGTGTCGTTTTTTAGGTATTTTATTATCTAAAATCAATATTTTTATTCACAATTATGTCCTCAATGGTGTACAAATACCTCTGCCAATGATCTGACTTATCCTCGTAAACGAAGAATTTATTATCTTTATATACATGGGACGGGTAGGTCCACGGAGGCTTCCATGTAGTTCCGCCATCTTGAAAAACTTTAATAGCAGAGAGGGAGAAAAAGTACTAGGCCAGCGCGTTTCCGTTCAGAGCCAGCGTCACGTGACTGAAACCAGCGGAAGCGGAGGAGCAGAGCAGAGAGAGGCGCTTGTCACTGCCCCGGCAAGTTTAAAAGGCTGCACTGCACGGTTATTTATAATGGAGGACCATACAAATGCTGAGTCACAGGACACCATCCTGTGTGCTGGATGGCAGAGGCAGGCTAAATACACATTTATTGCACAGATATTAACATAAATAAATACATAATCTCTGTATTACATACATTACATACATAGACTCCAATGCCATATTTCTCATGTTCGTCCAACCAAGGGATGCTGCTGTTGTTCTTCACGCAATTTTTTTATCCCCCAAACTACTTCAGCGGAGCCTACACCAAACACTGATCCCTAAACCTTTTATAGAAAGATTAGAAAATTGTAAAAATACAGCAGCCGCACACTCAAAAACTGTGCAAGATCAATTTATTAGCAAGCTTTCGGTCTTACGACCTTCTTCAGGCATACAAACAAAGTGGATTCACTTTGTTTGTATGCCTGAAGAAGGTCGTAAGACCGAAAGCTTGCTAATAAATTGATCTTGCACAGTTTTTGAGTGTGCGGCTGCTGTATTTTTACAATTTTCTATGATGATTTAGTTTAGCAGCACCTCACTACAAGACTTTATTGACGGATGAGCGGTGGTTTTTTCTATTTTCTATTTTATAGAAAGATTAAAAATATGGGAGAAATACAGGAAAACATTTAAACAGGATGATAGCGGGATAGCAAGGTAAAATACGGGAGAATCCTGGGAAAAACGGGAGGGTTGACAGGTATGAAAACAAGGTTGTAAGTTTTGTTTGTTCAAAACTGTAACATTCGTTTGTTCGTTGTGTCAAGTTGCAGTTTGTTTGAAATAACAAACCAGTTCACCTGAAGGAAAACTCAATGAAATGCTATTAGAAGACATCATGTCATAGCTTTTTGGTACATAACGGCTACCGTAGATGCAACAGCATTTGAAAAAGCAAGGAGCTGGAGAGCACTATTCGTTTGAATGCAAAATACAATTTCACCACTAGATGGGAGAAAATCCTACACAATGATCCAAAAGGTAAATGAGGAAGAAAAAAAAAAGAAAAAAAATGGATGGTTGGCCTTTTCCTTTTGTAATATTTTTTTCTTTCAGTAAAAGTATGAGAATGTTTAATGATCATAGTGCTATCTTTTTACTGCTATCTTTGCAATCATTTTACTTATTTTCTATTGTGAAGTTTCACTAGGAAACTAGGAAGGTTGTACACTTTACATAATATATTTATATTTAGTTTACTTATAATAATTGTGTTTGTTGACTTGAAATGTTTTTTTCTATTAAGGTCCACGTAATTATGTCTCAACTTAACAGTACAAAATCCTAACGTGTTGTCTAAACACAAACCATTTATGTTAAGTAAAAAAATTCTTTCATCCAGAGGGTGGCAGTATAGTGCGACGCCAACTGCCATTTTGCCCTAACTTAATTTGATTGTGTTCAATCTGCTTAATATGTAAAATTTAAGTTTACTTAATCCGTTTGTGTTGGATTACATGAATGATTTGTGTTGCATTAACTGAAACTGGGCAGTGCTTGTTAGTTCCCAGCATGCTTTGCATATGGTTGAATTAAGAGAGAATAAATGTTAAAATTAAGTGTTATTTTATGTTTTTTTGAGAAAATGAGAAAAGGGGAAGACTTGATAGTGTGTAATTGTGTTTAATGTTCAATTACGTTGGAATTATTAGAACCATTTAAAATACAGTGGGTTACCATTGTGGAGAAGTGTGGAGCATTTTGTTTGGCTGTGGACTGATTTGGTTACTTTTTACTGCTTTGGTTGAAGGAGCATGTAAATCCTAGCATTTAAGATGCTAATATGTGCTACTGCAAGTAAATGGCTAGCTATAGTCTATTCATTTAATTATGTGTCACTAAAATAAATAAAATATGAATGGGTGAATGAAAATAACAAACACATAAGTTGAATGCAAATTAAGTAAATTAGTTGGGCTGACACTATTAAATTAAGCTGTGTCCAACCATAGTAAATAAGTTGAATCAACCTTAATAAATTAAGTTGACCCAACATAAGTACATTAAATTGGAATAACAGAATTGCATAATGCTGAAATAAAGCAAGTTAATCATGTGGAAATCATTTCCATGATTTTTTTATGTTCATTCAAAGAGTTATTTTTTTTGAGTGTATGACAATATGCAAGAGAATATGCATGAGAAGAGTCTTGCTATTTTACTTTTAATTCGAAAGGCTTTGAAGAATTGTTCAGTTGAATTGTTCTTTCCAGAAAGCAAGATGGGGTGAAGTTCAGTCAGTGTTCAGATTACCAATTTTTTTATTTTATTGTATTAGTTTTTTAGTTATAGAAGGTGAAGAGAAAATGAAGTTAAAGAGCCAGTAGGACAGAGAGCAAGTTCACATTCAGGCAGTCCTCTGACACTGTCCTCGACTGAGAGCGTAATATTAATAACTGTTATTATTATTATTATTAATACCATATTGTGAACGTGTTTCTATTATTAAATATGTTTGGATTTGCCAACAAAATATTACAGATCAAATACTTAGAAGATATCTACATTTGATCATAAACAATAAGCAGTATGTCAGTAGTCAATAACCATATTGTGTGATTCAGATTACAAATTCCTATCAAACATGTTAAGGTAAATATATGAGCTATTATATATGTATGATAAAGTAGAAAGTAAGATAAAGTATGAACGGTTTCTATGTGTAACCTGTAAAATGTACTGATTGTGTTCCAGTTGGTCTCTAAGGGTTAAAATGCTGAACATGTGAAAGACTCTTTGGCCTGGTGTGTCATGTTGGAGTTTAGCCAGTATATTCAGTATAGCAGGTTTTAAATATGTCAGTTGTACAATAGCTTATTTTTCATTGTATATTGTAGTCAGGCCCACATTAAGAACATTAAGAAAAGCCACATCTTTAACACAGATATAGAATGTATTGTATCTACAGTATATAAAATATGAATATTCCAGGTTACAACATATTAAAAGCATAAATGCATTAACACCAAATATGAGGTCAAAGCAAACAGGTTTCCAGAACAGCAACAACTTTTGCGCATAATAGTTTACTTTAAATAGGTTTAACATTAGAATGTCTTCTTTCTGGCTCCGTACATTTCCTCCTTAATGTTTTGCTGGATTAAGTCCTTTAAATTGGAATAAATTAATTAATTACTGAACAAATAAAGGACAGAAACAAATAAAAATAACTATTTTTGAGTATACTGCAAATGTACTTAATAATATTGAATCATATTGCAGGGCTTTTAGTTGTTATATATATATATATATATTAAATATGTTCAATAATATTTTAAAGTTAAAGTTTATTAGAACTGCACAGAAGAAAACGTCATAGCTTTGTCCTTAATTCATCCAGGCTATAAATCTCTTAAATTCTCCTTTGTAGTTTCCCTAATGAAAAGTTGCCATAGTTATTGCTTAGAATCCAGAGTTTAAATGTAAGTTCAAGACACAGCTAAAAACCAAGCTCCTCATTACCATGGTTTTATGGGTTCTATAGCAACAAGAACAATACTAATAATAAACTATGGTATTTGTAATGAAAAACATCTTAAACACTATAAAACAACCTCTATAAAAGTGACTTGTTTGCCCTAATATTACCCAATATTTAATGTAAAACTAATAATGTTAATATTAACAATAAATAACAATGTCATATTTCTACACCTTTAGTAGCTGCATGGTAATTTCTGTGTGTATTGAAAAGCTTATGTAATTATGTTGTGTACAGTTGACCTCAACACTTCAGTTTACATGGAGCTGTTTGATCTGGTTTCGGTTTTACCACAGAGCAACTTGTAGTTTAGCCGGTATATTCAGTATAACAGGTTTTTAAATGTGTACATTTGCTTATCCTTCATTGCACATCCATTTACCTTAGGCATACAAAAGCTTATGATGAACATTTGGGTCAAATTAGTATCCATTTTAATTCAATAAGATGCTAATCAGAGATTGTTTAGGGAATAATTAAACAATATTCATCCTCTTAAGCGTGTTTCTATAACACTTTTATACATGAGGTTTGAGCTTCACTGAGAGCCACGATCAGCTCCTAATAATGTTCAGGTTTCATGCTGTACATTCATACGTTTCATTCTGTTTGTCTTTATTGATTGTTAGATAATCTCGTCATAATTTTTAACCCTTTTACTTTTTATCACATGATCTACTGCATTCTTATGACTGATTTTAACATGATTATTTTGCCAATTTGTAAAAACATGCAGAAACTGCAATCATCATATTTGCCGTTGTGTGATAATGCAAAATAAAATAAAAAGACTGTTAATGTAGTGATGACAGTCACATACTGTAAGTAGTTTGAGGGATTCTCGATCAACTGAGAATCCCTCAGTTATTAATAGTGTGGCGGGTCCACACTAGCATCATTCTGTTGTTGGATGTGATACCCGCTTGGACTATCTGGCTGGATTTGGAACTTCCTTTCTCCTTTCTCTCAACTGTTTGGATTTTTGACACTACATACATCTTCCTCTGATTTTGTGAATCGAACTTGAGAAGCCCGATCACCAATATATCGTAAGGACACATTACTACTCAGCATCTCTGTTGTTCATATGCGCACGCGCATAATTTCACGCGCAGCGCTTTTTTTTTTTTTCTTTTTTTTTTTTAAATCTGTATTTATTTATTCTTACTTATTTAATGTTTTGTGCATTTCATGTCAACATGTTTTGCTTATTGTTACTTGAGTTAGTTTTTATTGTCTTATTTCAGCATAAATAAGACAATAAAATCATCTAATCTATACAATCTATATTGATCTATATTGTATAAATAGATCTATATTGTATAGATTAAAGAACCTGGGTTTCTCAAATGATTGCCTTGCTTGGTTCACAAATTATTTCTTTGACAGGTTTCAATGTGTTAAGTCAGAGGGCCTACTTTCCAGTCCTCTGGCTGTCTCCATGGGGGTGCCTCAGGGTTCAATTCTCGGGCCGACTCTGTTTTCTGTATATATCAATGACGTTGCTCTTGCTGTAGGTGACTCTTTGATCCACCTCTATGCAGACGATACCATCCTCTATACGTCTGGCCCGTCATTGGACACTGTGTTAAAAAACCTCCAAGAAAGCTTTAATAATATACAACATTCCTTCCGTTCCCTTCAATTGCTTCTAAATTCTAGCAAAACTAAATGTATGCTTTTTAATCGATCTCACACTGCACCTGCTTGTCCAATAAGCATCACCACACTAGATGGGTCTGCAATAGAGCATGTAGACAATTATAAATACCTAGGGGTCTGGTTAGACTCCTCACTTTCTTTCCAGACCCACATTAATCAGCTCCAAAATAAAATTAAATCCAGGATTGGCTTCTTATACCGTAATAAAGCCTCTTTCACTTTCCCAGCCAAACTCGCCCTCGTGAAAATGACCATCCTTCCAATTATCGACTTCGGTGATGTTATTTATAGAACTGCTTCAAATTCTCTCCTTAGAAAACTAGATGTCGTATATCACACCGTCATCTGTTTTGTCACCAATGCTCCATATAATACCCCCACCACTGCAACCTCTACAGTCTAATCGGCTGGCCTTCATTACATACCCGACGTCAAAAACATTGGTATCATCTCATTTACAAATGTCTACTGTGTAAAACCCCACCTTATCTAAGATCATTCATCTCCAGAGCTACCCCCTCTATGAACCTTCGTTCAAGCAGGTATATCACTTTGACTGCTACTAAAGGCCGTACTTCCTTTGGCTGTCTTTTCTTCCAGTTCTCTGCTGCTAATGATTGGAATACACTTCAAAAATCTCTGAAGCTTGAATCCATTGTCCCGTTACCCACCTTCAAATTACTATTAGCGAATCTATTGTCTGACCATTGTACATGTTAACCCGACACACTTTTGCCATTAATACATTTATTTGTAAATTCTAATCTACCATGGCTGTCTCTGTTTTTGTTTTTGTTTTGTTTTGATGTTTTTGCATATTCCCCATCCAGCAATGGTCACTTGCTATTTTGCCATTTGCCCCCTTTCATATTGCTCTAAGCATCGCCACTTTGTACCCGACAACAGTACCTCCTTATTAGACCTCTACACTTACTTCCTCCATTGACTGTATGGCACAGAGCAACGCCACTTTATCTACCAATCATTTACCTCCATATATTGACACCTTTTGCACTAATTGTATAAATTTGTAAATGTTTGATCTGCTGACCTGCATACTGCATTCCTATGCTTATTGTGTACTTCTTTGTCTTGTAATTACATGTGTAACTTTATGTTCTTTTGTACCTCGACGCTTCTTGGCTAGGTTGCCACTGTAAATGAGAAAGTGTTCTCAATGTGCTCACCTGGTTAAAAAAAGGTTACATAAAAATAAATAAAATAAACTGCATTTGCAACAATTACTGGAAAAATCCAGTACTGTAAGCCCGAACAGTACTACTAGCATGGGCGTTGGAACCATTGCATATGGGTGGGACAAGACCCACCCACTTTTTAAGACCAATGATATTATACCCACTCACTTTTACCGTCTCTAATTCAGCGCCGTCAGTCAAATCCATTCCACTTGAGGAAGTAAAATTTTTTTTTATTTTTTTTTATTAAAATTAATAAATTAAACTTAAAATTAAAATTAACACTGAATCGCTACATTATATTTCTCAACGAGCCGCAACTGCCGAAAGTAACCGCCCGTTGTACCTTTCCAGTCAAATATTGCGTTGCAAACATCAAAAACAGCTTTAAGTTGTCATTGCTGGCAAATGACCATGGTATTAGGGGATAATCCACGGATAGCTGTGCATTTAATGTGCGACGTGGAGGCAATGAACCGCCCGACGTGAAGTGGAGTTTAGTTTACTTGTTTAATTAAAAGGCACCAGAATACATGAAATGGTATTTACTCCAGGAACATTTTTCTGGGGGAGGACCCACCCACTTTTTTTTTTCTTCTGACGCCCATGTCTACTAGCTTAAAGACTGAGGTCACTACAGTTAAAATCTCTTGCTGAGTTAATCCACCTTTAAACTATTAATGTCTTTGAACAAATATGTATTTTTATGTTTGTGTGCCTCAGCATTTCTGAGTGAACACTGCTGGTTCACTCACTATTTTTGTGTACTGTCGATCACGTGATATGACGTCATGATGTGCGGCCCTAACTGACGTTACCTGAAAAATCTGTCCAAGATGGCTACCCTCTCGAGCGACGTGGTATCAAGCATGAAACAACTTATAAGAAAACCAAAACACTTCAAAACTACTTTGCTTGTTGTAATATTGTAAGAATATCATATTGCACGTGATATTTGACTGTTAGACGAGGCTATTTTTAATATAATGTTATAAGTTGCAAGCGCGCAGCTTCACGGTGCCGCAGGCGCGATTACCGTGACCGTCAGTCCGCCTGCTAGTGACAGATAATATCCTGTGTACTGTTAATGTCGTGGCAGGGCAATAATGTTAATGTTAGTCAATAACTCTTTTCAGCAAGAGATAGTCCTTCTGTTTTTGAGTGTGTTGCTGCTGTTTGTGTGTTAAGCGCCCTGCTCTGGTAAGTTCAATGTGATGTTACATGCACCCAAATGAGCTAGTGGCTAACGTTAGCTGTAACTTTTACTCAAACAAAGTTAAGGTTATGGACATAATAGTTACCGAATGAACTCTGCAAGTTTTTATTAAACCTTTACAAACGTCTTTTCATTATAGGTTGAAGTGGAAGAAGAGCAGTGAGCATCCCCCAAAATCAAGGTGACTCAAATGTTAATTTAGGCTGTAACCTATGTTTCACCATTTCTTTTATTTGGAGCCTAATTCATTAGCATATAAAGCTAGCCTTACACTATCTCTTGAGATAATATTTGTGAATAACAAGTTAGCCACCCTCTGAAGTGGAACAACATGGTTTCTGTGTTGTCAGACAATTCATTTAAAAGTGTAGGAAGAGCGGAAGCAGACACACTCTGTGTGATTTCATAATACCAAAGCATAAAGCAGATAAGACCCCACCTGTATTCTGAAATCTGATAACATTGTTATTTGTACTCTTGGGGCCCGTTCTTCGTACGTCGCTAACTCACTTAGCTGGATTTGATTGTTGGCGATTTGGCATGATCTTGGATTGTTTGGTTCTTCGACGCTCATCCTGGACTTGCTGTCATAGCAACAGGTGCGCAAGCTTAAACCTGCTCGGGAGCAGTCTTATTTCATGTAAACAGGATTAGACTGCGGCTTCATAAGCGGAGCTGATACGGGAAGTCCAGCGCAGCGCGATAGTGCACTTTCTGAGATATATATTTTTTCTCGTTGCTCGTGAGATTGTCGTTTACATTATTAATTTGTTGGAAACGCACACTTATTTTCGACTTGTCGGAGTCGGGCTTTAACTAAAGCACAAACTGTTTGCATTGCCCTAAGATTATTTGCAAGTGGCTCTTTCCTTTACACTATTGGAGATGCGGAGAACTTGATGGAAAGTGCTGTCTGTCGTGTCATTCGGAGTTTACCTGGCGCTTTTAGGTTTAAAAAACAGTTTTAGTTTTTTTTTGTGGCATTTCCAAGCCACTTAAGACCCAATGTTGTAAAGCAGTTTTTTTAAAGCAGTTTTTTTTTTTTTTTTTAGGCTATCATAATTTTTTATGAAGATCATGCAATCATGACCATGACGATTATATGTCACTCAGGCTTCACTAACGTGATTGGTACCATAGACTATAGGCTACCATAGACTGCCATCAAGGCCTCAATGAAGGGGATTAGAAAGGGGGTTCACAATGTAAATGTGCAGCCCAGTTACTATTGTGATTCTTAATATTCCAGATTAGTAATATTATATCAAATTAAAAAAAGGCAGTTGACTAAAATCCATATCACAAATGTGAAAGCAAAATGGCCAGGATCTGTGCATGACTTAAGAATTTTCAGAGATTCACATTTCTGCATATTATTTGAAAGTGGTAAGGAAAGTTCCACAATTAAATATCAAGCTCACTGTATTACATACATTTATGCTGATCCTAAAAGAACTGCATTTTTTCATAGGTGATTATGACATGTTCCTGCCTGCAGACAGGTGTTTTATGACCCCATTCCCTGACCCAAACCAGTTACAATGCAGCTCTAGCCAGGACAAGGGCACACAATGAAATTAACTTTGGCTAACTAAAGGGAAGATTTCAGTGTCTGAAAAGTCTGAGGGTTGGACACCTGACAGGGCCTGTGACATTGTTGCATGTGCCATATTACACAACATTGCCAAAAAAAAAAAAAAAAAAAAAAAACTTTTCATTAAATGTTTAATAAAAGACAAATATGCTTAGTTCCTTGAGTTTTATTTCAATTGTTCTTTGTAAAGAAAAGCCAGTGGTCAAGTGCCTGCAACAAGAGATATTAGACACATGCCTCATGCAACAAATAAAAAGGAAAAGTTGGCTATACACTGCCCTCCTGTAGGCCTATGTCTCCTCTGTCTGTGCTAGATGTGGAATCCTGCAACTTATATTGCAGCCATAAAGCATACAAGTATAAATTAAGTAAAGTTATTTATGCACTTGCAGGTAGGCTAGTTCCTCCATATGACAGTTATCTGAGAGGGTTTATTCACTGTCCAGTGCAATGGAAACAAATGGACATTACAAAGTCTTCTACTTTCTTTCCTTTGGAAAGTTAGAAAATGTCCACTTACTGCACATATTTCAGCCACCACTTTCTTGGGAACAGATACAAGTGTTGGTGTATTATGTAAAAGTGCACAAAAGAGGAAAACACAATGTCATTACAATGAACTACACTCGGAAAAAATGTGATCAATAACTCATGGCAAAATATTTTTACATTAACATAAGTTTATCAGTTTTCACTTTCACAAGTCAAAGCAATTCATCATTACTCAAGATTTAACAGCTGAAATGACTATACAGCCTTAATTTAATGCAGCAAAAATTATGCTGCATTGTGTAGGCTACTAAGATCTTTTTTTTTTTTTTTTTTCTCAGCCTTTTTCTTGGTTGCTTTTATAAACAGACAACCATTTATTTAAAGGGTTAGTTCATCCAAAAATGAAAATTATGTCATTAATGACTCCCTCCGTTCATCTTCGGAACACATTTTAAGATATTTTAGATTTAGTCCGAGAGCTTTCTGTTTTCTGATGCTGGTCATTTGTGTGATGCGTCTGATGTACAACCCAGGAGCGCTACGCAGTTATACTACGTGAACTAACTCGAGGCCCAGAGAGAAGGAAATGAATAGTGGAATAAAGTCGTTATTTTTGGGGGGGTTTTGCGCACAAAAAGTATTCTCGTCGCTTTATAAACTTAAGATTGAGCCACTGTAGTCACTTGGACTACTTTGATGATGTCTTTATTAGCTTTCTGGACATGGACAGTATACCGTACATATATTTTCAATGGAGGGACAGAAAGCTCTCGGACTAAATCTAAAATATCTTAAACTGTGTTCTGAAGATGAACGGAGGTCTTACGGGCTTGGAACAACATGAGGGTGAGTCATTTAATGACATAATTTTCATTTTTGGGTGAACTAACCCTTTAACAGTGTCTTTTATAAAAGAGACTACAATATAACTAAAAATTACCATTATGTAGAATATTTTTGTACTTCACTTTTATTTGTTCCCGTGTTCTAGTGTGGTGACTCTGTCATTACAATGAACAAAGTAATTATGCAATTATTAAAATACAAAAATATAGGCTAATAAGTGATAAAAATATCTAACATGGCCACTTCTAACGGAATTAAATTGTCTGCTACTTTTTGCCAGCCCTCTCTCCTGGCTTTTGCAGACTTTGAGGTGTTCCCTGGCGTTTTGATTAAACATTAAAATTCCGAATAAACTTCGACTATTAGTTCTTGCTCTGCTGAGGAGAAAAACTGAGCGCGCTCTTTGGCCACGCTGAGCAGCCAATAGCAGCGTTGCTGATCAATGTTTCTACTATCGATACATATCCCCTTTTAAACCTGAATGCGCAATTATCTCAGATAACTCAATCCAGCTATACTAATCAAATCCGGCAGGTGTGTTCGAGGAACCTAATTAGCCAGATCATGATTAGCACAATGATATCATCTTGGATGTGTAACTCTAAGCAACGTACGAAGAACGGGCCCTTGGTCATAAAGTGCTTCACTGGTTGGGGAGTCAGCCCTGGTCTAGATCAGTTATTTTAGGCAGTCAGCAGTGAATGCATGGACACTGAAGACTTTGATCGTTTTTTGCAAAGTGAGTTGTAATAGTATCTATATAACCCAGTCTTTGCCAATTATTTTTGCTTTTTCTGTCCTTGAGTAAATCAATCTCTTAAAAATTAAATATATTGCTGTCTGTTTTTGTGTGCATGTGCAGACCTACATTGATGTGCAGACCTACATTGTCACCAGAGAGCAACTTTATCGGTAAGTTACATTAACACTTGAAATTTTGTATCATTAATTTGTAAAGAGGTTGATTGTATAATTTGACTGGTTTCATATTGATTGTTTTATCTGTGCAGGTGAAGGACTTCTTGGGGAAATGGCCGGCTCGGCTTCGGATTGAATCACAGGTAAAACACAGACTCACTTCTCTTTTCTGCCACTCTTCACACATGTTTCTATGCCAAATTTTGAATATGTATCACATTCAAATGGAACAGCAAATGCCACTATTCACTGTGGGTAAGAACTATCACTTTGCACGTGACCATGTTGCTCAACAATGTATTTTAACGGAACATGTTGCATCACAAATGTGTTTTCTGTTGCAAATCGAGTATTAGTCTTTTTTATATAATTATTTTTGTTTGTTTTTGGTTTTGTAGCTTTGTGCTGAGTTCCAACGCATCACAAACGTCAACCTACGGAACCAGTTCTGTGCTGTGCTTGACCAACATACACCTGGACTGGTGGCCTTGTATAGGCAGAAGGCGGCACGAACCGGAAAGATACCAGAGGCACTGCGTGACATCTTAAAGATTTATGAACTCCAGGTGAGTTAAAGATGAACTTTGAGCTTCAGGTCCCACTGGACAGCAGGGCCTCAGGGTGTCATTGTCTGTCTAACACTTTGCCAAATGCCATGAAATGTGGTCAGCACATCCATACTGAAAGAAGAATGAAATCTGTTATATTCATTTTTGCTTGTTCTTCCAGGAAGTGCACAATGTCAATATGAAGCGTACTGTAGCCCTTCGTGCCCTCCCGGTATACCTGCGTGAGGAGGACCCACAGTTCTTTAAGATGCTCAGTTCCTGATTATCTTGTTCCTGTTTGATATACATATGTGTATATATATAAATATATTAAAAAATATGAACTATGACTATGAATATTAACTATTAGCTGGCTATGAATAAGAACAATACATGACAGAGAATAAACTATAAGATGAAGATGTTAGATGTTATGACCAAAGTCCAGATTGTGTAGGAGGGCTAAAATAGCCTACATGACAATTGTACAACAGTCAAAGTAATAGAGAGAGACAACTGAGAGACACAGACTCTTGCTTAAAAGTCCATCTCTCCCCTCCCCCTTTGTGTGGTATTGAAGAGCTAGATGGCCCTGGGGACAAAGGACCTCCTCAACCTGTCTGTAGAGCATGACAGTGACAGAAGTCTGCCACTGAACATGCTCCTCTGTTTAATGAACGCGCTATGTAGTGGGTGGCGATCATTGTCCATGATCGCCAGCATCCTGCTCATGGTCCGTTTCTCTGCAGTAGCTGTGAGTGACTCTAGCTCAATGCCGACAACCGAGCCAGCTTTCTTTACCAGTCTGTTCAGTTGCCCAGCGTCTCTCTTCTTAGTGCTGCCTCCCCAGCACACCACAGCATAAAACAGGACACTGGCCATGACTGACTGGTAAAACATCCTGAGTAGCTTACTGCAGATATTGAATGACCGCAGCCGCCTCAGGAAGTTGGCTGACCAGTCCAGTTTATTGTCCAAGTATAGCCCCAGGTACTTATATGTGCTGACCACCTCCACATTGACCCCCTCAATGGAGACTGGTAGCATGTGTGGCTTCGATCTCCTAAAATCCACCACCAACTCCTTGGTCTTTGTTGCATTCAGCTGCAGATGGTTGAGCCTGCACCATTACACAAAGTCATTAACCAGATTCCTGTACTTGTACTCCTGTCCATCCCTGACACACCCCACAATTGCAGTGTCATCCGAAAACTTCTGCATGTGGCATGACTCCGAGTTGTAGCTGAAGTCAGAAGTAAACCGGGTGAACAGGAACAGTGAAAGCACAGTCCCCTGAGGCGCTCCAGTGCTACATACCACAGTCTCTGAGAAACAGTCCTTCAGTCTTACGAACTGTGTTCTCTCCGTCAGGTAGTCTGTTATTCAGGATACCAGGTGAGCATCAACCCCCATCTGCACCAGCTTATCCCTCAATCTGACAGGCTGAATGGTGTTAAAGGTGCTAAAGAAATCAAAGAACATGATTCTCACAGCACTTTTCCCCTTGTTCAGATGAGAATGCACTCTGTGCATTAGGTATATGGCATCATCCACGCCCACCTTCTCCTGGTATGCAAACTGAAGTGACTTTCAAAAGGTGAGTTACTCTGTTTTGGTTGCTACCATAGACATCAGTGTTTATTCTCGAAATATAAACTTTTATTTCAGTACTTCTGTAATCATTTTAATATTTGTAACACAGAAATACCGATACTGTGTTGTTGAAAAGATTGTGAAAGTAAAGCTGTTTCATATTGGCAACTGCTCTCTCAGCGACAGCGCAAACAGATTTGAATGTTCCAGTGTGTAGTTTTTGTCATTTAGGGATAAGATCGCGAGATCGAGATCGTCTCTCTCTCTCTCTCTCTCTCTCTCAAAACGTATACGAGTAGCGCGAGTGCTTTCATTACTATTTTAATACTCATGAGGTGAGTGTGAGACGTCGCTATTAAAGGATAAGCTCCCAGCACTTCGCCCACACATCGGCCCAGAACCGTTTTTGGAACCGAAACTTAGGAATTTCGCACGGTTCCGGTATTTTTCAAAAAACACTACCGGTTCTGGATAAGAACCGGTTTTCGGTTCCCAACCCTAATCTGACCTCAGGTAAAGTTACTTCTGTTTTATCCCTTTAGGCTCTAACGAGTTTGGCTGTTTCTTATATTATGTAAAATTAGTGTGTTATTTAAATATTTGTGAATGTTATAGTTCTTTTATTAATGTGCACAACAAAGAAAGAATAAAATACAACAATATATAAGAAACGTATTTCATGTGTGTGTATGTTGTATATGTGTGTGTGTGTGTGTGTGTGTGTGTGTGCAGGTGCCGTTCGTCACAATGAGGTTTCTGATCTCACTGTGTGTGCCACTACTGTTACTGATTAATGGTGAGTGTTTTATAATCTGTCTTATAAAATTACAGAATCTTTTTTCTCAATAATAAACTATTATTCTTATATTGTGTATTTAACAGGTGTAATAACCAATGGACAAACAACAGGTACAATCATTCTTTCACTTCATCCAATCTTCAATTCATCCTTGGTTTTTCATTAAAAATGTTGAATTAAATGTAGTAGAAATAATTAATATGATAAAATAGTTTTCCTATTGATATAAAACCTCATGTTTTAGCTCTTTCTTACATATTGATTTTAACAGGAGAATCCAAAAGAAAAGAAAAAAAAACGTTTATTTGGAGTCACAGAAGATTATTACTAATACATATACATTTCCATCCAAAGTGATCATGTGCTCTAGTAACCCGGGGAACCCCCGAGTATTACGTAAGAGGGATCCCATGATTGAGTCATACATCTAGAAACAATTAAGCAAAATAACAGATATTCCTCAGATACTGTGTTGATATTCACGAGTTACGTCGTTGTTCTGGAAATGCTCCTCTGGCTGAGAATTACTGAAGAAAGCAGGTATCCACATTGAAAAGTTTGCTGTATAAACGCAATAAAAAGCATTTCCAAAATTGGGTACTATGAGATGACACTATTCTACATTTAAAAGGACATTTAAAATTGTAAAAGCATTAACAAATGACTAACAGAGCATAAATAACCTCAAAAGGTTGATTATTTCTGCAGCAATATTATAGACGTGTTAAATATCACTGTAGTGTTCAAAATTGTTCATTAACTGATAATATTTGTGTATATATATATTGGTTATTTGCATCATTTTGAAATACAATATATATTGTATTTATTAACCTGCTTTATAAACATTCCAGTAAACACAGCTAATAGGGATTAGAAGTGAAAAAGGGAGACAATTACATTTTAAAGCATCTGTTGCACACACAAGAGTCTGTTTTTTCTGGTGGCACATATAGTTTTTATTTCTGTCACACACTGTAAGATCTGCAAGTTCAACAAAGACAACAGTATATTAGTTTCTGTATCACACAGTGTTGAAATAGCTGGCAGTGTGACTTCTTCAGGTCAACAAGTGAAACGCTCTCTTTCAATAAACTCATTACACATTTATCTGTTATAAAGCATGGTCACAGAAAATTAAAACCGTGTATTTCACCTAATAAAACATTACTGACATTAACATTTCAGTAGGCTACTAAGCTTATAAAGCTCAATTGACAAATACTAACTCTATACAAGCACCATTTAACGTTATAACTGTAAACTCTCTTTACCAAACGATTGAGTGCACTGAAACATAATAAATCTCATTTAAACATTGTAAAGCCGCGATCTCCCGCACGACATCCGACAGTGCGGCCGCGGACATCCGGAAGCAGCGCGGGCGAGCAGGCCGCACTCCCGCCGCGGGTGCGTCGACGCGGTCATTCTCATCGATTCCATAAAACAAAAGCATAAATCTAACACATCGAATTTACTTATACACCAGTTATGATGTCACATCACTTTACTTGCCTGCAAGTTCAACAAAGACAACAGTATATTAGTTTCTGTATCACACAGTGTTGAAATCATAGATTGTAAAACAATAGGACACGCTTGGTTGAAATAGCTGGCAGTGTGACTTCTTCAGGTCAACAAGTGAAACGCCCTGCGGCTCACCACTGCCCCCTAGCGTCACCCTCCAGTATTCGCAGGTTTAAGTGACATTAACATAGACATCTATACTTAATAAATGGTAACCAACAATACATAATAACAATAACACATATGAATAACAACACAGTATTTGAATCTATATGACTACACATCCATGTGAAAACAAACCTGGAAAGAGACGTGAGGATTTAGGGAGGAAAATGAGAGATTCTTAGTGCATTCCAGTGAATTATTCATGGGATAAATCGTAAATTAAATGGAGAGAGCAGACCACAAATGCGCAGGATATGTTGTATTTTGTCATACTATTACAGCGGAATACAAAGAAAAAAATAATCAGGAGGAAAAGAAAGCAGTGATTGAAAAGAGTTTTTGACATAAATATTCTTGTTGTAAGCTACCACATCACATTAAAATACCAAGTGTTAAGTTATTCTGCTGATGTTTGAAAATAGAACATGAAGAAAATTTGACAGCTCATTCAGTCAAATTGACAGATATAAGGATTATTTGTAGCGGCTTACAGTGCGTGTCCACTGGCACTGAACGAGCGGAGCGAGCGTTTTCAATTTATTTCTATGGAAGTCGAGCTTTTTGGGATTGACAGTGGACCGGAGAAAGCGTTGAGAGCGGCCGAGAGCGTCAAAAGGTTGGGCCGTTACAAAAAGACGCTTGACGCAAAGCATCAATTTGTAAACAAAATGTTTTACACACTAAATCTAGCATACACTCTCAATAGAGACACAGCCCGAACCTCAGTGCTGCCGACCGCGTTGTTCACTTGATATTTGCATAAAGCCTTGTTTATACTTTCGCCTGGCTCCGCAGCGCGAGTCTCCGCAGACTGCGCGCGCACCTCCCCAAACAGACAAGGCGTTTATACCAGGGGGCCAATGTTTCATAAAACACTAAAGCTTCCCCAGGCGCCGCCATTGATTAGCAGACCATCACCTGCTGTTAGCATTCCATTGACTCCCATTAATTTTGGCGTCACTTTGACAGCGAATAACTTTACATCTGAGGCGTTTAAAGACTCCATTTGTCCATTATTTATTTCTAAAGAAACACGAAAATGTATAAAAGGCTCCATTACCTTGTATCTTACGTTATGGCCCCGTAGAAGCAGTTTTTGTAAAAATATGCTAACGATTGCATCATAACCACGCGACTCTCTGTCGCACAGTAGATAAATTACCATATAGATAGGAGGAGAAGCTCGCGGGCAATCGGGGAGACGTGGAGGCAAAATGACAAAATAATTAATCAGAATACTTAGCAAAAGTTGCTCCTGCTCCTAGCTCATGGACACCTCCTACTCACGCTCTCCGTCTCTGCAAGTTTCGGAAGGGAATGATTCAGATTTCTCTTGGCACAGCTACTAGAAGACAGACAGGTTGCTCATGTCACATCTACATTGTCAAGCTCAGTAATTGTCCTCTAAACCATCAGGAATCAGCAGTGAGAGCGGACGCGTCGAGTATAAACCTAGCTTAAGTCGGCCCAACCTTTTGACTCTCTCGACCACTCTCAACTTTCTCCGGTCCGCTGTCAATCCTAGTAGGCTTTCCTGTAGCTCAAACAGTAGAGCGTTGGCATTAGCAATGCCAAGGTCATGGGTTCGATTCCCAGGGAAAGCAAGAACTGACAAAATGTAAAATGTGTACCTTGAATACTATGTAAGTCGCTTTGGATAAAAGCGTCTGCCAAATGCATAAATGTAAATGTAGGAAGTGGGGGTTCACCTGCACCCGAAAGGTTTTTTTTTTTAACCTGTTTTTTTGTAATCCTTAAGGTGTCTAGAAAAGGATTTTCGGCTGTGAAAAATGAAAACTTTAAATCTACATAGAATCTGAACAATACATCCTACAGACACACCCATTTTCTCTTCGTCTTTGCATGAGGAATTGATAGATATGAGGATTGTCATGATTAGATGATGTATAGTGCATAAATACTCAAATAAACACCAAAAAATGTAAAAAAAAAAATGGTGACATTGGATCAGTGGAACTCCTCCCCTATGGACCCTATTGATATACGTTTTCTAAGTTTTGTATTTTTACAGTCTTTAAGATGTCTAATAAACAAATGTTGATGATCCCCACCTGAAATATTGCCACATGTATGTCTTTTCTGGCTATATTGGTTGCCACCCTGGATTTCCAAAAAAAAAGAACATTTACATAATGTCTTAACTGTACATTATGTAATGACAAATGTCTTTTTCAAACTGTTATATATTTGTAATGCTTTAGGTGTCTGATAAACATATTCCCCACTTTAACATATTGTGCCAAGTTTTTAATTTAGATTTGAATCAATTTGAAACTTAGAGTAATAAGTGTGGTCGAAAGTCAATAACACTGAAGGCCATCAGAAACTTAGCAAGCCCAAAATACATAAAAAGCTGTTTGGAGAAATCCAGTGCCACACTGTATCAGTGCCGGCCCATCTTCCCACCAAATGATTGATGATAATCTGGGAAATTAAAACTGATACATGCTAATCATCCTCAAAAAAGAGAAGGGAGATAGTGATGGTGAGTCTGAAAAATATACTCCTCTACCAAGTTTCCAGTGTTACCAAGTCAACACTGTTATACTATAATAGCTAATTGGCTAGTTGGTGATCATTGCTAATCATGCCCAAGTCAAAGTCTAAGTCAAAGAAACACAAGGAAGAAAATGATAGTGAGTCTGAAGAGTTCAATCCTGCTACAAAGAAATCCAAGAGAGATGATGGTGTCAAATCAAAAGACCATGGTCCTGAAAATTGTATTTTACATGTACATGGCTTTGAGCATGCAGATTTCACACCACTTAGTAAAATTAAAGGGTCTGCTACTGACAAGCTGGCTCTGCTACACAGCATTCATGATAGACGTCTCCAAGAAGCTCTTGATTCGCATTTCGCAGGGAGGATGTCTGTAATCTCATTCCAGAGAGTCTTGTAGGTGCCAATTTAGAAACAACTGGCTATCATCGAGCCTGCTACCAAAAGTTTACAAAGAACCAGGGACGCTTACAGGAAAGACCTACTGTGACATCTCAGCAAGCTTCAACATCACCACGTAAATGTGGGTCCTCCTCAGCTAAGCAGCTGTTCCCCCCAGAGTGTATCTTCTGTGGAAAGCTGGAAGTGAAAGTATTGGGAAAGACAGAACGATGCATCAAGTTCCCAGTATATAAGGCTAAGGACAGAGCATTGAAGGAGCCTATATGGAAACAGATTACACCTCAAGCCTTTGAACTTGGACTTCACTGTCTACATCGCATGGTGCAAGGTGAGGACCTTTTTGCGAGAGAAGCAAATTACCATCAGTCATGCTGCAAGTCATTCAACCTGAAATATGCAAAGCATATCACATCCCGAGGTAAAGCCCTTGCTACCAACCCTGTCAGTGAAACAGAGCAGACTACCATGGCTGCTGCACATCAGATGTCATTTAATGCTGTACTTGATGTCATTCAAGATCAAGTGATAAGACAGAACAAGATTGTGCGGCTTGCATTACTGCGTCTTGTCTACGCCCAAGAGTTGGAGAGAAATGGCTTCCCCAATCCCGAGTACAGAAGTGAGAAACTGAAGAGAAAACTTGAGAAGCATGAGAGGATTGGCATTTCTATGGTCACAGCAGATTTGAAGGGTTGTATCACCCATAGCTTGATATCCAGTGCTAGCTTATCCATCTCAGATGCAGTGCATATAAGATGGGGAGCATGGACAAGTATGAAGAT